>NW_006293001.1:5908752-5917560 GCF_000327345.1 Myotis davidii
ACACCCCTATGTTCATAGCAGCACAATTTACAATAGCTAAGATTTGGAAACAGCCTAAGTGCCCATCAGTAGATGAATGGATTAGAAAACTGTGGTTCATCTACACAATGGAATACTATGCTGCTTTAAAAAAGGACTTCTTACCATTTGCAACGGCATGGATGGAACTGGAGAACATTATGCTAAGTGAAATCAGGCAGTCAATGAAAGAAAAATACCACATGATCTCACTCATTTATGGATAATTAAGACCATTATAACTGTGAACAAAAATAGATACAGAGGCAGAGCAACATTGAACAGACTGTCAACAGCGGGAAGGCCAGGGAGGGTTGAGGGGGTGGGTAAGAGATCAACCGAAGGACTTGTATGCATGCATATAAGCATAACCAATGGACACAAGACACTGGGGGGTATGGGAGGCCAGAGGATTGTCAAGGGGAGAAAAAAAAAGGAGACATATATAATACTCTTTTGTATTACTTTAAGCAATAAAACAATTTTTAAAAAGCCATAATGACTTAGACTGCCTTGCACAGCTTATTTGTCAATTTAATTGCATTATCAAAATATTTTTACTTGGCATATACAAATACTGATACAATGAATTTTTAGATTATAAAAATATAACTATCAGGTCAAAACAGTAGAAAAAAGCATGAGGAAATGATTAAGTTAGATGGTAACTCAAAAATATGTAGTACTAGAAACTAAAATTCACAAAGTAGTTTAAATTCAGTACTTGATTGAAAATAAATTTAAAGGAAATAAACCAAAATAAAATTGATGGCTAAGTTAGGGTAACAGAAGCCAGAATTATCTTCTTAAATATAAACCAAAAAATATTATCCTCTTGCTCAAAACCCTCAAATGGCTTCTGTCATGCTCAGAATTAAATCCAAGCCCCTTAAGAAGGTCTGTAAAACCTGTATGACCAGGACCCCCCATTGATGTCACTGCCCTCAATTCTCACACTTCTCTTCCCAGATCACTCTGCTCCTGCACTGGCCTCCCGTGTGCTCCATGGGCCTGCCACTGGGCCTCTGGCCTTTCATTCCCTGTGCAGAGGTTCTCCCCCTGGAAAATGGTTCCTCTCCTAACTCCCTCAGGCCTCGATTCTAAGGTCACCTTCTCAAGCAGGTCTTCCTGAACCTTGAAAATTACACACACACACACACACACACACACTTCCCCCCCATCCTGCTTTATTTTTCTTCATACCCAAAATCACATATTTCTTTTTTTCCTTCCTTTCTAGAACACTAGTTCCACCAGACCAGATCAGGGATTTTGACTTCACAACTATAGCAGTTCATGTTACATTATAAGCTCTAAACAAATATTTGTTGGAAGAATATGTGAGTTATTTCTCCAGAGACAAAACTATAAAAACATCTTTATGGCAATGATAAGAGAAAAACTGATGAAACAATGTTATAAAATATATCTTCAACTTTTATGATAAAAACAAATATAATGCTATGCCCGGAGGTGTGGCTCGGTGGTTGAGCATTGACCTATGAATCAGGAGGTCACTGTTCAATTCCCAGTCAGGGCACACGCCCGGGTTGTGGGCTCAATCCCCAGCGTGGGGCATGCAGGAGGCAGCCAATTGCTGATTCTCTCTTATCATTGATGTTTCCATCTCTCTCTCCCTCTCTCTTCCTCTCTAAAATCAATAAAAATATATTTTTTAAAAAAGAAATATTAACCATTCTCTGTTAAGCATGGTTTTTCTGACTAGAAAAAGCATAGTCTAACCTGGCTGAGAGTTATATGCCCTGGGATATGGGAGTTAACATCAGAATGCAGTCCATCCTCATTTCCCAAGAAACTGTCTACCATTATGTAAAGATTTACAACCTCTTGGCTGAAACAATCTAATCCCAGAGGCCCTCGCCCTTTGCAACCCCCAGCCCTTATTGCCTATAACCTGGTCCTGGAGGCAGCCGCCTGCCCTCTGCAACCCCACTCAGCCCACATTGCCTGTAACCTGTAACCATGATACCTTGCCTACTTTCTGAAATACAGACTTCCTGAAGGAGTTAGAATCTAAATTCCTTGAGCCCAGCAGTGTATCTGACATGCAGGAGTCACTCCATGAATTTGCTGAATTAACAAATGAAAGAAAGAGTCTAATCATTCCAGGAGTTCACTTGTAAAGGCAAGGAAAGAAAGGTAAAAACTCAAATAATATTTTAATATGTTCTCTACCAATAGTAGGCCAAACAGTGACATTTGAAATTTGAGTCTAAATTGGTAAAAACAGTCAAATAAGTAGCAACAAGCAGAAATGTCATCAACCAAAGAGAATCAAGAACATACCTTATTTTTAGAACATTTCTTATGGCCATGAAAATTACTTATAACACTGCTTTTTTGGGATTAACATAATTTATAATTCACTATTGAATCCAGTTAAATATAACCTTTATGTATAATTTTGCAAAATCACCATGCCAATAGTCACACAGTATAAAAATTCCATATAAAAGATCCCATTTTTTATTTTAAAAGGCATTATTCCATTATTTTCTCATTTGCCTTTCTACTGAATAGGTAAGCAACTTCAAATTGTTTTCAGAGCCAGAGTGAAAATCAAAATAAAGTGCTCTACAACTTCAATGTAAATTTCCAAACTTAATCTAGAAACATTTCACACACCAGTTACGTGAATATAAAACTGATGTAGGACTTCTGAAAAATATGTGACAATTTGTGTTTGTAAGGACTAGTAAGAAGGGAGGGTTTTTAATGCAGGGCTCACCTGGTTTCCCCCAAGTCCATGACACGTATATAGAATTAATGGCTTGCTGCCTTGATTATTTTCTCCAACATCCAGACATAAAGGCTGACCGAAGCTTTTAATCTAAAGGAAAATTCTCAAGTTATAAAAAAAATTTAAATCCATGTAGTTTATATATTTCTTCAATTGATTTCAACAAGTAGGGTAAATAAGAATAGTGTAAAAATTTCAAAAGCCACCAACCTGAAAGTATTTCAGCAATTTCCCCTGAACCACATAAATGTTGGTGGCAAGGAGAATACCAAGTAAAAAGGAACAGGAAAATACTCACATATCCAGATATAACAGGATTAAGGTCTGGCACATAGACTTCTGGATAAATATTGTTCAGGTACCATGTAAAATTTTTACACTGAAGGCGGTGCTTTATTTCGAATCTTTTTGAAAGATCACCAAATGATTTCTGGAGAAAGATAACAAGTGAAGAGAAGGCTTCATCAAAACAGCACTGGTAAAGTACTTCAAATGCTACTATTAGTATTTATCTTTAGGTTTTAAAAGAAATTTCTGGGCTAAATGCAAGATAAAATTTAGTTGTATTCATAATTCATTCATGCAACAAGTATTCCCAATTGCTCATTTCTGGCTTCAAAGAGAATCAGGTACCACCATGGTGTTGGTCAAGTGTTATTTTACTCCTCCTATTTACCACAAATCTCCCCCATGGGATGAAGACCTCTAGCAAAATGCTATGAGCAAAGAAATGGTAGTGGGAGCACTCAAAATTGATCCCCAAAATGTTCTGTAAAGTGAGGTGTGAGAAAACAGGAATAGAGAAAGTGCCAAACATAATGTAACTTATACCTTTTCTCTAGTCAAGATCACAAACAAAATTTTTTTTTCTAGCTTTATGGGTGTAGCTTATTCCTAACAATAGCCCTCACAATATTCTAGCAATAACAGCATATTGGTAGAAAAAGGCAATGGCATTTTATTTAAGGAACTAAACAAACTTCTTTTTTTAAAAGCACTATTAAACTGAAAAGGAATTTGGTCTGTAGGAAAATTTTAAAGAAAATTATATTATGTTTGGTACCTAAATATACGAAAAGGTAAATTCTCAAGCTAGTCAGTTCAACTACAGAAAATATTTTCCTTACCAGCTTCAAAGTCTTGAACCCAGGTGTTTTAGCAAAAAGTGTAAAACTCTACAAAGGACTTTTGGCTAACTTAGGCATTTTACAAGCAGATCTATTTGCCCTGTGTTATAAAAAAAAACAAGGGGGGGGATTGTTGGCTCATACTCCTCTTTATGGGTGAGCATAAGCTGTATTTAGCACCTACTTGCCTGCTTAGCCAAGTACCCTTATGCAGTATACAATCTGCCCAATTTGTCTTGGTGGCCTCCGGTAAAAAGATAGCCATCTAACCCAGCAGGGCTCTGACTTTGCATCCTTCTGACATGTTACATGGAGACAATGGAGGCCAAAGAAAAAGTGAATATAAGTAACCATATCTTTATGACAGTCAACATGTTGATGCCCTTTAAACCCAGTATACAACCCCTTCCCCACAAATCAGCACTGATTCTTATAAAGAATTAGGTGCCCCTTAGCCAATGTGGCTCAGTGGTTGAGCATCGACCCATGCACCAGAAGGTCGCCAGTTTGAATCCGGGTCAGGCACATGCCCAGGTTGCTGATTCAATCCCTGGGAGGCAGCGATCAATGATTCTCTCTCCTCATTGATGTTTCTATCCCTTTCTCCCTCTCCCTTTTTCTCTGTAAATCAATTAAAACATAACTAAAAAAAAAAAAAAAAAAAAGAGTTGGGTGCCATTCACTGAAGCATGTTCTTAAATTGTCCAGTTCATTTACCACATCCAACATGAAACCTATTGAAACTCAGTTTTCATGTATTGGACACCATGATTCTGCAGCGCTTTTATCTATGGCAGGTCAATAACAGCACCATTTGTTAGCACTTATTTATTTCACAACTGCTCTGGGAGAGAGGCAAGTTTTCCTCTCTTAAACACGGAAGGACAGAGAAGAGAATTGGTTGAGCACACATCCCACATCCAGCCAAGCTCTTAACCAACTTATGAAGTGCCATCCCTAATTACAGTTTCAAAGGGGCTTTGCCAAGGTGGTCCCTCCAGTGTGTAGTGGAACCAGAACTTGGGGGGAAAAAAAGGCTTTGATACGCCTGGCTTATTCTCTGGCCACATGCTGACAATGTCTCTAACTCCAGTTCAAAAAGCCACTTAGCACATTGATTTAGGTGTGAATCACATCACCTAAGACCAGTTAAAAACAATTCCACTTAATCTTATGTTTTTGACTGTTCAGAATTGTTGTCTTCACTAAAGACAGAAGATTTGACTTCTGTCTTCTTATACAACTTATATGGTTACTCTCTTCTAGTGACCTTGGAGTAAATGAACCCACACTCCATTATCCCTTACATAAAAGATTTGGAAAGGTATGACTAACTTATGCATTTTACAAGCAGATCAGTTGGGTGAATGGCACCCAACTCTTTTCTTTATTTTTATTTTTGTTTTAGTTATGTTTTAATTGATTCAGAGAGAAGAAGGGAGAGGGAGAAAGGGATAGAAACATCAATGAGGAGAGAGAATCATTGATCGCTGCCTCCCAGGGATTGATCTACAAGCCTTTTTTTTCCCCCAAGTTCTGGTTCCACTACACACTGGAGGGACCACCTTGGCAAAGCCCTTTTGAAACTGTAATTAGGGATGGCACTTCATAAGTTGGTTAAGAGCTTGGCTGGATGTGGGATGTGTGCTCAACCAATTCTTTTTTTAACTTAATCTTTTCTTTGAGAAAAATTTTTAACCAAGGCAGTTACAAAACTAAATGGCTTCCAATATTAAAAAGGATATGATGGCCCAGATGGTGTGGCTCAGTGGTTGAGTGTCAGCCTATGAACCAGGAGGTCACAGTTCGATTCTAGTCAGGGCAACCTGCCCAGATTGCGAGCTTGATCTCCAGTAGAGGATCATGCAGGAGGCTGCTGATCAATGATTCTTTCTCATCATTGATGTTAGTATCTCTCTCTCCTTCTCCCTTCCTCTCTGAAATCAATATTTTTTTTCCCAAAAGGATATAATCAAGGAGAATGCCTAAATTTTTAAAAAGCAGTTTACTCAATTTTCCTTAAAAAAAAAAAAATTGAACTGGGATCATAAGTTAACTATTTTAAGAGTTAAAAAAGCCAGCTTCAGAAACAGCCTTTTAAAATATTCCATATTTGAATTGATTCAAATAAGTAAAAGAACATAGGAACTGGGGAGTGGATTTTTATTGTAATTTAATTACTTAGCTCTAACTTACTTGTTTAACAATTTTTGCTGCATCTGTGTTTCTCCTATAAAATATTTCCTTGTATTCATCCATCCAGACTTCTGCAAGGCGAACTTGGTTGCGAGCAATCACCTGAGTGCCTTTTGGAAAGGTATGAGGGCTTTTGCTGCGAAAAACATGTCCAACAACAGAGCAAGGCATAATCTCCAACTGCCCACCACATTGCCATACCTGATAATTAATGATATTTGTTTAAATTTACAGTATTTTAGGAAAATCAAAGTGTTGCTTTTAAGTTCACCTATAAGATATTATTAAAAGCAAAATATAGAAGAATTTTAGCACAACTTCACAAATAGTTTCTGCCCCATCAGTTCAGCTTAAGTTCTTAAATATAAAGAGCAAATTTATTAAATGGTATACTAAAGTCAACCAAAGCATATTTTCAGAAATTTAACATAATAATTATTTCAGATCTCTTATAAAAATGAAACCCAGAATTTATTTTTTGCAAACAATGATGCAAGCTCTAATATACACAGAAGACCAAAGCCTTTTCTGCATTTGACTTCTGTCTTCTTATACAACTTATATGGTTACTCTCTTCTAGTGACCTTGGAGTAAATGAACCCACACTCCATTATCCCTTACATATCCAATTTTTAGTGAAGACAACAATTCTGAACAGTCATTATTACCAAAGTAAAATCTATTAAACTTATAAAGTAATTGCTCATTTATAAAAAAAAAAAAAACACCTCATATGTATGTAGAGATAGTAAAAAAAAAAATCCTTGCATTAACTCTAAATAAAATGATAAATCATTAAATCAATACCTAACCACTTAAATATCTTGACAATTAGTTCTGCCATAAATAATCACTAAGCAAAAAATCTAAAATAATGTTTAATAGTATGAGCTAGTATTAGGGCAAGCGATCAAATTTTTTTCTCTCTCTTTTAAACAAATGAGAAAACTCAGTGATATGTTCAATTCAACAAACTGTGCTTGAGATCTAACATGTGTGAAGGGTTGGGAATACTGAAATGAATAAAACAGGACCCCTGCCCTTCAGCAGTTCATACTTGGCTAAGATCATCACTGCCATTATGTGATAGATGGAGTCAGAGCCAAAACTTAAATCTTCTAACTCCTAGTTCAGTTATTTTTCCACTACATTCCAACATAGGGGATAAAAATGAATGACAAAGTCATTGCAGAAAATGAATTCATGAAATCAAATAAGTACATATGGAGACCATCCAAAGCCTTTGTTTTGTTTCTCATATTAACTTTTCATATGTTTAGGGATGGGGGATCTCATTTAATCCAAAAAGTTAAATTCAATGTCCTTTAAAATTATACATAAATGTTTCTCCATTCTGACTCCCTTGAGAATCAACTATTTCCTGAAGCACTAGATTTAATTATATTTATCTTGGCTGGAATTCAGTAGCTACAAGTGCATTAATTGGTGTCATTGCCTGGACACAGGCATTTAACTGATTCCTCCTGTTACATTGGCAGCAATGAATAAATATATTAAGTTACATTTTTTAAAATCATTTTGCACAGTTTATTTTATTTATTTTTTTATTGATTTCAGAGCGGAAGGGAGAGGGAGAGATAGATAGAAACATCAATGATGAGAGAGAATCATTGATTGGCTGCCTCCTGCACATTCCACAGCCAGAATCAAGCCCGAAACCCAGGCATGTGCCCTTGGCCAGAATCAAACCTGGGACCCTTCAATCCGCAGGCCGACCGACCTTCTCTAACCATTGAGTCAAACCGGCTAGGGCTTAAGTTACATTTTTAAAGGAAATATCCTATTCTAAAATTTCTAGCAATTAAATTTTAGAAAGCACAAAAAGTAAAGACTACATACATCCATGGTAACCAGCCAATTAGAACAAACTATAGATTTCACTGTTTTATAGGTATGCTATGTTTATAAACTTACTCTGAAAGACATTTCTATATTTTCACCTCCCCAGATTTCCATTTCTTCATCATAAGTCCCAATATATTCAAAGTATTCTTTTGATATGGAAAAAAGGCCTCCTGCAAAAGTGGGTGTTCTGAAAAATAATCCATTGTCAAACTGTATTATAAAAGTCAAATAAGAAAAAAGAAATCTTTAATGAACAACTGAATCAAATCCACAAACATATTAAAGAGAGATTCTAATTCCAAAGCTCTTAGATAGATTAACAAAAACTGGAAATGCTTTCCTCAAAGTCAAGTTGGGGAGAGGGTATTTTAAGTATCCTTTCTCAATGGAGTAAAATTATTAAGTATCTTCTAACCAAGCTTAAAGGTTCTTAAGTAATAATTACAAAGAAGGCATACGAGCTCACCTAATGCTAATTCTTACTCACTAACATCATGGGTAAGAACATAAATAAATGAATTCTCTATTCCCTACATATACAATGGGTGTGCTCTTTATTTTGTTAGGGTGAGTTACCTTGGAGGCAATTATGGTAAAAAGCAAAGCCTGCATACATATTCAAATAATTGAAATAGATATATATCCATTTATATAGATACTAGGGGCCCGGTGCACGGAATTCGTGCACTGGGTGGGGGGTCGGGGGAGTGTCCCTCAGCCCAGCCTGCCCCTCTCACATACAGGGAGCCCTCAGGCATTGACCCCCATCACCCTCCAATCGTAGGATCGGCCCCATGACAAGGCCTGGCGCCTCTGACAGAGGCGTCGGGCCTGGGCAGG
>NW_006293001.1:5918248-5923570 GCF_000327345.1 Myotis davidii
GGCCCCCCAGCTCTTAGCTCCCCACTGGGTTTCTGATCACTGTCAGTGGCAGGGGGCTTCTTCCTGCTTTCCCTTTCGCCTCTCTGCATTGTGCCTATATATGCAAATTAACCACCATCTTTGTTGTCAGTTAACTGCCATTTGAGTTGGCAGTTAATTTGCATATAGCCCTGATTAGCCAATGAAAAGGGTAGCGTCGTACGCCAATTACCATTTTTCTCTTTTATTAGTGTAGATATGACTTTGTATACCCTCAACTTACTTAATTGGGTAGGTTTCATCTTTCCTTCTTTGCCTCTCATGATCAGGAAGTGCTTCCCAGCCAAATGAAAGGCTCCAGTCAAAATTTCCACGGTTATGGTTACTTCCATAAGGAGAAGGTTTGTTGAATTCAAATGTGTTCATATCTATGGATGCAATATCTGGACTCACAACCGCAGTGTAGTTCTCAGCTATTCTGGCCAACAAAGGTTCTAACCAACCATAAAAGCACTCACCTGAAAGGAACACAATTGTAATTAATTCAATGAAATCTGTTGTTTTTTGTTTTTGTTTTTGGCTTTTGTTTTTGGGAAGTGGGTTTACAGAGAAATGAGAACAAAGTCATCTGTATTTTGAACATTTTTATAGGGGGAGGTTTCTTAAAGTTTTCTTGTGAAGAGATCAAGGTAGGATTTATAAAGTAAACAAGATTCAGCATCATTGGGAAAATTTTCCTACAGATGATGTTCCATTTTATAACGTAGAAAAGGAGCAAAATGATACCAGTGTATTTAAGTTTCAGATGAGGTATTTCTCTTTCTAATGGACCATGAATCTAAGAAAGTTTTTTGCTGATCCATACCATCTAGCCCCAAATGTATTCTGACTTACTTAAACTGGTCTTCCCTGAGTAAAATGGAATAATCAAAATTTTCATTCCTCTAACTGGATCTTAGAAGAAAGTAAGTCAAGGAGTCAGAATATTATGATTTTAGCAGTTGGAGAAGAAGGAACATTCAAGCCTGTCCCAGCCTTAATGGAAGATGGGGCAAAGGAATGCTCTGAAAGGTCTGGGCCCTCGTCATAAGCCAGGCTATCTCACAAAACACAGAGAGTTCAGGAGATGCCGACACGTACAGTCCTACTGAGGGCTCCCAACAAGGGCAGCTGGACAGTCATGGTTCAGGAGGAACTTCAAACACATTCACCCGGAGGGGAAGAAGGTCCAGTCTGACATTATTATCATTTTGGACCAAGAGAGGGAAGACTGGAGGATGAACCATTTCCTTTTAAAATCACCTCTCTTGGATTACCCTAGATCTCTCATTTTTAAGTGGCTGGAATTAAGAGAATACTGGATGTGTTAGCTCTAAAGAGACTCCCAACAAATCCAAAAGCCCTTCTGTGACCATTAGTGTAAGCTCACTACCATTTGCTGGGTCAAACACAACCAAGGGCTAGCAAATTCAGAGCTAAATACTCATACAAAAAGTAACACGCACTATAGCAAACTTAGAGCTGAAGGGACAAAATGACATTTCAGTAATACCTAATGTGTACATTAAACATTGACTCTAAAAATATTTTGCAAATTTATTTAAAACTAGGGGCCTGATGCTCAAATGTGTGCACAGGTTGGGTCCCTCGACCTGGCTGGCAATCAGGCTGATCGGGGCCTATGGGGGCCGGCTGGCCAGGGAGGGACCATGGGAGGTTGGTTGGCTAGCCGGAGAGGGACCACAGGAAGGCTCCAGGTTGTGTCCAGCCCTCTTGCCCAGTCCCAATGGCTAGACACTAGCAGCAAGTTAACCTACCAATTGGAGCATCTGCCTCTTGGTGGTCAGTGCGTGTCATAGCAACGGTCGACCGATTGGTCGGACACTTAGCATATTACACTTTCATTATATAGAATCATTCACACACACACACATACACACACACACACACACACACACACACACAACACCAGCAGAACAAAACCGCCCCCACACACATAAAATACAAAGGAAAAAAAACCAGCAACAACTGACAATGTTCATGGAAGAGATACCAGAAATTGGAAAGGGAACCCGTAACTTGGTACAAGAAGGAGTGTGTGAATCCTTGGGGGAGGAAACGGGGGGGGGGGGGGGGGGGGGGGGGGGGGGGGGGGGGGGGGGGGGGGGGGGGGGGGGGGGGTTAAAAGTGTTAGTATAGGAACAAAGTTTATGATAGGGTTGACTACATGTAAACAAAAAAACTTTCACTCATCTAAAATTATAGGAACCATCTGGCATCTGGCCGGTGTGGCTCAGTGATTGATGTTTTGATTGCCAGTCAGGGCACATGCCTGGGTTGCAGGCTTGATCCCCAGTAGGGGGCATGCAAGAGACAGCTGATCAGATTAATGATTTTCTCTCATTATTCATGTTGTTTTTTTCTCTCTCTCTCCCTCTCCCTTCCTCTCTGAAATCAATAAAAATATTTTTTAATTATAGGAATCAAGAATAATAAGGATAAAAACACTTTAAAAAAATAGAACAAGCATCAGAAAAAGATCCCAAGCAGGGATAACTTGCTGGGGAAGCTGGCCACTGTAAGACATTAAAGTTGAGGAGCTTTAATTGCAAAGAAGGCAAGAAATTTGCATAAGTGAAAGGAAGTCCCTGTGTACTAAAGCTATAATCTTCTTGGGCTGTCAATGCTATAATCACCAGTTGAAAATGATGTTAAAGAAAATGCAATTAGGCATTTAAAGAAAAGGCTTCCTTACCTTTTAAATTAGGGGGTAGGGGAAGGAAAAATGTTACAACCATGTCTACACATATATACTTACAATGAGCATCTAAAAATGTGAGCGTTTCAGCTGTTGCTACTGTTGCTCCTAGCAACCGTGCAGTGATCAGACCTTTTCTCTCTCTTTGTCTGACTATTTTTACTATAGGAAATTGTTTTATATATTCCTCTAGTTTATCATGTAAGTACTCTGTAAAAAAAAATAAAACCAGGATTAACTCTTAAGGTTATTTTCATATATGACACATGAAAGTTAATGAAGAAACCACATTCATAATCGTAACAGTTACACACATTTCTCCATTAAGATGAAAATTAGCCCTGACCGGTTTGGCTCAGTGGATAGAGCGTCAGCTTGTGGACTGAAGGGTCCCGGATTCGATTCCGGTCAAGGGCATGTACCTTGTTTGCGGGCACATCCCCAGTAGGAGGCGTGCAGGAGGCAGCTGATCGATGTTTCTCACTCATTGATGTTTCTAACTATCCCTCTCCCTTCCTCTCTGTAAAAAATCAATAAAATATATTTTTTTAAAAAGATGAAAATTATATCTTTAACTCTTCATTGAAAAAAAACTACACATGCAAATCTGGACTATTGTAACATATAACATTATAACATACTAGAGGCCTGGTGCACGAAATTCATGCACTGAGGGTGGGCCGGGGGGAGGGGTGTCCCTCAGCCTGGCCTGCGCCCTCTCGCAGTCTGGGAGCCCTCACCAGTCCTGAGCCTGGCTTCTGGCTGAGCAGACCTCCCCCTGTGGGAGTGCACTGGCCACCAGAGGGCAGCTCCTGCATTGAGTGTCTGCCAATCATTCCACCATTTGGTCTATTTACATATTAGCCTTTTATTATATAGGATTCTATATATGCCATGTTAATACTTTGGGGCAAAATGAAAGACTTTAAATGGAGTGGACCCAGGAGTCAAGAAAATGCATCTGGAGATCTGAGAAAATTAACTAAAGAAGCAAAGAAACTAAATTTGGGCAACAAAAGATTTGATGCTTTTTAAAATTATTATTTAATTTGGAAATGTGAAGAAAAATGCCAAGTATCAAAAGGATTCTCTGACACTTAGGCAGTGATCAAAATAATTTAAGACCAAAATGTTGAGCAAAAGTAAGACAGTCCAGCCCGGCCGGTGTGGCTCAGTGGATTGAGTGTCCTCCCACACACCAAAAAGTTGCTGGTTCAATTCCTGGTCAGGGCATACACCTGGGTTGTGGGCTCAATTCCCAGTAGAGGGCTTGCAGGAGGCAGCCATTGATGTTTCTATCTTCTCTCCCTCTACCTTCCTCTATCTAAAAAAAATCAATAAAAACATAGTTCTTTTTTAAAGTAAGAAAGTTCAAGGCTATAGCAGTTTGGGAATATTTCTGCAGTCAGCAGAAAAAGTTCAAGTTTCAGAGTCTCCTGACAGAATTTTTTCCGATTAAAATATGGAATAAGGGAACATGTGAATCATGAATGAAGCTAAAAACAAGCAAAATTTTAGTAACAGATGTATCATTTGAGATATTAAGTATTTCAATCTGGATGAGAATGAGACATTATAAGCAAGATTTAAGACAATAGGTAAAAGAAAACACATTAATCAGGTCAGTCAAGTATTCATATTTTTAAACAATTTCTTGTTGACTATACAATGCAGTCCTTCCAGTGGGCTTCTTGGGCCCATAGGATAGCCTCAAAAAGATTAGGGAAGCCTGGATGGCATGGCTCACTGGCTAAGCGTCGACCTATGAAACAGGAAGTTACGGCTCGATTCCAAACTGGGGCATATGCCCAGGTTGTGGGCTCTATCTCCTGTGTGGGGCATGTAGGAAACAGCTGATCAATGATTCTCTCTCATCATTGATGTTTCTATCTCTCTTGCTCTCCCTCTCCCTTCCTCTCTGAAGTCAATAAAAATATAAAATAAAAAAGATTAGGGAATATTGAAAACATAAATAAATGTCCTATTGTAGATGTTTGCTTCTGCCAGATTTCAGAAGCAAGTGTAGATGGTTTCATCTATGATTATATTTTTTTTTTCAGTACTTCAGTGGTGAAGATAAGAGAGCTGCTTATTGAAAACAAACATTCATAAAAGAAGTGAGAGTCTAGGAACAATTTTAGTAGAAAAGTAAATCTAAACATTGTTGTCTCAGAGTAATAGATTTTTAAACACCTTCTAAGTTTCTCAGAATTAATTTTCTGAGAGACAAGCAAGGTATTAATGTGGATTTTTAAAAAAACTGGAGTCACTATATATTCCATTAAAAAAAGTCCTAACATTGTTTGAATTTTTAAAAAAATTATTTGCCCACACCTTCCAAACTTCCTGTAAATTTTTATCCGGCCCCTAAATTTAGTCCCCATCTACACCCCACTTTTTGTGAGGTTAAGAGCACAAAACTATGAGATCAGACCTCCTGGGTTCAATTTATAGCACCATTACTTTTAACTGTGTGACCGCGGGCAAGTTATTTCACCTTTTTGTAACTTAGTTTATCTCTAAGATGGGGATGATAGGATTTGCCCTCACAAAAGATTGTGGGAAGGATAAAATGAGAGGTTATT
>NW_006293001.1:5924019-5929499 GCF_000327345.1 Myotis davidii
AAATATCCACAACCTGCCACTGTTTGGTGCAGATTTTGGGCTGGAGGCATCATCGGACCATTCTTCTTCGAAAATGCGGCTGCTCAGGCAGTAACAGTTAATGGTGCTCGCTATCACGACATGATAAAATTTCAACAAGAGTGCATATGTGCCAGCAAAGCCGTGGAGGCCATTTACCTGATATGCTATTCCATACATAACCCTATACTGTATACTTTATGAATCAGTAATAAAAAATTACAATTTTTAATTATAAACCTGTGTTTTCTATCAAACTTCTTGAGTGAATTTTGGGACACCCTTTACATCTGTTATTTGATTATCGCATACTTCTGCTGCTTTTCCCTAAGCCAGTTGAAATCAGGGATTGTGGTTTCTACTTCACAAGCTACTTACAGCAAGTAGGGACACATTTTTCCACAGTGAGTATTTACTAGACAGCTCTTTGACTTGATAAGACGAATTATATTAATATGCAAAGATAGCCTTTGCCAAGAAAACCCAAATCTATTCTTAATTGCTATAGAGAATTATAACAATATTCACACCCTTTTGATCAAGCAATTCTACTTCTAACTTATCTGAAGATATAATTCAAAAGAAGAAAAACAGAAGTGCAAGGATATGTCTTGCAGTGTAATACAGAATAACAATGAGGTGAATAAAGGTGAATGGTTACATAAAATGCATGTAGTCCATAACTGTCATTAAAAATAAAATTTTGAAGGCAAAATAAATGAGCTAATAATGTTCTTTGACATGTCTGATTTCAAAACTGGATTTATGACATGGGTATAATTAGATAAACGTTCTATAGTAGATAATGATTAAAAGAGGAAAAGATTAAAATAATTGAAACAGGAAGATTATGAGTAGATGTCACTTTTCATTTTTATTTCCTTTACTTCTATTAATGTTCTTTGTGCAATTAAATAATAAAGTTTCCTTCAACTGGAGACTTTTGAGAAGTAGCCTTACTGTTCCCCTATTGCTTCACTACTTGAAAAATCAAGCAAAATAAAAATTATCTGTGAATCAAGTTCAAGAAACCAAAGAGGGAAAGATTTCTAAGATAAGTGGCTGTTGTTTTTGAAAGCTAAAACATATGAAGTATGCAGAAGTTAATCAGATGTCACTTTAAACTCTATGGGCTGCAGTCCAAACCATAAGGATAAGAAGAATTCGGAACAGATCAAGCAGTAAATAAATTAGTTGATTACAATTGAGTGGTAAAGTAGCCTGGGTAAGAGGATTAAAGATTCAAATCAGAGATCTGCATAAAGTGCTTAACTGTATGTAGGGGACTTAAATTATATAATTTCCACATTTGGCCCAACCGGTATGTTTCAGTGGTGGAGCATCAACCTACGAACCAGGAGGTCATGGTTCAATTCCCAGTCAGAACACCTGCCTGGGTTGTGGGCTCGATCACCAGGGAATATGTAGGAGGCAGCTGTTTGATCTTTCAATCTCTCCCTTCTCCTTCTCCTTTCCTCTCTCTCTAAAAATCAATAAAAACGTATTTTATAAAAATTTTGCCATCTGGTAAATATGTCTCACATCCAAGCAAAAAATCCCCAGGTGATAAGCAACCTGATTCCACATAGATGTTAATGTAAATTGAGAACATAACTTCAATTCACTGAGATTTTGTTTTGAAACCAAAGGAGTGTTTAGAACAGTGGTTCCTAACGGGCACACACTCCACAGGGGGGCAATTTGGTTTTTAAGGGAGGCAATTCTAGAATGAGTTATTAACAGTGAATCACTTGCATTTCTTATGGTTCTAGGGGCCTCATCTACAGTATATGAATATATATTGTGATATATTTATGCATTTCAGTTTTCTATTATGTTTTGAACTTTATTGGCTATTTTTTCATGTACTTCATGTTACTTTTTTAACAATTTCTTAGTGATTTTTTCCTTAGTACTTCAACTGCCCTTTTGCTCTCTTATTTTCTCTTTCATGGATGCCATGTTCTTTGGAAGCTTGTTTAGACCAAGTTAATGGCATTTAAGGTTTCCTCCACCTGAAGAGGAGTTCATTTTTTGAATACGCTATAATAATAAAAGCGTACTATGCTAATTAACCGAACATCCTTCTGGACGTCCTTCCAGATGAAGCTGTGGTGGTGGGGGCTGACGCAGAGGCAGCCACCACAGCCAAGTCCCTTGCACGAATTTTGTGCATCAGGCCTCTAGTAAGAATTATATGTGGGGGCAGGGGGGCATCAGGATTATATAGATGCTTAGGTGGGGCATGGCAGAAAAAAGGTTGGAACCACTGGTTTAGAATTATATGTAGAAATTATTAAATAAGTAAGTAATTGTATATTAGAAATAAATAGGTTAATAATTTATGTTTTATTCACCTATTACCATTTCTGAAGTCTTGGTACAGCTTATAATTGACAACATGTGACTTAATCTGCAGTATCTTTTCTTTTCTTCTCATGACACATAAAGGAATGGTTTATCTTACCACAGATATTGCTTTGGATTTGATGAAAGAATACCAACCCCATTTTACAGATGAGTAAACAGCTAATTAGTTTTGGAGCTGGAAGTTGTCCTTAAAGAATCTGGTTCCAAACTATGATTCATTCAAGAATAAATGTCGTAATCATTGAAACAATATATATCTGTTTGGTATTTAAAATGCTTGTAATGTTTGAAAATTTAGCAAATTAGAGTATTTGTCAAATTAGCCTTGCAATTCCAATTTAAAATGTGTAATTTAGTAAGTGCCTCTTGACTTTAATTTTAAGTAGCTATGTATTAAAGAATGTGGCTAACTTTGCAAACAATATTGAAAAATTTAAGAGCCAAACTAAAACAGGATGTGATAACTCAGTAATTTTTAACTACTTATTTACATTAATTACATTTATTTATATTAACTCACCTAATTTTCAAAACAACCCTAAGAATTATATACTATTTATGTACTTCCTCAATTATAAACTGCACAATTGAATTCTTCTTATAATCAATAGCATCTTAGTTTAATTGGCTATGAGAGCTTCTTAAACTAGTGGTATATAAACTAATATTACATATCATACAATAAACTTGATGAGATATGGCATTTTTTCCACTTGACAGATAATGAAACTAAAGCATTGGGGGTAAGAGGAAAAAGGGTTAAATAACTTGCCCAAGTCACATAACTGGTTAGGACCAGAGCTGGGATTCACACCAAGGAAGTCCGACACCAGGCTCAAGTCTGCGCTCTTAATGACTATTCCTTACAATAAGTGTTACATTTCAGACTACAAAGTTATGAACAATGGTGTTTTATACATTTCTGAACTGCAAAATATTAGAATATCAATACCCTTGGATTCTACTTTCATCCACCATATATAGCATCCAAACTATTATATTCAAGTTCTGAAATGGCATCTGAGAGTACAATATAACTCAATAGACACTGGACAACACCATATGGATTTACTTGGGAAACAACCTAATTTGCATATGCTTTCTTACCAGCTACACTAGCATCATCCACCAAAATGATTTCCTTCAGCAGTATGGCAGGCGTAGAATAGAGCACACTGTGGACAGTTCTAAGCAGCGTGGACCATGCTTCATTATGAAAAACTATTATGACACTGGTGGTAGGCAGGGGAGGACAGCGCTTAAATTTTTGTTCAATACATCTAGAAAAAGTCAAAGTAGAAGAACAATTATGAATTTTATTACTTTATATCATAGCTATGCCATTACCAAAATTATTATTTAACCTTTATCACTATAGAAACGGTAGTGAATAGTTTTTTGTGACTTTTTACGATGTAAGATAATCTTAATGCTGTGTAAACATAAGTAGAGCAAAACAAAATGCTTTACAAGACCTAGATCATGGCCACTGATATGTATTGCATGTCAAAGATGAGAACATGCTATTGTAAACTTTTTCAACAGTATAATTTTACATAAAAATAACATTTTCAATAAGGAAAATAACCGACAAGTAAGACCACCTATAAAAATGGCAAATACTTGTAATTGGTCAAATAAAAATCAAGTTTTTCTCCTTCCTCGTGGAAATCATATATTTTTCTTATTTGTAATTTTTAAAACTGCAATTTAATTAAATATTCATATATGTACAGATTATCTTAAATCAGATACTTTCCTAAGTATGTAATATTTTCCAAGTTTATTTAATCAATTTACTTAATCTATATTTGAACCAATAGGGGGAAAATAGTGTACTACATAGCTATGCATGATTTTCATTATTCAACAAAGATTTTGCTCCAATAATCTAATCTATTGTTTAATTAAATGAGACAAGGCACTTTAAATATTTTTAAAAATACATGTATAAATTTAAAATAAAAGTCCTAAATCCATGTTATTAGTCCTGTGCTCTGTTACCACATGAAACATCAATAGGCACAAGGAGAGCAACACGAGTCATTTTTGACAGGTTAATGGCACTGTGCTACCCATTAGCTATAAACAATAGTTATAAATTGTTTCATTTTTATAACAATGTCTTCCTCTGTGAAAACTGTCTTCATATGAAGCATCAGGGTGTGGGAGGACCTGTACAGCCTCCAGTCCCCTGGCCTACTGCATTGAGGTGAAGATCAAATGAAATAACATACGGGAGAGGGCTTCAAAACATTGTAAAATCAAACATAGTGAACCTGGAACATATGGAAAAGATAAATAAATAAGTTTATCTTTAAGTTCACTTAAAAACCATAAGTGGTTGTATAATTTCAGACAACAGAGTACAAAAATCTCCCACACAGTCAAAAGGCACTGTAAGTACAGTGTGTGAACAAGTGCTCGTCAAACACAAAGAAAAGGAAGTAAATCATTCACTCATGGAGATAAGGGCCCAGAGCACCTTAGTCCCTCTGCCAGGGAAGTTCAGAGCCTCCAGTATGGTACGGGAGGCCTGGGACTGCCACCCTGGGAAAAGATATCCTACAAACTCTCATTAACCACTTTTATATCCAGGCCTCAATATGTATGTGTCTTAGATTCTTTTCTAAGAGGAGGTCTTTAGGGTGGAATACTTGTAGTGATAAAAAAAAAAAATTAGACTGGGAATAAAGTATTGAGAGGATATCAGCACCACCGGATAGAAAAAATAGAGGAATTGACTGAGTGAAAGTGATTTTACTCTCTAATGCATTTGTTATTTCAAAGTGTAATATACATATATCATCAGAGCAAATAATCACATTCATCCTCATTGATAGATGTAAGCAAGTTATTTATTCTAAACTGAATTTTGGATAAACTACTAATTAAAAATAATGTCCAAACATAAACTACCTCATCCTATATAGTACTCTTAATTACACAGAAACAAATAACTAAATATAAGTTTGTATCTTCAGACATAAAGGTTTATAAGCTAACAAACTATAAGTAAAAATTATGAAAAACTCCATATTTTCTTTTTTTTAACAAAAAAAAGAAACCTTATGATTTCCTGTCTTATAAGC
>NW_006293001.1:5929572-5943346 GCF_000327345.1 Myotis davidii
CATTTATTTGATGTGACTAACTAATGTAATATTAATCAAGAATTACAAAAAGGTCTTGAATTTAAAGTATAAATCTTTACAAAAACTCACACTAATAAAATGTTATCATTTTAAACTTACAATGCTTTCCCTTGGTTTAATCGAGGCTTTATTTGCTTAACTGATAACCACTAATATCAAATAAAAGTGTCATGTCATATCATTAATGCAAGTGGTAATGAAATTTTATATTACTTCATAAACCTCATTTATTTGGAAACAATTAGCATGTTAAACTTATGCTTTAAAAACTGTTTCACATGTCATTTAAAGTAGTGAAATTAAAATAACTTGCCAAAGTGACTGCATATTTCTAATCAAGCCATTTGAAAGATTTGGCAAATAGAAAAGTGCTCAATCAGTCACATCTGGTTTTGGGAGAAACTAGATTATATTTCTAATGAGCAAAGAAAAGATTAGGAATTCTTCAGAAAATGTGTTCCTTGCAGATAGAGGTTAAATTTAAAGTAGCAAATTATTAAGTCTTCACCAACTCTTCACAGTCACAGGTACCCATGCCTATCCAAAAAAAATAAAAAAATAAAAAAGGTTCTTTACGTGCTTAGTTATTTCCCACTTACTTAATGATGAACATTATTGAATATTACTGTAGTTTTTAAATGTTATTGGGGGGAAAGTTTATCTTGAGCTGGCATTGATATCATGTTAAAGAATAAAAAGTTATGTTTCTTCATTTGTGATGTGAATTGATTTTCAGTCAAGACCTTTCTCCAGATCAGTGAAGTGCAATACTACGTTTTAACTTAACATAACAAAACTGTGCCTTGTTATAACAGCTAAAATATTTGTTAGACATTCATTTATTTCTTTACACATTTATTTAATAATGTTGAGCAACCCAACTTTGAATCACACAGATTATAATACAGTGACATAAAAACATATCCTTGGGTGAGGATTTTAAAGTTTTGAATCACACAGATTATAATACAGTGACAGTCCTGGATGGTGTGGCTTACTTGGTTGGGCATCATCCCATGCACCAAAAGATGACTGGTTTGATTCTCAGTCAAGGCACATACCCAGGCTGTGGGTTTGATCCCAGTGAGGTAAGTTCAGGAGGCAATTGATTGATGTTTCTCTCATGCATATCTCTCTCTCTCTCTCTCTCTCTCTCTCTCTCTCTCGCTCATAAAAACATATCCTTGGGTGAGGATTTTAAAATTAAAATAAAAATAATACAGCAACAGAAATTTAATCTACACAACTTCAACATTAAGGAACTCATAGTTGGAGCAGGTATTTGTGATCAGATCATAAATCTGGAAAAATATGAATGAAGCAATAGACCTAAGTCCTTTTCTTTAGGTTCACTTCCAAATATATTTTTATTATAACCAGAAAGCAAAATATGTAGCACTGCTTGCTTACAGTTTTCTGTCTTACAACTTTAACAAATCTATAGATGATTTGAAAGTGCTAGAAATTCATTTTAGCTATTTCAGTTCAAACAGCATTTGACCACTACCTCAAAGATAACAAAATGGTTCATTAACTAAGGACAAACAGTATAAAGGAAGCTGGAGGAAAACTTAATCAAAATACTATGTACTTGAAATAAGCATGTAAGTAAAGTGACAATAAAAAGCAATCTTGACTTCTCAGAAGCTAAAGGAAAACAGATCTATAATACAGGGACTTATTCAACAAAACTCTAGAGAAAAGAATCATAGTTGAATTACTAATTATAACAATATTGTCCCTTAAAAGACAGGTCATAAAACACAGGGCATTCTTAAATATAATGAAATATAATTATAGCACAGAGAATAACCACAAAGTCTGTGACTTGATTCATAAAATACTGCTATCTAACAGCTCCAAAGTCTTGACATACTTTTTGATCATTTCTATTCTACAGTAATACGCAGAGGAATGGAGACAACGCCCATATTTTCCATAAAAACTGTCCTGTATTTCTTTCTTAACAGATGAGGAAACTAAACTGTTTCAAATAAAGAATTTATTTGTGATTCTATAGATGTCAGATCTAGAATTCAATATTCTAATTTCTAAGACAATAACTTTTCACATCTCCAATGCCACACCAGGAATAGGTACGACTATCTGGCCTCAATAAGAAAAATAAGAAGTAATTAAAACTGATTAAATAAATGATAATTGGTGATTTCTTTTCCCCTTAGAGTGGCCAAAGAACAAGCAACTTCCTTAGCTAACAGCCTTCCCCTGCAAGCCCTGATGATAAACAGAAGACAATGAACATTCTTCAACATACTCGGGAGGTCGAGTGTCTGGTCCAAGGTCTCGGTGTAAGGAAATCCTGTCACTTGCAAAAGCATTAAAACAGTGTTGTGCTTCTCCCCGTTCTTTCTCCTTCTGCTCTTCAACACTTAGGCTGATTATCTTGAATGCTCTACCAGAAGCACCAGGTGCATTAGAATCCTGAGGTGGGCGGTCAAGAACTGGCTTCAGTTCTGCTGCTGTGTAATATCCTTGCAGACAAGGTCTCTCACCAGCATCAACGCTTTGCCTGACAGGTGCTCCTATTTGCATTTTTGGCATTGCATCTTTAAAATTGTGTACAGCTTCTAGCATTAAATCAAGCATCTTGGGTTTCTTTTTCACGTTCCTTTCCATCCTTGATTCCTCTCTGGATTGTTGAACACTTACTTCTCTTTGCATTAAAATCAAAAATATTATAAAGAAAAAAATTACTGCACCAAACTTCCAGAACTTTTTATGAAAATGTCTTTTCAGATGTAATTTCACTAGTCGCTTTAGTTGAGTCATTCTGACATTAAAAGCTTGTCACTTGACAAATAACAGTTATAGTTTCCACTTTTAATTATATTTTTTATCATGGATTTGCTGGCAAGCAGGTTTCATTAAATGGTAATACCTATAAACAGAAATGATAAATGACATTAGTTACTATTCATTCCTATCAGTATGGTTCAACTCACTCATTCAACCAACAACTCAGCAAGAGCTACAAACAATATACTCCTATCCTATATAACAAAAGGGTAATATGCAAACTGCTGAACGGCAGAACGACCGGTTGCTATGATGCACACTGACCACCAGGGGGCAAATTATACTTTTGGAAGAACACAAATATAATTAACAACAATCTATTAGGACTATAAAATATATTAGAACCCTAGCTGGTTTAGCTCAGCAGATAGTGCATCAGCCTGCAGACTGAAGGGTCCCAGGTTCAATTCCGGTCAGGGGCATATGCCCAGGTTGTGGGCTTGGTCCCCAGTAGGGGGCGTGCAGGAGGCAGCCAATCAATGATTCTCTCCCATCATTGATATTTCTTTCTCCCTCTCCCTTCCTCTCTGAAATCAATCCTATATAATAAAAGGGTAATATGCAAATTGACCAAATGGTGGAACAACCGGTCACTATGATGTGCACTGACCTCCAGGGGGCAGATGCTCAATGCAGGAGCTTCCCACTGGTGGTCAGTGCGTTCCCACAGGGGGAGTGCCGCTCAGCCAGAAGCTGGGCTTGCCAGCAGGCTTACAGCTGGCAAGCACAGCAGAGGTGCTGGGAGCCTCTCCTGCCTCTGCGGTAGTGCTAAGAACCCCTTGGGGGATGTCCGACTGCCAGTTTAGGCCTGCTCCCCTAAGCTGGCAGTCAGACATCCCTCGAGAGGCCCCAGACTGTGAGAGGGAGCAGACTGGGCTGAGAGACCCCTCCCCCCCCAGTGCATAAATGTTGTGCACCAGGCCTCTAGTAAAAATATATTAACAAAAAATAATAAATATTAGGTATTTTTCTCCAGTAAAAAATACATTGTTAACTCTGGCAAATAGCTATTATATAATATGCATAAAATTACTTTTAAAAATATATTTTGAGTCTAAAATAACAGGTATCTTAACTTAATAATCAAGGGGGCAAAGGATTTCATTAAACTGATTATAAAGAAAGGGAATCCATAAGAAAGCAAAGGTATACTGACAGGTACTATCAGCCATTCATTCAAAAGATTGCTTTTTATTTTATGAAGTTTGCCCATAACCTATGAACCTTTACTCCAACTAAACCAATTAATATTAAAAAGCAGCATCACCAACAAGTAAACACATTCTCGCAGATTTGCTGACCTGACAGTACTTTGAATTCTGACAAAACCAATTAAGACTAGAACATTAAGAACATCGGTTGTTATAAAATAGCCATTTTCAAATACAAAAGTACATCACACAAAATACAAAAATCTAGTAGCAAAAAAAAAAAAATGCATCAAGCTTTATTTGTAGTATCTCTAAAGAGGCAACATAGATCATCAAGTTATAAAAGCAGTATTTGGCCTGATAAAATACTGCTTGCTTGTGACCCTAAAAACAGAGCAACATGTTTACTAAAACCTAATATAGGCCACCGGGAGCAAAAGAAAGAAGGGGGAGAAAAAGGGCATCCAATGACAGGCTGAATCACAGTGAGGGATTATTTTCTTCATGGTGCTTTCAAAAAAAAGGTAATGTGAAAGGATTTTAGTACACAATTACATACCATGCACCATTAGAATTATTCAAGTAATTTGTAGGGGTAAGACCTGTCCTCCATAAAAAAAAAAAAAGGTAATGTGAAAGGGTTTTAGTACACAATTACATACCATGCACCATTATAATTATTCAACTAATTTGTAGGGGTAAGACCTGTCCTCCATAAACATATTTTAAGGAAAATATCATTTATAGAAGTGAAAACTAACTTTGACATTTTATTCTCTTTATCTTCCAAAGTTATTATTAAATTTAAAATAAGAAAACTAAGTTCAAAGATGGAGTCTCTGGTCTTTAGCAAGACATTTTAAACTGAATAAACAAAAACGCCAGAACTTGCATACTTACTCGTATATACTATTTCTAGTTGGACTGCTCTAAATTATTTTTTTTAGTATGAAATGGATACTAGTTCCAGAAAATACCTCAACTAATGATGTATATGCCCATGAAAATGAGATGCCAATATTTCTGAGCTTTGGTTATTTTAAGAGCCTCAAGTAAAGAGCAAATGCCCTCCTAAGCTTTATACATGGTTTGAAGACACAATATAAGGAGTTTGAGAGCCACACTACTGTTGTGGAATGTCTTATGTCAGCTGTTTTGTTAAGCTGAGGCTATAAAATTAAAGATGCCCCTAACCTTTAAGGAGCAAAGACATGGCATGTCAACAGGCAACAAGAAAGCATCATCACATGTGCTATCACAGGAGACTGAACGCAACAGGGAGGGTAAGGAGAAATGTGGGAGGAAATTTCCCAGAGATGACACTGCTGCGCAGGATCCTGAAGATGAGCAAATTTTAGGCAGGTGGACAAGAGAGAGGAGAGAGAGGGAACGGCAGATACAAAGGCATGAAAAGCCACGGTCAATCCTGAGTACAGCAGAAAGGGAAAGCACAGGTTTGAAATGGTAGGAGCTGAGGCTGGGAGGTCAGTTAAAGGCAAGCTAACAAAGATAACTTGGAATCTACCAATTTGTCCTGAATAGAATGAATAAAAAAGAACTGGATATTTTAAGGAAGGGTTATAATCACATTTATGCTTTAGAACAATCAGTTTCTTAGTGCCAGTAAAATTGATAGATACAAAAAAAATTAAGAGATCAGGAAGGATGGAGAAGACTGATTCAAAAGAGTTCAGAAACCCTAGCCAGTGTGGCTCAGTTGGTTGAGCATCATCCCCTGCACTGAAAGGTGGTCAGTTCAATTCATCGTCAGGACACATACTCATGGTTTTGGGTTCGATCCCTACTCGGGGTACATACAGGAGGTAACCGATCAATATTTACCTTTCTCTCTCTCTCTCTCCCTCTCCCACCCTTCCTCTTTCTCTAAAATCAACTAAAACATATATTTTAAAAATAAATGCCCAGTACTAGTAAGTGGTATTAAGTAGGACTTGGTGAGAGAGAGAGAAGAATGGGAGGTATGTGGGTCAAGTGATGACATTAACAAAGGAAGGATAGATTTGGGATGGGAATTAGGGATATAATTTCTTTAATTTTGGACATGACAAATTTCATATGCTGGTAGGACTTCCCATTGAGTTCCCATAAGAAAAAACATATATGGGACTGAAAATCAGGGAAAAGCTCTGTGCTAGAGATGAAAATTTGAGAGTC
Source organism: Myotis davidii (assembly GCF_000327345.1). NCBI lineage: Eukaryota > Metazoa > Chordata > Mammalia > Chiroptera > Vespertilionidae > Myotis > Myotis davidii. The sequence goes on from NW_006293001.1 coordinate 5,935,737, forward strand.
AGTGTCAGGGTACAGAAGAGTTCACCTATAGTATATATTTAAGGGGTAGGAGGGGAAAAAAGACCCAGGGAAATAAGGAAAACAAATGGAGAGTCAAGTGAAAACAGATTAGCAGATAAAGTGTCCGTGTCAGGTAAATTTAGATTTTTTACAATCTGCATCTTATCCTTGAGAGATAATTGTTTGACAGCTAGTTGGCCTTTAAAAATAAATTTTACTAGACCTGGTCCAACAAGCTTTAGTGCAAACCCAGGAATGAACCTTGGAAGAGAATATAATAGACTAGTTGTGGTTATGCCCCCAAGATTCTAAGGCTTAGAATCCAGATGCTTTCAGACTAACAGGGCAACCACCTGACCTAAGAGTTTCCAGAAAGATAAAGATGAGAAAAATATTTGGGATAGGCAAAATGTTATTTCATAGTCCCCAACCTATGAAATACAACCTAATCACCTTTTCTAACCACAGCTTGACAACAGACATGGATATAAATCAACCTATGTTCACCCTCCTTTCTGTTTCTGGGAGAAGCACTAAAAATCCCCTTTTGGAGTGCTATTTAGTGATACCAGATTTCTTAAGTAGCCAAGGGTAGGCTAGCTTTAAAAATCTGAAAGGGAATAAGATAGTCTCCTAAGAATGTTTTAACACAATAGAGAACCAAAGAGAGTCCAGAGAAATCACAGAGAAGAGGGAGATGACAGAACTAGATTCTACTACAGTAGTGATACTTTTCCTAAAACATTTTATGGCAGAAATCGTATTTCTGGCTAGGGTGGGGAATTAGTAAAAAGAATGGAATTAATGAGGTAGTTGGAAGAGTTCTTTTTTTTAGGAATAAATTATAAACGAAAGGAGCTCTTCATCGATAGGACAATAATCCCATCACTGTGTGAATATGTTTATCTAAGGGAGTCACTCAAATAGTAGGTTTTAGTGTAGGATGTCTCTAATGCAGGAGTGAAGGAAAGTTCATGAAGAGTGGCTCCCTTACTCATGGTTGTTTTTCTATGTTGGTGACATAGTGGGCACCCAATAAATGTTTGCTGATTGGAGAAGAGAAGAAGGAGGACCAAGACTTAATTTATTATTAGAAATAATTTAAAAAATAGTTAACTTTTGTTAAATGTTAAGTCCCTGATACTTTAACACTTACTAAATAAATCCTAATACAGTCTTTCAATGGTTCTGTAAATTTATGTTATTCCCATTTTACTGACAAACAATGACAGTCAAATAGATTAAGCAGTTTGGCCAAGGTAATTTTAAGTGGAAGAGTAGCATTTTTCCCAACCATGTTCAAACTCAGGTCTGATGTAAAATCCTAAACTTTTAACTGAAGTTATCTGAAAAAAAGGGTCTTTAAAAGTCAAGAACTGATACCCTAGATGTCAGGAAATTAGGGAACAACCTAGGTAAAAAAAAAAAAAAAAAAAGTACAAATAGCCTCATATCACCTCAGGTAAGTTTTTCAGGGCCAATGAGTTTTGTGGTTTTGTTTCTTTCTTTCTTTTCTTTTTTCTGTTTTAAGAGCATGTTTGGGGAAAGAAAGATTGAGGATGAGGTTGTAGATCTTAAATGGGGTGTTAAGATACTGAGACCTTTTAGTTGTTCTACTAAAGTAGAACATGATGCTTTGTTCTTTTCAGATTATTTCTGAAAAGAATAGTCTTCTTATATCAATTGCTGATCACATAAAAGATTTCAACATTGGTTCTCCAGGGATTTTGTATGACTTTTCTGTCCATTGCTGCTAATGTGCAATATCCAGGCTTCCATTAATGAAAACTACACTCAACATTAAACATCTCCATCAATGGTCCTCAGCTCTGAATAAACATTAGTGGAAAGATCTTTAAATAGGCAGTACCTTAGGCCTTACTTCTTGAGAGTTTCACTTAATTATTCTAGAAGCAGGGCCTAGGCCCTGATTTTGTTATTTTTAGGCTATCCAGATAATTCCAAAGAGCAGCTAGGCTTAAAAATTACTGGTCTAATTTTGGGCAAATCAAAACTAGCACCTGATACAGAAAGGAATGTATCCACCCAAAGATAACCTCATTATTAATTCCTAATACTTCAAAATCAGATTTTTCAAAAAAATGCTTGATATAAACTGAGTAGAAGTTATTTTGAAATGGGGAGAAAATTTAAAAATCAAAGCAAGAATGAGTCAAAGTTTCTGGAAGAGTTTCAGGAATTATGGCTGATATAATTGAAGCATTGAAGTTTTATTGCAAATTATGAGGCTGTAAAATCATTTTTTTAATATTTTGTTCCAATCACAAAGATAGAAAACCTGAGGCTTTGAACAATAAAACAAATAATCCAAAAAATACACAATAAAATCATTAGTAAAACAAAACCAGGACTCTTAATTCCTATTCCTGGGAATAATGCCATGTTCCTAAACAATGCTTCTTGACAAATTTGAAGACCTATGTTTAAATAGCCATTAAAACAAAACAAATCTCACCTAGAATCTATTTCCAATTGGACTCAGAAGTTTGAGGCTTGAAAATAAAATCAGCACAAAAACAAAGTCAAATATAATGTTATATTTACATATTAGAAATGATTAGCATATGAAGGGTTTGTCATCCTTGTATTCTAAACCCTTTACATACAGCAATCCAAAATGGTCATTTGCTAATTATAAAATATCTAACTCAAAGAAAAAGAGAAAGGAATATCATGAAATAGTTTTTTAAACCTAGAAAAAATTAAATTTTCTAAATTAGAAATCCATATAAAATTCTAAAATATAGAAAAAAAATTGACTTAGGTGGTGGACACAAAATGCAATATACAGATCTTGAAACACAGAAACCCACACCTGAAACCTATATGATCATATTAAACAATGTCATCCCAATAAATTTATTTTTTTTTAAAATATATTTTATTGATTTTTTACAGAGAGGAAGGGAGAGAGATAGAGAGTTAGAAACATCGATGAGAGAGAGACATCGATCAGTTGCCTCCTGCACATCTCCTACTGGGGATGTGCCCGCAACCCAGGTACATGCCCTTGACCGGAATCGAACCTGGGACCTTTCAGTCCGCAGGCCGACGCTCTATCCACTGAGCCAAACCGGTTTTGGCCATCCCAATAAATTTAATAAAAAAACTCAGAGACCTTCTGATATATATATATCCTACTATACATGTAGGCCTTACAAAAAGGCATTAATAATAAATAAAAATATCCACAAAATGATACTCTGAAAGGCTAGAACAATATCCATGACTATGTTTATGAGACTGGGTTAAAAATCAATGGATTATTCTTAGGGGTAAAATATGCTTTCATCTTGCCCTGGCCAGTGTGGCTGGTTGAGCATTGTCCTGTCCACAGAAAGGCTGCTGTTCCATTCCCAGTCAGGGCACATGTCCGGTTTTGGCTCAGTCCCCAGTAGAGGGCATGTAGGAGACAGCCATGTTGATGTTTCTCTCTCCTTCCCTCTTCCTTCCTCTCTCTTTAAAATAATAAAACCATATTTTTAAAAAGAAAAAAAAAGATATGCTTTCATCTCAACAGAAAAAAACTGAAATCTCACAAATTAAAATAATCTAACTACAAAGCTGTGGCTTCCAGTTATCTAGACTATAGCTTCTCAAACTTTAATGTGACAATGAAGCACCTGGGGATGCTGTTTAAATACAAACAGGTGGGGAAATATCAAGATAAGATCCATCTTCATAGCTGTGGTTGTCCCTCCAGGTGGAAAAGCACACATTGCAAGAATGTTGGTTTAAAATTCCAACTGAAGCAATCTTCTAATGCAGTGAAAAGCAGAACACTTCATAACTGCATGTGAAGGTACCATTTAATAAAATAAGAGGATAGTGATTCTTTCCATTTCTTGTTTCTGTATTTGTGATAATAAAACTTTACAGCTCCAGGGACTTAAGGTCTGGTTCCAATTGATTTTAATGGGCACAATGCCTAATTGGTGTATGAAACTTGCTTGATACTGAGTTAAAGCATGCTGTAAAAAGTTAAAGGTAACCACACCAAGCAAGAAATTACAAAATTACATCCCCAAACCCTAGCTTAGCTGGTAAATTTTTAAAAGTACACTACTGTGAATTAATACTCATTAAATCTTTGCCACAGATTATCATCTGGATTCACTAACTGAATAAGGAATATCATGCAACAGTTTTTTAAACCTACAAAAAATTAAATTTGAAAACTAAACAAAAAAAGAAGAACTGGCCCTGATAATAAACCCTTAAATGCTTGGACAGAAATGTTATCTGCTAGTGAAATGTTAGGGAATGGAGAAGTGGCAGGAAGTGATTTCTGCTTATTTTTTTGGTGGAGTCAAATTTCACGGTGATTTGCTACTGCAGTTTGTTAGTTTTGATTATGTGTAAGTCCATGTTCATTCACATTCTTGCCAGCAGTTCTTCTGAACATGAAGTGATTTATGGATGTACGACAAGGGACAAACAATGATGCAAAGCAAACTGTGTTGAGATAGCCACATGCAGACATACCTCAAAGATCCCCTGCTAAAGACAAAGCAGTTGCTCCAGATGGCTGGAAAATGTCACCAGCAGACACCTAAGGCACATACTTGTCATAAAATAGGATGATTTTTTGAACAAAGATTTCTTTAGATTATGAGACAAAAAGCCTACTGACAGAGTTTAACCTCCAGCAATTATGAGGCAAAGGTTTTACTAAACAGAAGGGCATGGTGAGACATCCACTGCTACACCTGGTCAGATAAACATCTTTGAAGGTGAAAGGTCGAAGACAGATCTTGATTTGTGGACCAGTCAATTCTACAGTTTGGTGCAAGGAAGGAATTATGGAGTTACACTACCCATGGAGGGTGGGGCGAGGGGTCAGAAGGGGAGCTCACATACTCTCTCCTGCTACCTCTGTACCTGCGAATGAATTTCACATAACATAGGAAAGATTTATATTAATAACTTATGACGTATTAGAAAGTAGAGGAATTCTGAGGTGTGATTGGCGTGGTTCCACAGACTATTCACTTAATTAATATTTCCCCCAGGAAGAAGCACTGCATTTTAAAAAGATTTGTCCACCTAACTAGTTATATTGCAAGCATAGTTGATGGCTTTTAGATTAGTAAGGACACAGAAATTGCATAGTGATTTGAGCAAGGAAAGTTTAATCTATTATTAGTTATGGGTTAGGGCAGAGGTGGGCAAACTTTTTGACTCGAGGGCCACAATGGGTTCTTAAACTGGACTGGAGGGCCAGAACAAAAGCATGGATGGAGTGTTTGTGTGAACTAATATAAATTTAAAGTAAACATCATTACATAAAAGGGTACGGTCTTTTTTTTTTAGTTTTATTCATTTCAAATGGGCCGGATCCAGCCCGAGGGCCGTAGTTTGCCCACGGCTGGGTTAGGGGAATGGAACTGGCTAGTGAGAGTTAAAGAAATTCTAAAGAATTCAGAACTGGATATAAGGGCCCACCACTACCCCTAAGGCTGAGATGAGGGCCAAGGAAGAGCTTTCCCCTCGCCAGGGCTGAGATCTAGAGGTCTCTACAGAGAAGGCATTGGTGTTGGTTCCCTGACAGTTGAAAAGTCACTGAGGTGCCTCACTTGGTGAGACTTGTCAGAAGTCTGCCTCCTGGAGTCTTGGAAAGAGCCCTTCAAAGGGAGTTGTCAAATCCTAGGACTGGCGAGGTGGTGCTGAGGAAAACTGCTAGCTACTGGTGGAAACGAGTTAAGAAACTGTCCTCTGCAGGAGTCTAGTGCACTTGAATATGCACCTTGAGCCAACATAGCTCCAGGCTGGCACCTGGGATAAAAGCTGAGCAGCCAGCTCCCTAGACACCCAGTCTTGTGGGGTTCCCAGTGTGCACATGTGTGGGGTTAAAGAAAGAGTATGAGGGCCCCACTGAGAGGATAGAGCATCAGCCTTCAGACTGAACGGTCCTGAATTCAATTCCAGTCAAGAGCACATGCCTGGGTTGTGGGCTCAGTCCCCAGTAGGGGGTGTGCAGGAGGCAGCCATCAATGATTCTCTCTCATCATGGATGTTTCTATCTCTCTCCTTCTCCCTTCTTTGCACACACACACAAAATATATTTTTAAAAAGAGTGTGGGGAACAGTGACCTGGGCTAGAGAATAGGTCCATGATGTCTGTGGCCCCAAGATATAACATCACTGCTGCCCAAGTCAACCTCTGGAGAAAGTGTGGGGGCAGGCAGATGTCGACTCTAGAGAATGCAATTGCTTAGACTGGAGAACACTGGTGGGGAGAGGGAGGGACTGAGTAGTAGAGAAGATAGACCAGCAAGAGCCTTGCCAGTGAGCCACTCTGAAACCAAGAAGAAAAGCCCCTTCCCACCATTGTGGCAGCCAGCAAAAGAGCAATATTTACAGGGCCCAGCTCCATTATTACCCAGTGGCAAATAGAACACATTTGGAGTTGAGAAACAATAAACTGAACAGCATTGTTCACCCTTGTGACTACTCAGCCTCCATATGCACACTTTCCCAAATACTTGAACTCCCGTACAACAACAAAACAGTTCCACATCCCACCTAACAAGACGAAGCGTCCTTCTTACAGTGAAGAGGATACCTCAAAATGAAAAGAAGCAGAGTGCCAGCAGCCATTGTAGCCATTCTGTGGCTATATGTGAATTACTTCTCAAATTCTATGTCAGTCCCGCTTCATATTCTGTTACCTAAAGACTAAGTTGTAAATTTAATCTCTAACACCTATGTAATATGTTTTTAAAAGAAAAGGGGAAGGAGTTAAGAAAATTGTTAGCATATAAAAAGAAACACAACACAACACACACACACACACACACACACACACACACACACACAAATAAAGCAAAGGGAAAATGTGCAAAGCTACTACAATTCTCATTTATCTAGTTGGCCATGAGGCCATAATTGGCATCTATGGCTTCCTTCTTCCACTACCCATTCTGTATTTACCCTGGCCTCGGGCATTCTGTGAGTCCATAGATGTTGGTGCTGGCAGAAAGGGCAAATCCATATCTGGAATATTTACCAATTCTAATGAGGACAAATCTCTGCTCGCTCAATGGTGTAAGAAATCAAATATAATCAAACTGCTCCAGTGGCTGGCTGGTACCCCTAGGCACTCAGTGTTGGTTTCTGCAGATCAGGAACTTGGCAGTAGTGCTAGCCAGGTCACCTGTAGAAAGAGGAAGTCCATGTTGCTTAGCCTATGCATACATAGCCTCCCCTCCTGCCACCATGGTCATGCTTATAGGCCCACTGAACAAGCTCTGGAGGAGCTGGGGAAAGCAGCTGACGTCCACAGTGTGTCATCTTGTCCACTAAATGTCTTAAAGTTGGCAACTGGGTGAGAGGTTGTGACTCTCAACTGCATCAACTAAAATCAACATTTTTGCTAGCAGACCTAGAGTTTTCCTGTTCTATACACAAAGTGATACTGTAATTCTGCCCATCTATTTCATTTATTAGTTACCACTAGAAGTCTGCCAAAGACATTACCTTATCTACCAAAACCATTTGTGAGCCAATACCTTCTGATTACATCTCTGCTTTCCATTATTATATATGTACCTACTTTGTCCCTGGTGTTTAAGTGCTGTCACTTGGCT
>NW_006293001.1:5943368-5953884 GCF_000327345.1 Myotis davidii
CTGCTGAAATGGGCGCCAATCTCAATGGCCTACAAAGGAGAGCAATCACAGATGTCTTTTGCACCGATGCAGGGGCTCCCCTCACTGCTTTTCTCAATACCTTAGTGAAGGGAGGAGTGTCTAGGTCTTGTCATGGAATATAGTTGGAAGTGGGTGTGCCCACAATAAATCTAGTCAGATGTTTATGAAGGAGTCCAAGCACTCCCAAGTAGTAAAATAATTTCTGTCCCTTCTTTCTTCCTTTGAGGTCCCAAAATACTAAGGATAGGTGAGTGGGGAAGCAAGAAAGTAAGACTGCTTGAGCAATAGCTATCATTTTGCTCTCACCTAGCTACAGGTTTATCCACAACTCATTTATCCTCCACCTCTCAACTTCCATTTCCCTCTAGAACAGGTGTCCCCAAACTTTCTGTAAAGGGCTAAATAGTATTTTTTTTTCTTGGTGGGCCCTTTTGCAACTATTCAAGTCAATTTTTCTGATGCCAAAGTAGCCATAGACAATACATAAATGAATGAAAATAGCTGGCTCCAATAAAATTGTGTTTGTGTTTACAAAACCAAGGGCCCAAGGGTGCAGTTTTCCAAACCCCAGTCTAGAAATTCAAAAAGACTTCAACATCAATATTGATATGGTTACCTATACTTACCCCTTCCTTTCTCTGTTAGCTGCTACATCCTCAGATGTGAAAGAACAAAATTAATTCTCCACACACAAGTATGAAAAGACCCTTTTAATATATTTTTCAGTTGGAAAAAAACAAAACAAAACAGTGTTAACCTAAACTTACATTCTTCTTTCAAAAGCTGACCTTCAGTAGTTTTCCTCAGGACCATACATAGACAATTAACCCACAGTGAGATCTACGAGACATATGCTTAACGCCAGGCTCCACATAAAAAAAGGGAGGGGTGAAAAACACTAAAGTATAGGGAAACCAACTTTGGTTGTTTAGTGGTTTTAACAAATATGTCTTACAACTCTGTTATAAAACAGGAATTGTAGTAGGTACAAAAGAAAAAAGGGAGAGGTACCTAATTGTATGGGATTTGTACTTAATTCTTTAGGCAAAGGGGAGGGGCCTACATGGAGTTTAAGCAGGGTAACGACCTAATAAGAACAGAAATTTGGAAAGACTATTCTTGAAGCTTTGCTGAATATGGATTAGGGGGGTGGGGGAAGAGAAAGGCGTCTAGAGGCAGTTAGGAGACCATTAAGAATAATCCAAGCAAGAGATGACTGGAAGGGGTGTGGGAGCTTGGAAGAGATTTAGGAGGCAGAGTTAGCTGAACTCAGCAAATGAATCAATGGGAGTCTGGGGAGGTGGTTAAACTGCAAAGTGTGTGAAGGATGGGTTTCTGACTTGTTGAAAAGGACCAGATAATGGAATGCTCTCTCTGTTCTGGATTATTTTCAGAGGAAGAACCAGAGCTAAAATAAGGGACAAGAGGCCTGAACAGTAAAGAAGGTGATGATAGAGGACAAAGACTATCAGAAGGAAACTGAAGTAACAATAGAAACAAGTGTTATCCAGTTAAAAAAGATGAGCCATATCTGAAAAAATAAAGGCCATGGTCAAAAAGCTCAATGAAAACCCTCTCTCCACTATTGTCCTCCCGAAGGGCCCACTGTGCCATCAGGTATTGACTATTGGGTGTGTGTTTTTTATCCTTATACCCTTATCCCATTTGACTAGGAATCATCAATGTGAAAGGTCTCAATTCCCCATCAATGTACCAGGTGTGAGAATAACTTCTAGAAATTTACCCCACCGATATGCTTGTACACAAGTGAAATGACGGCCTGTAAACTTACACATTAAAGCATTGTTTGAATATCAAAAGGTTGAAACAACCTATCACTCTACTAGTAACAATATGGAACTTAATAAATAAGTTATGATATGGTGGAATATTATGCTAAGATAAAAACAAAGAAGCTACTTTATATACTGATAAGTTTCCTCCAAAATAAGTTAAATGGGGGGAAAAGCAAAATTTATTTGCTTTTTAAAAAGAGAGAAAATATATGCATATTGTTTTTATATTTTAAAAGATAGCATTGGTTGCCTCCAGAGAGAAAAATCTGAATATCAGAGGGCAGTTTGAAAGAAATAGACCCTTCCCTATTTTTTAAAAAACTTTAAATCAGGTGAACAGAGTAACTACTTAAAGAGACAGTAATATATTAATCAGAAAAGAAAATGTAAAGGTAACATGAAGATTTTGTGACAGGCAGTATCTCAAATTTCTTAATTCCATTTAACATTTGTCAGAAAGCTACCGGGGAATATGTTCCATCCAAATGAGGGAGTAAATAAACAACAAAAGCCATAGTATCTAAGAAACAGAGACTCCAAAGGAAATGTCAGCAAAGAGAAATTCCAAATGACAGCTATGGAAGAAGCCGAGAAAGCAACAGTACAACTGGAACAAGAGGACAGACAGATGGCTCCAGCAAGGGACCAATATACCTGATAGATTCAATTATGTGGAAAAATCAAACTGAGATGTGGAAGTATAGCAATAAAAATTGACATATGGAAAAACAAAACAAATTTATTTTTCTTAAATTAGTTAATTATTAATTCCAGGATAAAAAAAAAAAACATGTCTACAAGTAAGGAACCATACTCCTAATCCACTTGCTTAGCTCAGCAGGGAACAATATTTATACCATAATAAATACTAAAATGCATACTAAAAGAAAGAATGTGAGAATTATATTGGCAGGAGGTATGTATGTGAAAGACCTAAATATTTATCTACAAAAATGACGTTATCTACCATAATGTCAAATATTGATAAATTAAGAAATAGTAGTATAAGCATGTTATTTCAAAAGGTAAATATTGGAAGAAACCCATCTTAAAGTGTCAAAGTGGTTGCCTTTAGTCAGCAGGCTAGGGGAGATGACATTGACTGGATTTTTGTTGCCATGGTATTATAAGCCTTTCAATAATCCTATTTAATTTTATTTACATATAAATAGGATACAAGTACAGAATCAGATTGCTTAGATTTTAATATTGGCTCTGACATTTCACCAACCTTGTAATAGAAGCAAATTACTTCATTTCTCAATTTTCCTCTCTCTAAAATAGTGAGAGAAAAATAGTATATGCCTCGTAGGGTTCTCCGAAGACTAAGTGATTAATTCATGTAAGTTGCTTAAAATATACCTGGCATATAAGTGCTCAATAGTAAATGAGGACTGATACTTACTATGACAATAAATATTAACTAGTGTTAATTGATAAAATATAAAGATATTAGTAACTAAATCTAATTTTTAAATTATGAGCCACATATGAAAGTCAGCTTCCTTTGTGAAGAAATTTTAATTTTTTTTAAAATCAATACTCCCAGTTACTAAGTAGGACTTTCTTTAGGTTACAGTCTTCATTCTAACCCAGTGACTTTCCATCTTTTTCATCTCATGGCACAAATAAACTAATCACTAAAATTCTGCAGCACACCACAAAATATATTTTTTGCTAATCTGACAAAAAACAAAACAAAAACAGGTATAATTTTTATTCATTCACACCAGACAGCTATTGTTGCGTTGACTGTTGTCATTTTTTTGACAATCTAAGGGAAAACAGGTCAGTGCCCTGACTAAATAGTCAGGTACTGCATGCTTTAAAAAAAAATCCTTGCAGCTGAAAATCACTATTCTAACCCATAGTTGGGGGTGGGGGGGTGGCGCTAGTTATAGTAAGTGCTAAAAGATGAGTTTTAGCTAGATAGGGCAAAAGAGGAGGGAAGAGATTTCAAGGCAGGGAGAATGGCATTTGCAAAAACCTAGAGGCAGGAGAACCATGGGAATAAAAAAAAGGTTAGCAGGGCCAAAGCAAAGAACTATGATGAGAGAGGTGTGTGGTGGGCAGGACCTATTTCACATCAGGCCCTTAGGCCATGCTATTGCATTCTTCAGACAATGAAGGTTTTTTTGGCAGAGACCAACTGTTTTGAAAAGATCACAATGGGTGCAGTGTGGGACCCGACCAGAAAACATCCAGACAGCCGAGTAGGAAGGCCATTGCAAACGATCAGGCAAGAGATGATAGTAGTGATAGTAATGGAGGAAAGTAGATGAATCTGAGAAATATTTATTCAATAGATAAAACTGACAGAATTTGGAAACGGAAGACTCCTAGGAATTGTCTGCCTTTCTTGTTTTATTCTAGTCTAATTACATTATATTCCTTAAGTAAAAGCTGCCCACCAACCCCCCCACAAACTCGTCACAATTAGTAATGTACTCAGTTGTAGAATATTGATAAGCAAAAGCTGCAAGACAGTTCGATCACAAAGTTAATTTTTCATTTCTAAATGGTAAAACCCAGATCTTGGAACAGAACCAAAAGGCACAAAAATAACATGGAATTCAAAGGAATGAGATGGAAATAACAGCAATCCAAATTAAATAGGCTAATTAAGTATTGTGAAACAAGTTTCCTACTCCCCAGTTCCTGTGGTCTCTGCCATATAAAGAGCAATATCCTGCCTGTCCAATGCTGCTGCCTTCTTGGGCTACTTTTACGCCAACGTTTTACTCCACAGTAGGATGAGAGGAAAGAAAGATTTTAAATGCTTTTTTAAATAAACTAAAAGGGGGGTTGGGTAGGTGGTGAGTGGGTGGGTGTGTAAACACAGGTGCAAAAGCAGACCATATGATATCACCTATGTAAAGCGCATTATGGAAGTATCCATAGGACATATCACCCAGCTCAGATGTGTGTGGAGGTGTGGGTGGGTACAGTTTCCTAAATAAGGCAAGACCTCAGGTGAGCCTTAAGAGCCAATAAGTTATAGAGGTAGACAATATGGATGGCACTCTTAGCAGTGGGGAGTAACAAACAAAAGCACACAGAAAAAAAGTGTGAAATCTGTTGGTGGAATATAAAACTTGGTTTGCAGAGTAAACAAGGGTCAGATCCTGGGTGGGACCATTTTAAGGGCTGCAGGTTCTATCCTGGAAGCCACAGAAAGTGTACCAGTGTCCATCTCTAAAGAGATCATCATCTTAGGGGTTCGGCTGAGGAGGGATCTGAGTATCCTTTGCGGTATCAGGTAGCTTTGAGATATCAGGTGGCTTTGGTACCCCAGTCAAGAGTTACTGAGACCCTCAACTAGGGCAGTAGAAGTGGAAGAAGAATTGGGGGAGCACGGAGCCAGATGTGCCTTAAAATTGAGAATATTTTGGGTGTTAGAAGGATGATATGGTTCACATACCCAATATAACAGTGTATCCCCAGCAGGGCCTGGGACAGTACCTGTAATCAAAATTCAGTACTATTTCTGTAGCGAGACACATCCCGCCAAGTAGGAGAGACCATAAATAACTTTCTGACAGTTCACTGGGGTTTTACAGCAAATGAGTTCAAGTTCTGCTGACAAACAGTTACCAAAAAAATGTTTGGGTTTCAGGGACATTTTGGTTTTAGAATTGCAAAGAAGAAATTTGTTAATACTTACAGAATACATGAAGCAAAACAGGTTGTCTTTGTGTGGTTTTTAAAATGTGTTTGTTTTGTTATATGGGATGAAGGTTCTGATTTTCACATGTGTAATCTCAGGTCATTATGAAATATTAAAGATGTCCAGCAGGCAACAGGATACATGAGCAAACTAGTTCAAACAGTTTGAAACTGAAACAATTATAGGGAAAATGTGTACTCAGGGAAAAACTCTCTATTTTAGTGCCAAAAATATGAGTCCGGCTCAGAGAATGACTCAAAGACAATCTAATTGTCAACAGTCACCAATGACCTAGAATTCAGAGTCCTACTTGTCTTTGCTTTGACATAAGTTAATGCTCTTTGGCCTCTTGCCATGGCTGGCACTGATTTGGATTCAATGTTACTACTGGCAGTACATTAACTGTGTTAAAATTATATAAAACTAATTATTCTTATATGAAATAGATGCATAATTAGATAAGAAACTGAAAATATTTCCTTCTCAATCACATTTTATACCCATACAAGTTCTGTGACACCAAATTCATTTTTACACTATGGACCAGAGAACTGAATGTGTCTGGAGATGATTTGGGCACTGATCATTTCCAAAATATTAAATATACTAATAATTTCTTTAGAAGAAATATTCCTTCTATCAGGAATGTGAAGGCAGGTTAAAATTAAAAGCTTCTATCTGAACTTCCAAGCCTGTATCCCTACAGGTTATTAAGGGATCTAATCTAATCTCTCACTCTCATCTTTTTTAGAAGAAAGGATTGTAGTCCCTACAATTTGTCTCATAACTGTTTTATAGTAAAAGAAAAATATTAAAAGACTAGCTGTCCTATGTTTACTCTAATAATTTTTTTCAGACTCCATCCAGCACTATAACTTGGCCATAAAATTTAGAATGGAACTGGACACAATTATTTGTATCTCTCAATTTTTCAGTTGATAACTATGACCATCAAAATCCCATTGGGTGGCCCTGGACAGATAGCGCAACTGGTTAGAGCAGCGGTTCTCAACCTGTGGGTCGCGACCCCTTTGGGGGTCAAACGACCCTTTCACAGGGGTCGCCTAAGACCATGGGAAAACACATATATAATTAAATATTGTTTTTGTGATTAATCACTATGCGTTAATTATGTTCAATTTGTAACAAATACATCCTGCATATCAGATATTTACATTACGATTCATAACAGTAGCAAAATTCCAGTTATGAAGTAGCAATGAAAATAATTTTATGGTTGGAGGTCACCACAACATGAGGAACTGTATTAAAGGGTCACGGCATTAGGAAGGTTGAGAACCACTGGGTTAGAGCATTGTCCTGATATGCCAAAGTTGCAGGTTTGATCCCTGGTCAGGTCACATTTAAGAATCATTTAATGAATACATAATTAAGTGGAACCATAAGTCTCTCTCTCCCTTGCTCTCTCTCAAATCAATAAATAATTTTTTAAATCCTATCAAAGTAAACCATTTAAAATACAATAATGTACAATGAGGTTTTATGCAGTTCTCAATGTTTGATTTAGTCTAGCTCCAGGTTTTAGAATCTCAAACCTTTCAATGAATATTTAATAAAGATTACAGTATAATTTTCTATATTAAAAAGAACAGTTTGAGCCCAGCCAGTGTGGCGCAGTGGTTGAGTGTCAATGCATGAACCAGAAGGTCATGGTTCAATTCCTAGACAGGGCACATGCCTGGATTACAGGCTCTATCCCCAGTAGGGTGCATGCAGGAGGCTGATGAATGATTCTCTCTCATAAAGGACTCTGCCCTCGCGGCCCCGCCTCAGAGCCCCACGCCCCACCCACTGGTCGTTCCAGAAGGTCATTTCGCTGTCCAGTCTAATTAGCATATTAGCTCTTTATTATATAGGGTACTAGAAGCCTGGTGCACAAATTTATGCACAGGTGGGTCCCTTGGCCTGGCTGGCAATCGGGCCGATCGAGGCATGGGAGGGTGGCTGGTGGGGGGAGGGCCCGCAGGAGGTTGGCTGAGGGAGCACACTGACCACCAGGGGGAAGCTCCTACATTAAGCATCTGCCCCCTGATGGTCAATGCGTGTCATAGCAACTGGTCAACTGGTGGTTTGGTTTTTCGGTCATTCAATCACTCAGGCTTTTATATATATAGATTAAAGTGCAGTTTGATTTTTCTTTCTTGCAAGTATGTAGGGAAGAGGCAGAGAAATAAGGAGGGAGGGGGGAGACAGAGACAGAGTCAATAAGCTGGTAGAAAACTCAGCCTTAAAAAATTTAAATTCAATATGGGATACCATCATTTTCATTTTAGGTTCCAGCCTCTTTGTGGTCACAAAATCAATCCAGTTTGCTGAGACCAACATCTTAAAAATAAAATAAGAGAACATCCATGTTGTAAGGTTAAGCATTGTTTTGAGAACCTTGTTTCATATATATACACACACACAATCGAGTGTAGTGCATTGGGGCACAGATGTATCTCTTACTGAGGATCACAGCCCCACAAAAAAGTTTAAGAAATATTGGTGTTGAGGAAGTAGACTTGCCAACCAAAAATCTTGAGTGTTGCCAGTAGAGGAAAGACCCTGGGTAGCTGCCTCAGAAAATATATTCTAAGCCAATACAATAAAAGATCAGAGGACTGAATTCTGTTGTCTGTGTTGACTCAAAAAATTAACTGTGGCTCTGAAAAACCAAGAAAGGGTTTCAAATCTCAATCCACATGGCATCTTTGATACACATGTGATTCACAGTAAGAGGAAAAGGATGATGGCCTCAGTCTCCCTGCAGTCAAGTATCACCTGGACAAGTAGAAATTTGGGTAAACCAGGGCTGGACATAGAGCAATTGACTATCCTGTCAATCACAAAGACCTTACAAACTATCTGAGAGACAAAAGGACAAACATCTAATGATAAGTGAGAACCTGGGTGGTAAAAAGCAAAGGTAACATGAGCTTTGAGTCAAGCCACTGGAATAATAACACCATGCCTACCACTAACTTGCTGGTAGAACTGAAATTAAACTACCTCTCTAGGCTTCAGTTTTTCATAAACTGGATGGATTGACTGCATCTCCAGGTGAGGAGGAGGTCCTGAGAATGTTAAGACCAGAGGATAGTCCTGATTTGTTTTATGGCTTCCCTATCTCAATCCAAGGAAGTATTATTTTTCCAATTTTACAAACAGTTTAACTGAGGCACACTGTTACCATAGCTAATGTAAACATGTTGCATTACTCCCTGGAGTTAAAAGTAAAGATGCTCTAATAGCATCTGGCCCAATAATCAATGAGGATTAAATTAATGCTCTGCTAGTAAATTAAGGGAGCAACATCGACCTCTAATTTTTAAACAGTATTTAGCAAATTTATTTCTCTGTATGAAGACAAGATTAAGCGGGCAGGGAAGGCTCTTTTGAGAAAAGCAGAAAGTAATGGTTGAAAAATATCCAGTTGTGTCCTTTCATGCTGTGTTGATGTTTTAACTTTTAATTGCACTGCCTTTTTTTTTTAACACTATGTGTTACCTAGGGGATTTTATGTTAAATGTGCAACTTAAATATCCTAGATAATAAAAGCCTAATATGCTAAGTGTCCGGTCGTCCAGTTGTCCATTCAACCAATCAAAGTGTAATATGCTAATGATACGCTAAGATCACTCAACTGCTCGCTATGATGTGCACTGACCACCAGGAGGCAGATGCTTCGACCAGTAGGTTAACTTGCTGCTGGGGTCTGGCAGATCCGGACTGAGTGAGACAGGCTGGACATACCCTGGAGCCCTCCCCAGCCCCATGGTGCAATCCGGGACCTCTCGGGGGATGTCAGAGAGCCAGTTTTGGTCTGATCCCACAGGCCAGGCTGAGGGACCCCACTGGTGCATGAATTCGTGCACTGGGCCTCTAGAGTGTGTGAGTGTGAGTGTGTGTGTGTGTGTGTGTGTGTGTGTGTATTTAATTTGAAAAGATAGAACTAAAACAAACCTAGGTAATGGAATTGCCATTTATTATTAGAAATTTCTATGTAAAAATGCTGTTTAAAGCAATATGAAAAGAATGATGCTTGGTACTAAACTGTACAGGAAGTTTAATACATATGTACACTAAACTTCAAATATTAAAAGTTAAATTTAAAGAAATCTAATTGTAGGTTATGACTTAAACCTCATGCAGTTCAGCCACAAACTCGAAGGAAAATTTATACAGTGAAAGCAGTAATAGATTTTCCCCAAAACCAGAAATTCTCAAATGAAAGTACAGCAACTTTCTGATTGATTTTTTACAATAGAATTTGACTTTAATATTTCCATTATGTAGTATCACTTCTCTATCAAGTGATGCTATCTTCACATTGTCTAGAAATCAGAAAAATTGGTAACTCAATAGGGGTTCTAAAAACAGAAACAGTTATTTGATGAGTTTGAAGTGAAGTGTTTTGATGAGTTTTAAGAGAAGGAAGTGCTTTGATGAGTCTGAGAGAGAAGGAAATAAAAGTCTCATGTAAGCACGTTTCACCCTCAATTCTTAGGCTTCAGAAAAGCCTAATTAACCAGGAAAGGAATTTGGGCCTGGCACACCCAGGTTCAGACGTGGCAGGATCCTGAAACCAAGTTTTTTTGAACCTTTGAGTCATATACCACAGGCAAACCAGAGCTGCGATATGCAGGTCGTTAAGTCAACAGGTCCTTTAACGAGGGGGTGTGCGGTTGGTGACTGGCAGCTGGGTTTCTCCTGCCACGAAGAAAATAACTCTGTTTGATCAAACCGGAAAGTGGGCGCAGCTCTGGCTTAGGGAGCGCACCCGGAAAAGTGTAGAGACGAAACAGAGAGAGAGAGAAAGAGAGAGAGGGGAGAGGGGGGCGGGGGATGTCCGCGTCCCGACCACAGCGCGCCTTCCAAACCACTCGGAAACCGTGGAAATGGCTCGGGCGGCCGCGGTTTGCAGCGCAGGGCTGTCTGGGGTCCGGCCGGGAAGGCTGCCCGGCCAAGTCCTGCCCTCCCGCGTCCCGGGCTTGGCCACCGCGGCCACGGGGGCGGCGGAGACTGGCAA
>NW_006293001.1:5954599-5956453 GCF_000327345.1 Myotis davidii
TTCGCTGCCCGGAGGCTGGGGGGGCCGGTGCCTCCGGGGGCCACCTCATGACCGGGCGGCCACGGGGGGCTGGCACGGCTCCCTCGAGCAGGTTCCGCAGCTCTGTCACCCGCGGGCTCCGCGAGCTGTCGGCGCTTCCTCCCCAAGTCGGCTTGATTTCATCACTTGACTCACTTCGGCGCAGCTAGTGGTTTCCGTTTCTGCAAGAGCGCGCTCCGGTCGGGGCGCCTCACGTCCAAAGGAGGAGCCTTCCTCTTCCAAAGAGGAGCCTCTGGTATTTGGCAGAGCCTCGCTAATTTGGGGCGCACCACCCCGCCCTGGATGGCTACTGAAACACAAACCGATTCCCAGAGGCGAGGGAGAAGCAGCGACAATAGAGAGAAACGCGCCTTCCTCGTTTGGAGAGAGACTGTGGTTTCCTGGAGAGGGCTTGCGTCTGCTGTAGGTTTGCTGAGAAGCTGCACGTCCACAGGACGGGGCAGGGGGGAATGCAGGTTCCAGGCAGAGGGTGGGTTCTGCTGTTGTTTTTAAGCAAAAATAAAGAAATCATTGTCGACGGTATTTTTTTTCTTCCTTTTATGGTTTTTACAACTTTCTGTTTCAGCCTCCCTTATGCTGTTGTGACAAACATTGACATGCCCGAAACCAGGACTTAGCATGACCTTTGCATCATCCTATGAACTCATTCATTTATTTGACTATATCGTCAATATATATAGGAATGGAAATAGAAAAAATATAGCTGTAAACGTTTTAGTGACGTGCTTACTAGTAGATATAGGGTGACAGGTTTTTCTATAAAGTTTAGCTGTGGCCTTCCCCCTGGCATTTTGACACATACTTTGATGGTTCTTATTTATTGGTCGATTCGTGTTATGCATGACCTAAGAATAAGGTTTTGAAATACCGGTTAGTATAGTATCAACAGGTGTAGCTTTAGAACTTGCTTAATCTGACATTGATTTTCGCATCCATGGTGCTATTTTATACCACACCTATGAATTAGATTTAAAACTTTAGTTAGTTGTTTGTTTTGTATATTATGGTTACTTTGTAACCATCAAGGAAACTTTGTGTTGTGACCTTTTAATAGCAGTACCTACAAGCAATTTTTAAGCTCTCTCTCTCTCTGCCCCACAAAAGAGTTCTCTTCGGGAACTACTTATGTATTTATGATCATACCAACTTGATAATATTTGTCTTTAGGTCCACAGCTAGTCACACTGACTACCCAAATCGCTCCCCCTACCCCACCAGCACACATACATGCATCTTTTTTTTTTTTTTTAGGTTCTGAATATTGATTTGTTGTTTGCCTCAAAATAGAGTTGAGAGTGTTAGTCTTTGGGAAATTTGAGAAAAATCCTAAATGTACTAGTATATCCAAAAATTGTGTCTCTTACCTTGGACCACCCACCCCTAAATGAGGCAGGAACCAAAGATTACCAGAGTTGTGATGTCCCACCAAGCAAAGAGAAACAGTTTTTACAGATGGCAGATGGATATAGAATAGCAACCTGGAATCCAAGGACAGAGATGCATTGACAGCAAGACTAGTAAAGTCAAATAATAATGGAAAAGAGAAGCTAGGACAGCGCTATAAAAAGAGAGAGCAAGTAAGTACACCCAAAATGCTGCATGCAGAGTGAAAAAGAACAGAAATAAACCGTAAAAATCAGAAGTTACTAAAAATTGATTGTCAGTTTAACAATGGAGACAGATAATTTAAACAAGGAAGCAATATTTCTGAGTCTGGCATATCTACCAGCATTACATGTACTATTTCATTTCATTCTGAAAGTAGTCTTAAAATTAATGAAAGTTTTCTTAACAATAAAATGAAAATGCTGCAGG
>NW_006293001.1:5956512-5968400 GCF_000327345.1 Myotis davidii
ATGTTTACCCTAAATCTAATCAGAGGAAGAGTTTTTAAAAGTATCATACTATTCAAATTTAAAAATATAGAATTTGTTTTATAAAAGGGAAATTAGCAATTCGTAAAATAAAACGTAGGAGCCTTAGTGTAGCCATGCTTCTCAGACAAACTTATTTTGATGCTACATGTTTGGCACATGATGGCAATTAAAACTGAAAATTGAGCAGATTTTAGGAAAGAAGAGAGATAAATCTCTCTCTCTCTCTCTCTCCAAGATTAGTCAAAATAATGTTCATTTATATGGATTTGAAATAATAGTCACTGTTTAATAATTTCTATTAACATTTAAATTAATGCCAAGACCAGTATCTGGCCCTTAGTAGACGCTCAATAAATATTTAACTGGATAAATTAATCCATTAAATTCCATGAAAAAGTTAACATGCATACTTTCTTGAGCAGAGCACAAGTCCAAAGAATGGTTTAACCCAGTAGTTCTCAACCTTCCTAATGCCGCAACCCTTTAATACAGTTCCTCATGTTGTGGTGCCCCCCAATTTCATTGTTACAAATTGAACATAATTAAAGCATAGTGATTAATCACAAAAACAATATGTAACTATATATGTGTTTTCTGATGGTCTTAGGTGACCACTATGAAAGGGTCGTTCAATCCCCCAAAGGGTCGCGACCCACAGGTTGAGAACCACTGGTTTAACCAAACATTATGGAAAGATAATCCGGGGCAAGTAAGGATAATGGACTAGGAATCTGAGGGACAAGCTTCTCATAACAATAACTACCAATTATGTGTTTCATAAAGCTCTATGCAAAGCAACTTACACTCCTACAAGTCGCTTTACTTCTGGGCTTAAATTTTTCTTCCACAAAACAAAACAGTGGTACAAGGTGATCTATCTTTCTGTTCCTTTACACTCTAATTCATGTAAACTCCATGATAAGAAGATGTTCAGGCAAAACAAAACAAAAACCTCTTCTGGATATGTAGGAACAATATGTAATTGAAAACAAAGATGAAAACATATATTACTTAATTGAAATAGAAATTTCAATTCATAAAAAATAATTGTAATATACATGTAACAGGTAAAATTGTTCAGATTCACTAAGTCCAACTTTAAACATTTTTAGCGTGTTAATTGTCTAATTGTTGGTTACCCAGGGCTTAGCAACTTTAGTTTGAAACGTATTGCCTTATTTAACCTTGAAAAACAATTTTATTTCCTGTGGGAACTGGCGTCTCCAGTCAGCATCAAAAAGTCAAACTGAGAGATTTGGCTCTAAGACTAAACAGACTGAAATAATTTCTACTAAAAGAGTTGAATGGCTATTGATTCAAACGGAGAATAGTGCTGGTATCATAGTGAAGAGCCACAAATATGTGGTATTTTTTTTATTAAGACTTAGCATAGTTATACATTTAGTTTAAAATATTAGCAAAGTGAAAACATGAATAGATTATTTTTAGTACGAACTGTCTTGGCCACTGTTTTGTAAGAGCACTGCTTAGGTTTTGCTTTTTGTTGGGTTTTTTTTTTCCCCTCTAAAAAATATCAGAACAACCATCTGGAACTTTCAAAGAAGTACAGATTTCTATGAGGGCAGTTATTGACTTAAATTGCAACAGAACTTTGTTTTGTTAATCTCGCATCCTAAATGCTTGGCACGTAGTAGGTGCTTAATAAATATTTGATGAAATGGATTGAATAGAGTGCAGAGTTTCAAGCTTTTAAGCATTAGCATAAGAGCAAAAAAAAATGCGATGCTGAGTCAGGCTAATATGCAATCTAGCTATCACTAAATTCTGACAGTGGCTCCAAAGTATATTTTGTGGGAAAACGGTGATAGTCCTGTGTGATGTTGACCTTAGAGGTGTACTCCAGGTATCCTTGACTCAATCTTTTTTAAATTGATCTCTCTTTTTTCCTGTAAAATTATGTTTTAAATTGTTAAAGCAATTCATATTCATTATAGGAAAATCAAGAAATACAGATAAGCTAAAAGAAACCAATTTTGAAATATGCAAAATTCCTTATATGAAGATGAATCAGTGCTACCAGACCCTTTCCCATTGTATATCTTTCCACATACTTTTATATTGAAAAGTTGGGGGAGTAGAATGTGCAATATGGAGGGAGACAGGGACATGTTTAAAAATAAAAAACTAGATCACATTTGGGTCTTGTATTTTAGCCAGAATTTTCTAATTAACATATTTTCCCATGCCAATAAATCCATTTTTAACAGCATTATTTTTAATTACTGCATAGTTTCTTTTTGTGTGAAAAATCAGTCACTTATTATTGGACAAGAAGATTGTTTCCAAATTGTGCTATTGCAAACAGTGTTCCAATGATCACACTCTTCATCTACTGATCACCATTTCACCTGCTGAAACATTCATGATTTTCTTCTGACTTTCATCAACCAGTTTTTATTAGTCATCCAATATCATAAACAATGTTGATATTATTAGAGGCATCATATCACAAAGACTAACCATAGAAAATATATTAGCAATTTAGCATTTTCTCTTTGTAAGAATATTAATTCTGGTTTTCAAATCTTTATATGAAGGATGCTCATTACAAGGAAAACCTTATCACTTAAGAAATATGGAAGTAGTGTCCCACTTATCTCAGAAAAGTCAGATTTCTTACCTGATCATAACATACTATTTCCCTCTTCTGAAAATCTGTATATCTTTTGATACAATATTCTTTCTTCACCTCTCTAAAACCCTTCCAGCCCAGCCAAAAGCCCAGAATCCTGTGAAGCCTCCTGGATCAGCCCAAATACCTTGATATGTCTTCATTTCAGTGCAGTGACATAGACTTCCCTTCTCCTTTGGACTTCATTCCCCACTCCCCACTCTCTTATTCCAATACCATAAAGGGAAAATTGCGGAGAGACATTACCTGAGTTTGGTATCATTTACAGCCAGATAACTTACAATGATTTTAAAAATAAAGCCATAGCCCAGCCAGCGTGTCTCAGTGGTTGAGCATGGACCTATGAACCAGGAGGTCAAAGTTCAATTCCCAGCCAGGGCACATGCCAGGTTTGCAGGCTCAATCCCCAATTGGGGACATGCAGGCGGCAGCCAATCAATGATTCATTCTCATCATGATTCATCTCTCATTCATTGATGTTTCTATCTCTCTCTCTTCCTCTCTGAAATCAGTAAAAAAATAAAAATTTAAAAATAATAAAATCCTAGGAGACAGGGATGCTATTTCACCATAATAGGTCTAAGGTATTAAACCAAACAAAATAGCATCAAGTTTAAGAGAGGAATATGGATTTTTTTCCATGCATTCCAGAAAGGGAATTTTGAAGGAAATTATACTTTTCCAGTGTCTTTGATTTTTAATTTATGAACAGAAGAATGACTTGTTGCCCAAGATAGAATGTCATCATCATGCCTCCTCCCCCACAGCTAATCACAGTATCAGAATGCACCTGTTCTCTACTCGCAAGGGAGTCAGCAGACGCTAAGACCACAGCCCACTCTTCTGCTCTGCCAAGCCTCAGAGACAGGACATGCGGCTGACATTTAGGGACACACACACATCACTGCCAGAGAAGGAAATTTATTTCTATTGGAATGATTGGTGGATAACAGAGAAAAAGGAGAGTGAGGAAGAAGCTATTGTAGAACGGGGTTTAGAGGGTTTAGGAAATGATAAAGAAGAATAAAGGATGAAAGAATCATTCATATAGCACATCCTCTGAAGGCTTAAAGGAAGCTTTGGGCACAGACATCCCCCTATTCCAAGGCCTGGTAAAGCAGCTTCACTCCTGGGGGTGAAATGGAAGCAGTTTAGCTAAACCTGGAACAACCTGCAATTTCTGACCCTCCCCCCCCCACGCCCACTGCAAACTCTGTACAACTTTGGAATAACTACCTAAATTCTGCGGTAAAGATCTTAGCCTTCATCAAGATCCAGTGTGTATTTGATTCACAGTCAGATGGCATCCAGCAGAGTCTTGACTACCCTAAACAGTGCTTTGTGTGAATTAGGAAGTTTCACCGCTAGGCAGAGAGAGTCCACAGTTCCTGGCCTGGCAAGTGGATGACCCCTACCTCGTGCTCGATGCAAACTCACTCTAAGGCATCCCACTGGCTGAATGGAGCCAGGCAGCATTCCAGCTCTGCTTGCCTTTTGGCAAGATACCTTTATTCAGGGCACAACATACACAACCTGGTGTCTCATCCAGTGAAATCTGTCTCCTTTCCATTTGAACCTAGAGTGCCTGTGCTACTCACACTGACCAATAGAATACGGTAGCAGGGACATTATGCGACTTCCAAGGCGAGTCCTTAAGAGATTTTTCACCTTCTGCTTTTATTCTCTTGGAATGTTGCCAAGCCACAAAGGAGACTGGAATGGATCATGAAGAGAGAGAGGGGCCCAGCTGTCCCAGATGTACCAGCTGAGGTCAGACTCCAGCCAACCACTAGCTAAATGCAATATTGTGTTGGAGCCTAGGCAAAAATGCCAGCAGAAGAACCACCCGGTCAACCCATGACATTTTGATACATTATTAATTTGTTGTTAGTTTAAGTTTGGGTGAATGTTTTTTTTTTAATTTATTTAACTATTTTATCTAAATTTGGCCTCTCGATAAGAACATAAGCATCGTTTACATTTAGGCACCCCTTGTACTCTACCTGTTCATACAGAGAAAGCTTTTGGAATTTTTAAAGTCTAAGCCTTAAATGACTCTACACAAAACATAGGCCATAAACCATGTGTGTTGAAGAATATGTGCTCAGCCTGAGTGGGTTTTCTATTCCCAGCCCAAATTTTGATAGAATTTGTTCAGAATGGGGAAAGAGAAGAGAACTGGGGGCAGGCGGGGTGTGCGTAGGAGCACTGGCAGCGTGCTGAGAAGAAGCCCTGTAGTCCTGCCATACTGGACAGCTCCATGGGCCACCATGCACATCGAATGAAGTGCGCAGTGAGGCAACAGCAACCCTAGACCCAGACTGGTGAGGGGACCCTGAGAGCAAAAGAGAAGCTGGGCTCACGGGCTGTACTTTGGAGAGCAGTAAGAGCCCAGGTTTATTCCTTGCCCAATGTTGCATGATAACAGAAAACATTTCTAAGTGGGGTCTTGAGTCAGGAGGGCCTTGGATAGCCCCACAGCCTTCTTGTGCACTAGAAGGATTCAGAGAACCCCCAAAATATCGTCCACTGTAGGTGACAATGATTTAGATCTACGTGTTTTTGCAAATTAAATTTTATTGGAAGAGAGACATGTGCATTCCTTTACCTGTTACTACCAAGTGTAGAGTTGAATAATTGTGAGAGAAACTGTATGGTCCACAAAGGCTAAGATATTTACTATCTAGCCCTTTAGAGAAGAAAGTTTGCCAATCCTTAGATGAAGCACAAAGAACTGCAAAAACCTAAATCTTGTGTGACGACACATACCAAAAATAAACTGTGTAGACCATGACCAAAAGATGCATTGGAACCAGGATATAGTATCAGCACATGACAGCCTGGATAGCTGTGATGGCCTAATGCTGATATTTCCCCACTCTCATCCCATACCTTGCACAAGAGAACTCCTATGGAAGATAGCTGATTTCCTCATGAAACAGGGCATATCCCTGATTTCACTGAGATTTAATTATTACCACCTGATGTGAAAGGAATTTAAGAGAGAAATCAACCTTATAGACATAGAAAAGTAACTTTAAGTTTCTTATATATCTGACTAGAGGCCCGCTGCATGAAATTCATGCATGCCGTGGGGCGGGAGGGTGTCCCTCTCCCAGCCTGCACCCCCTCCAATATGGGACCCCTCGAGGGATGTCCGACTGCCCGTTTAGCTCTGATCCTGGTAGGATCGGGCCTAAACGGGCAGGCAGACATTCCTTTCACAATCCAGGACTGCTGGCTTCCAACCTCTCACCTGCCTTATTGTCTCTAACTGCTTCTGCCTGCCAGCCTGATCCCCCCCTAACCATTCCCCTGCCAGCCTGATCGATGCCTAACTGCTCCCCTGACGGCCCGATTGCCCCTAACTGTCCTCCCCTGCAGGGCTGGTCCCCCCCCCAACTGTCCTCCCTGCTGGCCTGATTGTCCACAACTGCCCTCCCCTGCTGGCCATCTTGTGGTGGCCATCTTTGACCACATGGGGGTGGCCATCTTGTGTGTTGGAGTGATGATCAATTTGCATATTACCTCTTTATTATATAGGATTCTGTCTTCAGAAACTAGCACTCTACAAGGACGTCCATAGTGATAAGCACAAAATTGATGCAAAAGAAATCTGTGTTGAGTGGTCAGCCTCAGTGGGTTTTCTTTTTGTCTCTTGCTTTACAAAAAGCATTGCCATGTCTGAAGATAATAATAATGATGATGCACAATTCCTTATTTTACTACTTCAACTGTGAGTTTTTCCATTCCCTGAGTAAACTATTTCTCTCTCTTGTCTCAAACCCCCCAAAAATATTGGTAAATGCTTCAGATAAGGAAGTTGCTTATGATCCACTCAATGACTGATGTTCTTGTACTGAGAAAATTTTACCTCCTACTTTGAGCTGGAATGCTGGGCAGAGAGAACATTTACTGAGTACTAACTTTGTGCCAGGAATTATTCTTACATATCTCAGTTAATGAGGAGACCTCAATGAGAAGCTCAGAGATGCACGGCTAATAGAGATGGCATGTGAAAGCAGGTCAAACTCCAAAACCCTTGCTCTACTAACTACATAGCATAGAAGGTATCAAATAGTTTTGCCTCGAATCCAAGGGTGAATGATTTGCCATCTTTTGTTTATCTTTAGGCATTCATTAACAATTTCTATTTTCACAGTTTCAATCCATTCATATACTGATAACATATGGAAAAGTTAAGCAGCATAAGGTTTTATTCACATATACATTTTACAGTATTTTCAAGTATATTAAAACCAAAATGGTTAATTTGTTTTATGTAAAGATTTCTTTAAATATAAGATGCTATGAAATGATGTCATACCAAAAAGTAAACACACTTATTTCTACAACCAAAATATTGAGGATCACAGGAACCTCTAGCTAACTCAAGAGAATAAAGGAGAGTACAAAACCATTTCAATACAGAGCTCCATTTCACAATAAGGAACACAAATTGTTCATTTGGGTACTTTAAGTATAACTATAAATACAATGAGAATTCAAAATTTTGGATTGTTAAAATTTTGGTATAATTGTACAGTAACTGTGTATGTGATATTTAAAAACATAAAACGAAATCCTCCAAAGTAAGTCTTTATAATATTTAATAACATAATTTTATCCATCTATATATATATAAAAGCCTAAGTGACCGTTACGACCGAAAGACCGGAATGACTGGTCGATCAGTTGCTATGACCCTCACTGACCACCAGGGGGAAGACATTCAGTGCAGGAGCTGCCCCCTGGTAGTCAGTGCACTTCCACAGCCAACCTCCCACGGCCCCTTCCCCTGGCCAACCAACTTTCCCTGGTCCCTCCCCCTTTGCTGGCTGGCCCCCCGATAGGCCTCAATCGCTGAGGGCCCCCACCTGTGCACGAATTCATTCACCGGGCCTCTAGTTTAGTTATAACTAAAAAATGTAAATAAAATACCTCCAAATGGATATTTTAACATAAATATAAGAGTCTCTCTTACTTCTAAGTACTATATAACTTTAGTTGAAAGTGAAATGCTTGTAAAGACTATTGGACCAATTATTTGTAACTAAATCAATCTCTTGTTGGAAGCAAAAATGTGAATTGAGAAGATACAATAAAGTACATTTATATAAAAATGGAATTGTGAACTTTGAAATTTAATGTTACTGGTGCACATACACACATACTATATATATGAAATTGCAGTGTTTGGACTGTATTTAAGGATCCATTCTAGCAGTATATAATATAAAACTATTCAATGAAAAGGTAGACCAAAATAAGAATACTCATATATAATATGTTTTACAATATCTCAGTGAGAGTTTTCAAAATAACTTTTCATTTATAAAGATTATCTAACACAAAAGACCTGGGGAAGCCTGTTAATTGTTTTATGGAATTTTGTAGCATCGCAGAGTATACCAAGCTGAACACAAGTAGATGCGTTTTAAAGGACTAAATGATTATATTACTTTTAAATACTTTGCTTAGATACAATAATGGCAATGATTGGGTAACAATATTTTCTTTTTACTTATTTATTTTACCAAATAGCAGTTTCAAAAGAACATCTATTAAAGGCATGGAGTATATTAAGAATCATAACAATTGTGTACCTACCACCAACTTAAAGAGAAAAAAATATTACTCTGATATCCCCTGTGGGACTCAAGTCCTACCACTTCCCAATTGTGACTTTTGTGTTAATCATTTCCTTGCTCTTTTTTAGTTTTGCCACATATGTTTGCATGCCTAAACAAAATGCTAATTAATTTTGTACACTTTTGAATTTTATATATTATGAAAATGTATGCATTATAGTCTGCTACTTGAATTTTTGCTCACTATGTACCCAAGATTTATACATGTTTTTTGCAGGTAGCTGTAATTAATTAATATTCACACTGTATTGGGTTTATCCATTCTACACCTGATGAACACTTGAGAAATCTCCAGGCGTATGTATGAAAGAAAGAGATTACAAACAGTGCTGCTTAGAACATTATACTTGCCTTCTGGTGCATGTAAAAGAACTCTTGGATACAAAGAAGTGAATTTGCTGGGTTAGAGCAAATTTACCAGATAATGACAAATTGTTTTCCAAAGTGGTTATATAACACCCTTGTGGTTTGATGGCATGCTCCTTTACTGAGTTATATGTTGTCTCTATCTATCTACCTGTAATTACATGTTACTCCTTTTAACATATATTGCTTTTCTGAAATTATTTTTTATATTAGAGATCTAAATAATAGTATTAGTACTGCTTTTTCAAAGACCCATGAATTGTGAAAGATGTGGTTGATTGGGAATTTTTGTTATTTGTTGCCAGGAAACAAAATATTAAGGAAAAATTAAAAGAATGTTTTAGTTATGTCTTAACAGATGGAAAAACAAACGTATTTATCTTTTACTTGCCTTCTATTACACTACTGATGTCTTCATTTCCAGGACTGAAATAAGCATTGACTCCATTCTCAATCTTGGTCTTTGATTGTCTAAAACAGCTCAAGGGTTGACTGTTAACATTCAAAATAATGTGTTATGCAAAGAAACCAATTACAGGGATGGAGGGAAAGCTGCACTTCCTTAGCTATAACATAAACATTATCAAAATGGAAATATTGGAAAAGATTTCAATATCTTTTGTCTCCTCCATAACTGTTTTTTGTACATTTTTTTTTCACTTGTAACAATTCTCCATTTTTAAGCTGAAGAGGGTTCATTAACGGCCCAACTGGGTATATTGCAAATACTCTAAAAGTTTAGGCTTTACTTAACCGAAACCCTCTGGGTACAATACCACCAGAAGCACAAGATTCTCATTTATATCTAATAACTCACATTAATCAGTGCAAGTCCACAAAAACGTGTTGTTCTTTAGAAGGAACATTTTGTAAAATGCCAAAAATAGGTTTTTTATTCCCTTTGCATACACATTCTACTTTTCAAAGCTTCTTAATGTTATAGGAACTACACATTATTTAAATTAGAATAAAGCAAATATATTATCTTGAAAATTCCTTGGGTGGTTGGTACCCTCTCAGCTCTCGTGCTCACCTGATTAATGTGTGTATCCCTAGGACTAATAGGATCAGAAAGTGACAAAACCTTATCTTGCAGTTAAGGTTCAGTGGCTTGGATTTTTCCCAAGGTGTTCATTTCAGTGGGCCAGTGTACTAAATGAGTTCATGTTCACGGAAGGCTAATCAGTACAGAGATACTTTCTAATCTACCATCCAATATTGCAAAGGAAGCATATCAGCCATTATAAAAATCAAGCATGTAAGCTAAAATAATAATGATATTGAGAGAATGTTAATGAGTGATAATTATGTATACTAAGCATTTACCTATCTTATTTCAGTTAATTTGCACAAGGCCCTATGAGGTAGGTCATAGTATTACCATATTACAGATGAGGAAACAGAGGCTAGACGATTATATAAATTATCCAAGGTTACAAAGCTACTGAGCATCAGAGTAAGGACTCAGTCCATGTAAGCTGATTCAAAAGCTTGTGCTCTTAATCACAGTTTAATTCTAAATACCACAACAATATATGTTTTCCATTAGTACTTTCCTTCTCACATCTAAGAAGACTGATGGTCCAAACACTGTCTGAATAGCATGCTTTTTGTGTACACCAAGCATGTCAAACTCACAGCCTGTGGGCCGCATGCAGCCCACAACAAATATTTTTGCGGCCCAGCCAATATAACGGAATGTAAGAAACGTTTTAATAAAAATTTTGTAACTTAATTTTCACAATATCCTGTTATACATAAGTAGAGGCCCAGTGCACAGATTTGTAGACATTGAAAGTAAATTAATTAGGAGGTGGCTGGCGAGGAGGGACTGGGCAAGATGGGCTGGACATGCCCTGGAGCCAACATCCCATGGTCCCTCCCTGGCTAGCCACACCTGGGGTGGCTCTGGGGCTCAAAGGGCATCTTCAGAGTGAGTGGGGTCCCTCTGGCAGGTGGGGTCTCTAGGCCTGGCCTGTGGATATATGGCCAAAACCAGCAGTCCAACATCTCGTGAGGGGTCCTGGAGTGTGAGAGGGCACAGCTGGTCAGCCAGTCAGCCAGTCACTTAGCCTTTTATATATATATACTAGATGCCTGTTGCACGAAGAGATTCATGCAATAGGCCTTCCCTTCCCTTGGCTGCTGGCACCAAGGACTCAGGACTTTGCTCTGGCTGGGCTCTGGCCAGAGTCCCCCCCGCAGCCGTCAGGCTTCGCGGCTCCACTGACCCCGGGGCTGTGAGGCCTCGCGGCTCCGCTGATCCTAGGACCGTGAGGCCTCTCTGCTCAGCTGCCTTCAGGTACCTTTGGCTTGCTCCACCGCTTGGAACCTACGTATGCAAATTAACCACCATCTTTGTTGGTGGTTAATTTGCATATTGCCCTGATTAGCCCATGGGAAGCGTAGCGAAGGTACGGTCAATTACCCTTTTTGTCTTTTATTAGATAGGATAGGTTATTAATAACGAACTAACTACAACGTTTGCTAATGAATGATCACTATAATCACGCTGCATTCATTTCCCTTATGTATCTTATGCACCTTACGCGCAGGCAAACCATTTCTCTCCACGAATACTAGCAGCGAATACTTTAGCAGCTGATTGCCTTGTAATCCATTTTGTACTGACTTGTCTGGTGTGCACCAGGAACTATTTCACTTTTGAAGAAAAATAATTTTATTTGCATTACACTTATTAATTTGTGCAGTTATTTACTTTCTGGTAAGTTAATGTTCAAGAAAAAATATTAACTTTTATTAAAATATTCTATTACTTTATGTTAACAATTACTCATTTATGTCAGCCCTTTGTATTCAGCATGTCTCTATCGAAATAAACCTATGTTTTTATGAAAATTGAAGCTTTTGGTTTTTTGCGGCCCACATAAACTTAAACCTTTGTTTATTTGGCCCGTGTTAACCTTTGAGTTTGACATGCTTGTTGTACACTATACTGTGGAGAATAATATAAAAACGTATTCACTATCCCTCTTCTCCCAAAGAACTTACAATATAGATGTGAGTGGGGTCAGTAAACATGAACACAAATACATATAATCAAAATCAAGGGCCCTTGCTGGTTTAGCTCAGTTGGATAGAGCATCAGCCTGTGGACTGAAGGGTTCCAGGTTCAATTCGAGTCAAGGGCACATGCCCAGGTTGTGGACTTGATCCAGATCAATCAGTGATTTTCC
>NW_006293001.1:5968488-5971472 GCF_000327345.1 Myotis davidii
TTGCAACCAAAAATTTTTAAAAATTTAAATGGAATATACTGATGCTTAGTTTCCTTTAAACATCTCAACACATGATACTGAAAAATGTGAAGACAGCTGGTAAAACTGTATGTGTTAATTGCCAACATAACTAATATTTACTATAAAAATGTTTCTCAAAATAATTTTTTTCATTATTGTATAGCCGTATACATCTAGCATTCTTTGTTAATGTTTTAAAAAGTATATATTATCCTTTTCTTTTTCCTTTCAGGGTTAAAATATAAAGTTTTACATTTCCTACTATGTCTACTTTAAGAATATTCTTTACACTGAAAATTAATATTTGCCTATAAAATGCCATGGACAGCTAGTCTCTGATTATCATGTCTTAGCACTATGAGGATTTTATTTGTTCAAATAAATTGCATTCTTTTGAAGAAAGAGCTCCTCAGAATAACCTCTCCTTTTTCATTGTTTCCATACCAATGATATTTCACCCCATTTTTTACTTGTCCTGAAATCTGACAGCAGCAAAAGTTCTACTATACATTATACTTTTCTCTGGTCTTCAACCAAAATTTACAAAAAAAGAGAGAATCTAATAGTGACTTAACAAATAGAGGTTTCTTCTTTCATGTGAACAGTCTAGAAGTAGGTGGTTGCTGCCGCCTTTGGGTTAGTTACTCCACAGTATAACCAATAGGTGCTTCTGTTTTCCTGGTCCACTGTCTTCGAGGGGTTGGTTTCCTTCCCCAAGGTTGTCAATATGGCTGCCCCGGGCCACCAACACCTGCTTGCGCCAGGACAGGATGGCGGGAGGGGCTGCCAGCTACTTATGTCTCTTTTTGTCAGAAAGGCAAAAGCTTTCCTAGAAGTCCCCTTAGTGACTTCTCTTGACAGCTCAAGG
Source organism: Myotis davidii (assembly GCF_000327345.1). Classification (NCBI taxonomy): domain Eukaryota; kingdom Metazoa; phylum Chordata; class Mammalia; order Chiroptera; family Vespertilionidae; genus Myotis; species Myotis davidii. Next base: position 5,969,378 of record NW_006293001.1, read on the forward strand.
CCAACGTGAATTTTAAAGGAGGTGATGATAGCAGGAAACAAGTCTCATCATTGAAACACTCCCCGGGGATGGGTACGTTGATGGTTCAAACAAAATTATAAATTCTGTCAGCAGAAAAGATGGAATGGATATTTGGTAGGCAGCAAAAAGATTCTGTCTAAATGTTTCAGGTCATGTGAGATGTAAAATTGTTGTGTCTATTCTCTTTCTTATGTATAGGACTAGGTTCGTGGTCGGCAAACTGCGGCTTGCGAGCCACATGCGGCTTTTTGGGCCCTTGAGTGTGGCTCTTCCTAAGCCTTAGGAGTACCCTAATTAATTTAATAACAATGTACCTACCTATATAGTTTATGTTTAAAAAATTTGGCTCTCAAGAGAAATTTCAATCGTTGTACTGTTGATATTTGGCTCTGTTGACGAATGAGTTTGCCAACCACTGGACTAGGTCATAAAAATTGCTGACACTACAAATCCTATATTATAGATATAGATCCACTATATCTTATATAATAAGGCAGCATCCCCTCACTCAGTTGCACTAGTATAAGAGGTACTAAACAAAACTAGAGGGTAATATCTATATAGTCTTGGGCAGCTCAGGTTGACAGCAACACCTGCTCTATATGAAATACTATCAACTGAGTGGCTTAAGCAACAGACATTTATTTCTCATGGTTCTGGAGATGGGAAGTCCATGATCAAGGTGCCACCAAGATGAAGTCCCTGTTGCGAGCACATTTCCTGGGTTGCAGACAGCCTGCTGCCTTCTCACTGTCCGCATGTGATGAAGACAAATCGCTCTTCTTTTTCTTATAAGGACACTAATCCAACAAGAGGGCCCCATTTCATGACTTCACCTCAACCTAAGTACCTCCCAAAGTCTCTACTTCCAAATACCATCACATGAAGGGGTTAGGACGTGCCCTGGCTGGCTGGAGCGTTGGTTGGAGCATTGTCCTATACACCAACAGATTGCTTGTTTGATTCCTGGTCAAGGTGATAACTGGAATGGTGAGCTGAGGGTTTTTCCCTGGGTGGTGTCTCACAACGCTGAAGAATGAGCTTCTCGGACCAGAAGATTTAAGCAAAAGCATGGGAAATTCATTACAAGTAGATTCAGACTCCCCAAAGGGGAGGGGGCCCAAAGAATGGGTTGCCAGCAAAGCAAGTCATTTTAGGAGTACATATGTGTTACATATCTACCTATGTTACCACCTGATTGATTCCCTCATTGTTCTTGCCCAGCGACAGACCTGAACTTTCTCTGTGTCTATCTGTACATACACCTTGTTGCTGCAGGCCCTCCCTTGGTTTCCCGTGCCTCCCTCTCAGTGTCCAAAAACATTTTATTTTTTTCAGCATGGTTGGTTTCTGTGATGAGGCTGGCTCAAACTGCCATGTCTGCCCCTGCCTATGTTCCACCTGCCTTTGCTTCCCGCCAGACCTATTTGCCTGTGTTTCAAGCTAACTTCTCTCAAGGGCACATACCTAGGTTTTGGATTTGATTCCTGCTTCCAGACGCACACAGGAGGCAAACAATCATGTTTCTCTTTCACAACGATGTTTCTCTCTCTCTCTCTCTCTCTCTTCCTCTCTGTCTAAAAAAACAATAAAACATTTCCTCAATGAGGATAAAAAAGGGGGCGTGGTAAGACTCAACATATGCATTTGGGAGGAAACAGTCATTTCATAACATACATTATATACTGTATATTACATATATAATCGGGGGGTGTCCCAAGTCTTTGAGTACTTATTCATTTCTGTGACAAAAAAAAAAAATGTAGACACTGAAAAATACAGAAAAAAGAAAGAAAAAAAGATTCCAGCTTTTCAAGCATTTACCGTATTTGCCGGCGTATAAGACGATTTTTTGGCCCTGAAAAATATGCCTCCAAGGTGGGGGTCGTCTTATACGCCAGGTACACTTCAGATAGACTGCCCATAGTGCTTGCCCCGTGCCATAGTGGCCTCCTGATGCCCGCCCACTTCATTCCACATACCGTTCAGGCATCAGCAGCGCTGCTGGGTGTATGCTCGGCTGTTATGCGATTTTGCTGTTATGCGATTTTACCACACTCGCAAAATCGCAACC
>NW_006293001.1:5971665-5998553 GCF_000327345.1 Myotis davidii
ATCTTTCTTCTATCATTGACAGTCCCTCTAGGTTGTGGGCTGCTTGCCTGTGTTCCTGAGAAGCATCTACGGTACCAGTCTATAGAGTGTGTTTTCTTTAGTGAATTACCGGTATGTTTACCGGTAATAAACTTGCACTGTTTTATGTATATGTTTGATTACATACAGCCTTGTGACAGTTTTCCTGCATGTCATAAGCATTTGAATATAAATTAAAATGTTAAAATCAAATCTGATATTGTTTTACCTTTTATTTGGTGTGTGGAAGGTGTGCGGAAGAGGGGGTAGTCTTATACGGCGAGTATATAACAAACTCTGTATTTTGAGTGGAAATGTTAGGGGGTCGTCTTATACGCCCAGTCGTCTTATACGCCGGCAAATACGGTAAACAGAGAAAAAAGCTAGTAATACAAATTCAAACTGAACTAAAATGTTACATAATCTATATAATAATACCAACCTTTTACCTGTGGTCTATTATATATTAGCAATATAACATATAATCATGCCAGCAAACAAGCTAGGTAGTTACTGACCTCACATTAAGGATGAGAAAACTGAGAACACTGAGACTTTAAGTAACTAGTTCAAAGTCACCCAAATCTTAAGTAATGAAGCTGAAGTTACACTAGGTCTTTTTCCCCCAAAGCCATGCTTGCACATAGTACACATGTCACCACACGCTGCCTCCTTCATTTTGTGAATGAAAGCTTCCCTCATTTTATAATGTTGCCTTGTTTTACTCTTCTTTATCCCTAGCTCTCTCATTGGTGACTTAGATAAATGGGTAGATGGGAACAAGATTAGATTATTGAGAGATGATAAAGTGATCGGAGATCAGATTATTAGGAGGCAGTATTAAGAGTAAGAGGTGAATGAAAGAGTGGGAAAAGAGCAAAGAGAAAAATGTGGGATTATGCAGGGAACAAACAGGAAAGGGGAGAGAGAAGAAAGGAGTGATTACTGACTGGGTATTTCTCTGGGCTGGGGATTGAGGGAATGGCAGTATCCCACTCCATGTCCCTGCTTTCTCTGATCTCTGGCCAGAGTGTGGTTTGGCACGGTACAGCTAACATTTAGCAGGGTTCTGGGAGAGGCTCATGGTAGTGACTGAATTACGCTTTCTCTGGCTATTCTTGTGTTCTAATCCTCCCCTGAAGGTCTTTCATGGTTAATCTCAAACCACATAAATATTTAACTCTCCTTTTAGTTACATTCCAGAAGCCTGTTCTCAAATAAGCATAAGTTAATACTCTAAATATCAGTAACCACAAACTGAGATTAATCTACCCTAATGTCACCGTGTTCCTCCTCTTCAACTGAGTTTAAAGCATGGATGTACAGAAGGCCCTGCCCATCAGTTACGGGGCACAGAATCTCAGATATGGAAAGGAGCTTAAGGTCCTAACCGCTCAGTCAGTATCTGAATCTACCTCTCCCTGTCCACCACCAACAACAACTTTTTTTTTTTTTTTAACAATCTACACAGTGGTATTTTAGCCATATTTAATACTTCCAAACTAGGGAACTTACCACTTCTGCAGTGGTCCTTTCCATCTTTGGACACCTCTGCACTTTTAAATAGTGCTTTCTTATCTCACCAGTCAGTATAACTGACATATCCTGCAGTAACAAAAAAGCTTTATTTCTTGCTTACAGTATGTGCCTATCACAAGTCAGCTTGGTTCTGCCCCATGTAGAGTCCCCCCCGGGACACTGGCTGATGGAGGAGTTCCTCCCTAGGTCACTGCGGGTCTCAGGGCAGAGGAAAAGAGATGGTGGTGAATGATAGGCCGTCCCCTACAGTTTTCACTTTTCCTTAGCAACACAAGTCACATGGAATCCTACACCAGGGAGAGACATCCCAGAGATAGGCAGCAAATATTTTGAATAGTAGCACAACCTACCACATGTTTTTTATGTTTTTATTGATTTGAGAGAGAAACATTGATGAGAGAGAAACTTCAATTGGCTGCCTCCCACAAGCACCCTGAGGAATGGAACCGGAGACCTTTTGCTGCGTGGGATGAGGCTCAATCAACTGAGCCACACTGGCCAGGGCAAGCACGTATTTCTTGAGTCAAGATCCTTTTCTTACTAACAGCCAACCTGTGCTCTTTGGTCATTGCCTTTTATCTCAACCAGTTCAACAAATGTTAGAGCGCTGCAGCTGTGATTTCTTTGAGCTGTCTCCTTTCTATTCAAATTGGCTCCAATTTCTTCATCTACCTGTTCCCTATATTTATTTAATGATCTCATTTACCTTCCTCTTCAGAGCTAATTCAGCTGTCTGAGGTCACCTGGTGAGAAAATTGTTGGTTTATCCTCCAAAGTAGGGTATCCCATGACACATTGCCCTTTGGGCTGATGGGTTTGGCTGGCGCTGGGCCATACTGTCTCTAACAGCTCTTCATGTTTTTCATCAGCTCACACCCTTAAGCTTTTAACAAACTTTTATGTCATTTGGCTATTATACCTCAGAATGTGAAGATCTTTGAGCATTTCTATACAGCAGATGTCAAATCCCTGACTGTACTTTAGTTAACTTAGCAATTTTAAGAAGGTTGTGAATAGAAAAAAAAAAGTTATATTGGCAACATTGCCAGAGTCTCCTATTGTTGCATAGGGCTGGTTCAGAATGTGGACTTTGGAAACAATAGGTCTTAGATCAAACCTGACTCCACTAAACACTACCTATGTGACCTTGGGCAAGCTACTTAACCCTGCGCTTTTATTTCCTCATCTAATGAGATGGAGATAATAACAGTTATCTTCTTCTTGTGGTTGTTGAGAGGATTAAATGACACAATAGAGAGGCTCAATGAATGTCTTCTTTGGTTACCATATCAGGCTCCCAGGATCTAGACTTATCTCTGCTGTCACTCAAGGATCAGGTCCTTTATCTTCAAGACTTCTCACTACAGCTGTGCATGCACAGCCCCTTCTCTCCCCAGGATGTTCTCCTGGCCTCCTGAAATCTCTCACTCCCAGGTTAGCATTATCCAAGCTCAACCAGTGCTTCTCAAAGTGCTGTATAAAAACAGGCTGCGCTAGAATCACCCGGAGGATCACTGAATCCTATTTCAGACTTACTAACAGAATATAAAACTAGTAAGACTGTATTTTAACAAGCTCCAGTGGGGTTGCTAGATAAAATACAGGATTTCCATATAAATTTGAATTTCAGATAAACAACAAATAATTTTTTGTATAACTATGTTCTGTGCAATATTTAGGACATACTTACACTAAAAATTATCCATTATTTCTCTGAAATTTAAAGCTAACTGCATGTCCTATATTTTTAATTGATAAATCTGGTACACCTATCCCAAGGATTCTGATGCTCACTAAATTTGAGAATCACTGGTTGAGAAGATTTGGCAAAAATGTCAAATTCAATTTTGTGAGTTCTCCGCCAAAGGAAAACAAAATAGGAAAAAAACCAAGCCCACAGAAATTAACTATGTATGGCCTGAGTTCCCAAAACAAATATACAGAAGAGTAAGGTACACTTTCTCACCTTCAGAATAGAGCTTTTGTTAGCAGCGATAGCAGCAAAAGTAGACAATCTAACAGCCAGAAAGGAATCCACATCCTGTTCTCTCCCAGAGGCATCTTGGTTGCATTCTCCTCTGTCTGCCCACCTTCCCAAGTATCAGAATACTTCACCATGTAGCCATGTTTCTCCTGATATACAGGCTGGTCTCCTTCAAGTTCAGTCTTCTGATGGAGAGTTCCTGACTTATGTGAAATATGGTAATGCAGAGTGTTTGCATGGTTTTTGTCCATGAACAGAGATCTTAGGGAAACCATTGTCTTAGTTGACTTTCACAATAACCCATAACCTTGGTAGATGAGGTACTGAAGCTCAGAAAGGTTAAGGAAACTGAGGCATCAGTGTGGGCTGTTTTATTCCTGGACTAAGACCCTTTGACTCATCTCAGGGTATTACACTTAAATGTTGTTCACTTGCCACTTTAGGATAGTGATTGAAACACAGCTGTGTGACGCTGACCAAGTATTTTTTAACCTTTATAAGCCTTCGTTTCCTCATTTGTGAACTTTGGTTAATGAAAGTACCTATGTTTTGGAGTACTGAAACTAATAAAGTGATTCAAGTTTTAGCACAGTGACTGCATGTTGTAAGCAATTAGGAAATATTAACCATTATTAAAACTATCCTTGGGGCTACTTCCTGTCCAGACTTCACTCTTCTCAGTGTTGTCTTTCAGTAAATAGAGCCAGAAAATGAGAAATATAGATCCAAAACTAGCAAAAAGAGAAGTAGAAATGGCTGTGCAAGGAAGTAATAATCTATACCATACTTCCTCTTTTCTACATCCCCAGCCCCGAATTCCCATGATTTTACATCTATGTACAGTGAAAAAAATTAGCCCTCCAAACTAGACTCAGAAGACCAGAGAGTGACTGGTTGAAATATTAGGGTCTTTAGTGAAAAGCAGGGGCTAGAGCAGTGATGGTGAACCTTTTGAGCTCAGCGTGTCAGCATTTTGAAAAACCCCAACTTAACTCTGGTGCCGTGTCACATATAGAAATTTTTTGATCTTTGCAACCATAGTAAAACAAAAACTTATATTTTTGATATTTATTTTATATATCTAAATGCCATTTAACAAAGAAATATCAACCAAAAAAATGAGTTCGTGTGTCACCTCTGACACGCGTGTCATAGATTCGCCATCATTGGGCTAGAGTGAAGTACCAAGATTAATTATTTGCATCTTGTCTAACTTCCCCATTTATACTAGCCTCCATAGTAATTATGGTATCCCAATGATAGATGTTTAGGGCCACAATATTACCTACATTTATCTTCTTTTCCCACCTGGATCATCCTACATAATAAAGAAGTCATATGCAAATTGGCCATCATGCCCTTGCACAAGATGGCCGCCCCCATGTGGTCACAAGATGGCCGGCAGGGGAGGGCAGTTGTGGCCAAACAGGCCAGCAGGGGAGGGCAGCTGGGGGCGACTGGGACTGCAGGGGAAGGCAGTTGGGGGCAATCAGGCTGGCAGGGGAGCAGTTAGACATCAATCAGGCTGGCAGGGGAGTGTTTAGGGGGCGATCAGGCAGGCAGGCAGGTGAGTGGTTAGGAACCAGCCAACCCGGATTGTGAGAAGGATGTGGGATTGGGCCTAAACTGGCAGTCAGACATCCCCTGAGGGGTTCCTAGATTGGAGAGGGTGCAGGCTGGGCTGAGGGACACCCCCCCCCAAGTGCACGAATTTTGTGCACCGGGCCTCTAGTTAGATGATAATAGGCAATGTAATATCTTGATAACACCAGTGAATAAGACAGAGTGCCCCATATATGGGTGACCTCAATGTACTTTTTTTTCATTGCAACTATTAGAACTATTTTCTTCAGAACATACTTGGGGCAGTACTGCTGTGGGTAATGGGAAATAAATAGTGGGTCTTTCACAGGAAAAATAGAAGTTGTCTAGACCAAGTTAGGGTCACTGTACAGTATCAGAGGAGATATAAGCAGAGAAGTTATCTTTTCATGACTGGATCAGCACTTGCATAGCTGTTACCTTTTTTCTTAGAGGTAACACACAGCTATTCAAAAGAAAAACAAAGGACATGCTTGGGACATAGTAGAGCAAGCTCCCGCAAAAAATTTTTTTGAAAAAAATTTGTTTCATCCTTTTGGGAAAAGCCAAAAGTGGGAAAAAAATGAATTTTACAACTTTGTCATACCTTTGTGTTTGGTTTAGAGTTTGTGGGGATTTTGTTTGTTTATTTGTTTTTGGAACTATAGTTTTGGAAAGCTGGAGGATGGGTGGATATCATAATTTTTTTACTTTCTTTTTTAGAAACTCTAAATGTCTTAATCAAATTTAGACAAATAGTGCATAGGGGTTATTTGCTTTTTGCTATCCTATATAATAATCCTCTATAATAAAAGGCTAATGTGCAAATCGACTGAATGGTAGAATGAACAGTTACTATGATGTGCACTGACCACCAGGGTGCAGACACTCAATGCAGGAGCTGTCCCCTGGTGGTCAGTGCACTCCCACAGGGGGAGCGCTGCTCAGCCAGAAGTCCTGAGCCGGGCTCACAGTTGGCAAGCACATCAGCAGTGGCAGGAGTGGGGAGCGGGCCTAAGCCATCAGTTGGACATCCCCCAAGGGCTCCTGGACTATGAGAGGGATCCCCCTGAGTGCACGAATCTCGTGCACTGGACCTCTAGTTGACATATAATAGCCTTCATCTGGAGAAGGTTGACTTTTTTCCCTCTAAGATGTAGAATTTGTCAGCATGCTCCTTTATATCTAACAGGTTGGATTATAAAGCAAATAATCATAAGCCCTATCATTATTTGCTATTATTGCCAAATGTTTCATGATGCAATATAAGCCATTAAATTAACATACTTCCTGGATAGCAGATGTCCAGTAATTTTTTTTATTAAATACAGTGCATTGTGTTAAACACAGAGAAATATAAACCTGTATTTTTAAGGAGAAAAATGAAATAAATTATAGCATAGTGTAAGTAATTAGAAACAACCGTAATAAAGATAGCATGTGATAAGTAGGCAAGAAAGAACAGATATGTCCTATTGATTGTGACCTTTCTCTGTTTACTGAGATTCTAACACTTTGGTGAGGCCCATTTTATTCTTATTCTGCAAACAGTTCAATCTCACAAATATTGAGTGAACAAGCATCATGTCTGAACATTCATTCAACAAATATTTTCAACTTCAACTATGTATGGTGCATGAGAGATTCGTTACAAGAAAAAGTAGAAGATATGACAAAAAAGGGGAGGAGGAAGAGGGGGAAGAAGAAGGAACTATTCCTTCTCCCAAGGAACTTTAATAATGTTCTTGGGAAGTAGACAGGTAAACATAATGGCAATAAAATTTATAGGTTTTCTCCATGGACCTAGAGTGTGAGGGTGTCAGTCCTGGAAGAAATAACAGCATGCTGTTAGAAAGAGGGGAAATGGAGCCTGAGCAGGCAAAAACTACCGCTGAAAAATACAAATGGAGACTTGAGTCGTGCCCTGGGGAAAGGTAGGATATTTATTTGACTTGAAGCATAGGTATTGGAAAATATATGAGATTTGGGTTAAACATAATTTTGAACCTGTCTTTACCAATAATCTGTGTGACCTTGAACAAATTATTTTGCTTTCTGAGCCCTGTCCCTATCTAGAAATTGTGATGCCTTTATTAATGTAAACATCTACTCCAGGGGTCCTCAAACTACGGCCCGCGGGCCACATGCAAATACAAATATTGTATTCGTTCCCATTTTGTTTTTTTACTTCAAAATAAGATATGTGCAGTGTGCATAGGAATTTGTTCATAGGAATTCTACTCAAGCCTGTTGTCAGTCTGACATAATGAGTCTCACCAGAGTCTGATGCCAACATTTAGCTATTAAACTCTGGCAAGTTACTGAACCTATTGGTGCCTCAGTCTCCACATCTGAAAATGAAAATGATAATAATAGCAAACCTACCTCCCATGGTTGTTGTGAGAATTACATAAGTTAATTATGTAAAGTTACTTAAAAGTGCCTACACCTGGTAAGCCCTATAATTATTTGCTATTATTACCAAATGTTTCATGATGCAGGATAAGCCATTAAATTAGCATACTGCCTGAATAGCAGATGTCCAGTAAGTTTTCTTATTAAATACCGTGCTAAACACAGGGAGAAATATAAACCTGTAATTTTAAGAAAAAAAAATGAAATAAATTATAGCATAGTTGTAAACAATATTTAGAAACTACCGTAATAAAGATAGCATGTGATAAATAGGCCAGAAAGAACAGATATGTCCTAATGATAGTTCAGAAGAATAAGTGGTCAGAAAGAAAAAATGAGAAGTGTAATGAAGACATGCCCTACAGGCATGGGAGTCGAGGGGAAGGAGTGGGTGTATCCTTCTGTGTGGCAGGAGAAATAATGATCCCTGAGTCAACAATGCAAAGATAAGTAGGCTGTTGCTGGGTGGACTAATATAAGACATTCCTAGCAAAACCAACAATGTGACTTGTTCAAGGGCATAGAAACTTGAGAAGGCTATGTTTGTTGCAGAAGAAAGCAAATTATTCAAGGTAGATGGGCTATAAGGTGTGAACTTGGGGTCATCATGTGACTGATGGAGATATAAGGATGAATAACGCATGTAAAAAATCTTTTTGGGTGGTACATGCTGGAGATTGTTTTTGTTCAAGTGTTTCCGTCCTTGCCTTCCTCCCATCGGATTACTTCTCACATGACATAACTTGATATAAAGATTTTTCCAAGTTATAATGAGGCCTCGAATAGGGCTTTTTTATTAAATACCTTGTTTGTCAGCTGCCTGCTCTCACTCCCATGTCCCTGTGGGCATGGACAGTATTCTGTGTGGATTTGATGAGGAGCAGGCAGTCAATAAATTGCAGAATTGAACTGAATTGCTTTGAGACCTTGAATGCTCTAGAAGGGCTTCTTCACAACTTGGTGGCAAATTCTTTCAGGAACTGAATGTTGGGTGTGGGTTGGGTGTGTGTGTTTAAGGGAGAATAAGCTTGTGAAGATCCCTTTTCTCTGGTTTAACAGCATCCCCATGCTAATTTTTGTAGTCATTGAATATTTAAAAATGAGTATGGTGTTTTTTGCTTTTTTGCCCCTTAAATCAATGTCCATCACTGTATCTATTTTATACAGTGAATTCCTTGATTTTTCATACTTTCACTGTGGAATTATTAAAGTGAAAAAAAATTGACCTAGCGATTCTACTTCTAGAGCTTTATCCGACATATAAATACTTACACATGTGTTCAAAGGCGTATATATGAATGTTTACTGTTTACTGAAGCATTGTGGGGAAAAAAGGAGCAGGTAATGATTCAGCTATCCTTCAATAGAGAATTGATTAAATAAATTATGATATATCCATATAATTAAATATTACGCAGTCATTTGAAAGAATAATGTAGATATATATGTGCTTATTTGAAATGATTTCCAGGACATATTTGAAATTAAAAAAAAATAAGTTAAAAAAAATGTAAACCACAGAATAAATATAAAAAAGAAATTCCCATTGATGATACAAACAAATATTTACCCGTGTGTGCATTTTATGTATTTAGTAATTACAAATGAATGCTGCTGAAGGGGTTCAGAACAGGCGTCCCCAAAATGTGCCACTTTGGCATGTTGATTATTTTGAGACCCAGCAGATTCAGGAAAAACTTTTACCTCTCCCTTAATTACCTAAAAGAATTTAGTTAGCAGGCCGGGCCCACAAAAAGGGCTATTACCAGAAATAACTTTTTATCTGAATGACCTATCTGAAAGGCAGGGCCAACATCTAATTACTAAACATCTGCTCTTCTTATTGTCCCGTGAATTACCCTCCTCCTCTTTGAAGCCTCAGGCCCTTACCCCTTTCCTTAGCTCAGGATAGTCTATGAGCCCAAACTGCTAAGGTGTCCTTGGGTTTTATTGCCTCTGTGGGGCCTCCTTGTGTATGCAATTAAATTTGTTTTCTCCTGTTAATCTGTCTTATGTTAAATTGATCATTGCACCAGCCAAAGAACCTAGAAGGGTAGAAGTAAAATTTTTTCTTCCGTACACTGTGTTATGCACAAAAATCTTCTGAAAAAATAAGCAAGAAGGTACAAATAGTGATTGCTTCTGGATGGGCTAAGAATACTTTCCATTGCATATCCTTTGTAATCAGCATTTTTATTATGCTAATGTATTTTTATTACAAATTTTTTAATTAAAGAAAGAACCCTAATGAAGAGAAGCTATTTGGGGTCAATTCTATAGTGGCTTCTTGGAGACTAAGTAATATACAGTCTGGACATAAATGCCCATATTAATAAACTAATAGTTCCCTGCCCTGACTTTATTAGAAGGGCATTTTCAAACAGTTCAAGTATGCATAGGATTGTTTTAAACATCTCAAAGAAAAAATGGTAATTTAGTTTAAAGAGGAAATGTATTTTACACATTTTTAGGAAAGAGAGAGTTGTTTTCAAAAAGGAAGCAGCACCCTAATGAACAATCCATTGCATTCCTATGTATATTTCAACTGCGTGCAAGCTAAGAAAAATTGCTCTTGTGGACGACTCAGTAAAATTGCCTTAATTTCCCTATATCCAAAGGTCAAAAACACCAGAGAGCCTACCGCTCTTAACTTTAGCTCATTTGAGTAATATTTTTCTGTGCTCTGGAACACAGTGAGCTCTTAGGGACAGAGGCCAACTTTTTCGTTTCTGCTTTTCATGGTTTTTTGTCTTCCCCTGGGCTTCACTGCAGGTCAGTCACACAGATAAGCATTATGCCCAGAATAAAACTGGCTTTGTTTATCTGGACTAATAAATGAATGGAACCAGTTATTTTCATTGGTTTGGTCTGGAAGGAAACCAAACTAACTTCCACAGACCTTAAATTGGACCTCTACCAAGCTCCTTGTCCCCGTTAGTAATAAGAGCAATGATGATGGACCCAAGTATAAAAGTAAAAATTTTTACAAAAGTAATACATATTTACTGCTGGGAAAGGAAATTTGGTGGAAACTAGGAATTGGCATTGGGGGCTCTGAGAGCTCTGAGAAGATCTGCTTCATTTCCATTTCAATTGGATTGAGGTTTGCAGTTCAAAGGAACCTTTCTTTATGTTCTAGAGGCTCCAGTTTCTCAGTAGACAATTATTCCAATCAAGTTATTCTGCTTTAAGCTGATGAGCAGAATATTGATTCGGTATCATAGAAACTATTGCACAAATCTCTGTTTTACTCTGGAAACTTTTACAACTCAAATTGTACTTCTAGGGTTCCTGACAAGTTAGGAAATTTTATTTCACAATTTATTAATGAAGCAGTGAAGTTTTGACTTTCATTACCCACATGGACTAGATGTGTTTATCAGTGAACTTCACTCAGTTTATGAAAGCAGTTACTCCCTCTGTTCAAACGGCATTGCTGTCCCTTTTTAAGATTCATGATTAGCCTTTTAATTACACACCCAACACTGACCCTAAATACATTCCCATGGAAAATAGATATAAGCATTTAACTAAAAGATAAGCAGGATAGTACAAATAGTGATTGCTTATCTTGCTCAAAGATAGGGACAATGCTTGGAGTTGCTTCCATGATTATTGTTTTATGATTCAAAATAATTTAGCGATAGTTAATTTGGATATATTTTGAGAATAGAATAAATTCTTTATTGGAAGGAGAAAGGATTTGATAAGAACTTAAATCAAAGAGTACTTTTTCAGAGTATGTATTTGTAAATGAAAATCATTTATTTTTCTGTGATTAAAAGTAATGCCCATTTGTGGAAAAACAAAATCAGACAACTCACTAAAATATAAAAACAAGGAAGGAAGGAAGGAAGGAAGGGAGGGAGGGAGGGAGGGAGGGAGAGAGGGAGGAAGGAACCCACATTTCTAAGCACCTAAAGAAAAACCACTATGTTAATATTTTCAAGTATGTCCTTTCATACATTTATGTGGATAGACATCAGGCACACACACACATTTTCTAGGACAAAAATGGGGTCATACCATACTCTTGGAATTAACAATATACCCCTGAACCCTTTAAAATAAATAATGATAGATAATTTGATAGGTATGTAGATAGATGGATCAGTCTCCACCTCCCTGTTTATAATGCTGCAGGACTTCTATTGTAGGTATTTCACCAGTCTATTTTAATGAACATTAAAGCAATTTCAATTTAATTTTATATAATGCAAATATCCATGTGAGTTTGTTTGATTATTTCTTTTGGTTTTATTCCTAAAACTTACTCACTATAGATATTTACAATGTTTGAAATTCATTCTTAACCTATCTTCCAAAATGTTAAAACCTACAGTATACTTTTATGATCTTCTTACATCACAGGAAAGTTATTTAGAAAGAGTCTTTGGGTGAAAAGAAGTGGTGAAGAGGTATGAAGGACTAAGAGATGAAGACGATACTAGATGTATTTCTTTAAATATATATATAACTCCACATTGGTGATTGAGCCCGCAGCCCTGCACATGCTCTAACTGGGAATAACACTGTGACTTCCTGGTGCATAGGTCCATGCTCAATTACTGAGCCATGCTGGCTGGGCTGGGTGTATTTCTTAAAGTAAAACAAATAATCTGTGGAAGGTAGAAAAATGAGTACAGCTCAGAGATTTAAAAAAATAATGAAAAAGGTATGTGTTACATGAAGTCAGGCACCAATTCAACAACGTTGCTGAGAGAACACTCTTGTGAGCCAATGAGTAACCCAGAAGTTTTACCCTGAATGAGCTGGAATGTTACTCTTTTGCTCCAGAGAGAATGACAACAGGAGATCTTACCTAAATCTATTTTCAAATATAAGATTCCCAGTTTTTTCAATGGGCTGTTAAAAACACGCCCACCTTTTCCTACTACACTTAACAAAGTCTACTGTCTTCTTTTCCCTCATCCTCAGTTTTGACCAGAACCTACTGGGTTAGACCTAGTTAACAAATGTCCTCCAGGAGGAAATACATTTAGAAATAAAAGTTACTATTTTGAGAGTTTTCCAAAGTGAACTAAGATACTTCTTATGCTTCTACAAATATATATTCAGGTGTGTTTATTAAATGGTTAAAACCACAGAGGTTATTAGTTTTGCAAAACAAGCTTTGGCAAATCTTTTAAATAGGAAAATGTATCCTGCTGCATACTATTCTTCAACCTTGCCACCTTTTCTCAGGTGCCCAACCTTACCAACTGACACCCCTTCCCCGCTTCAAGCCTTTCCTTCTCCAGTCCAGCTCTCCCTTCAAAACAGAACTTTCAGGTAGGATCCCGGTGATCATTTTTTACCTCCGTCTCTAGACTCATGAGCACATTTTAGTCTTTGACCTCATTTATTCCCTCGGGGCACTCCTAAATGGCGCTCCCTTATCTGATGCACTCCTGTGAAAAGTAATGACTAGTGGTAGTTCAGTGTGTTACTACTCCAGGTAAGAAAGCAATTTAAAAGTGGCCTTTAATGCCTCAGTGGAAAGAAATCCCTTACATAAAAGGACTTTAAACTTCTTACAACAGGTTGTTTTCAGAGAAACCCAAAATCACACCAAGTAAGCCAACAGCTCTGGGTTTGTAGTCACAGTTATAGCTATAGTAAAGAGATACTGACAAATATTATCAGTGGAGCTTTAATTTTGCTTATCTTTTAATTTTATCAAAGTAATACATAGATGCATTCTTTTAAAAAGTAAAGTAACACTTTAAAGCTTTTAATAAAAATAGTTTGCTCCACCTTAACTGGATTGGCTCAGTGGATAGAGTGTTGGCCTTCGGACTGAAGGGTCCCAGGTTAGATTCTGGTCCAGGGCATGTACCTTAGTTGCAGGCATATCCCCAGTAGGGGGTATGCAGGAGGCAGCTGATTGGTGTTTCTCTCTCATTGATGTTTCTAACTCTCTATTCCTCTCCCTTCCTCTCTGTAAAAAAATCAATAAAATACATATTTTTAAAAAATAGTTTGCTCCTGCTCCATTGCCTCACCTCAAAAGCAAGACTTTCAACTCTATAATTGTTTATACTAGTAGTATACATCCCCAAATTTCTCAAGTACCTGCTCAATCTATTGAATTTTTTCCCATTAGTAGTCAACATGTATTATTCATTTTCAACATTTTTACAGGTGAACAGTTTACACATGATTGTAGTAAAGTGATTTTTAAAAAATTAGTGTAAAAACCAAGAGTACAGTTGTTTTTAGATCATATTTTTATTAGTGAAAATTTTAATTTTGAATTGTTGTGAATATCAGTAAACACTATAAACCAAAAGTATTCAAAAGTTAAAATTGACAGGCCTTCATCACCCTATTGGCTGTGTCCATAAGTTATGCACATATGCACACAAGTTCTTTGGTTGATTTTTCAATATGAGATATCATTATTGATTGACTTTTCTGTATGAAAAGTGGATATTAAGAGATCTCATACAAACCTCCCACCATACACACAAGTACATGTCTTTCCACCTATGTCCCCACTATATTTGTGGCATACTTTGGTGTTAAATCAGTGTTTAATAGTTATATTACTAACCGTGCTTATCATGTTTTGTAACTTACACATCTTTCCTTGCATTAATTTTTGTTTTTTTCCTGGCTTTAAAGTAGTCCTGTGCTGTTTTGCTTCTTTGGTCTCTGCTGTGAAACGCTTCATAAATAAAACACATTCAGCGCGCCATTAGTACTATTTGTTTCATGGAGGCTGTCTTCCTCATGCTGTCTGAAGTCCTTCCCACTCCAGGCCTGCTACATGGCGGAATTCCTGGAGATTTCTTCTGCCCTTAGCCTGAGTATTCCCATTCGAAATTTACCCTTTTCTCTTTTTTATTTACTCTCTCATTTTGAAGAAACAAATGATTCAGTGGCCTATTAAGAAAGAGGACTTAGGAGGAGACTTAGAGGGGATCGATGAGTGAAAAAGGTGAAAGGGATTAAAATGTACAAATTGCCAGTTATTAAAATAGTCATGGAGTGTTTATAAAATAGAGCATAGGGAATATAGTCAACAATATTGTAATAACTATATATAGTATCAGGAAGGTACTAGATTTATCAGCAGGATCACTTTGTAAGGTATATAAATGCCTAATCACTATGTTGTACACCTGAAACTAATGTAATATTGTATGTCAACTGTAATTGGAAAGTAAATTAATTTTTAAAAATAATAAAGTATCTTACACACACATACACACACACACACACACACACACACACAAAATGGGGACGAGAGGTAAATGTACTGAGGTATCACAGTCAGAAAATATCTTCGCTGCATCCTCGAGTTTGACTGTGGTTTGGCAAAGTACAGAAGTCAAGGCTGGAAGTCTGTTTCCCTCAGAATGTTGAAGGCAGTGCTCCAGCTGGAGCAGGGCCTGTATTGCTGTTGAGAAGTTCAATGAAATCTGCTCTCGGCTCTAAATCCTTGTCACAAGAAATGATTGTTCTCTCTGGAAAACTTTTAAGGTGTCTTCTTGACCTCTGGCTTTCTGATGATGAAACTTGATGTGGATCTTTCTTCATTCGTTGTGAAATGAATGACAGGTCCCTTTAATCTGAAAATGTGTCCTTCAACTGCAAACATATTTATTCTATGATTTCTTTGATAATCTTGTCTCCTCTATTTTTATCTCTTCCTTGTTTGTGGAACTCATTAATTGGATATGAAGCTCTGCTTTTCTTGTCCTTTCTATTCTATTTTCTATCTCTTTGTTTTTTATTTGGCTTCCTGAATTTTTATTTTTAAATTTGTGTTTTCATCCCATTGATTTTATTTGTATGGTTATATTCTTTTTACATTTAAAGAACTCTTTTTTAAAATATTTATTTTAAATAATATTCTTTTCTTGTTTTATGGTTGCAAAATCTACTTTTGTCTTTGAAAATATTCCCACAGCTCCAGTATGGTTTCTAATGTATGCTATAGTAGGAGTTTAGACTCTGCAGTCAGTTCAAATGCCAGTACTGACATTGCCTCTAACCAATGACCTTGGGCAAGTTACTGCACTTCTGTTTATCAGTTTTCTCAGTTAAATAGACATAATAAGACTACCCAGGCATAGAATTGTTGAGAGGTACAAAGAGATTAATATGTGCCAAGCACTTAGAACGTAAGTACTGGAAAATAGTAAGCCTATATAATGTTATTACATCCATTTCCTCTGAGCTCCTTTTTTTCTATTTTGCTTTGTTTTAGCCTTAATCTTTAGTATTGGACACTTCTCCAATGCTTGGTGATCCTTGGCTGTGTATTCATATTTAAGAATGAGGAACTACAGAGCTGATTGGAAGCTCTTTGTATGCCTTTGGACCCCTGAATGCCACGTTGGAAATCTAATTCCCTTAGCCATTGTGTTTGACAGACCACATAATGATAGAGAGCAGTCGGCACTTAAGGACCATCCGCTGTTGGAATCACTTGCAACCATGTGAGACACCCCGAGTGACAACCACCTCTAAAGCCATGAAGAACCATAATAATAATAATAATAATAATAATAGAACAAGTAAACAAGACGAGTGTGGATGGGAGAGTTGGAAGGGGTTGACCTCAGCCAACGTACCTCAATCAGATTGAGGACGTTTTTAGCAAAGGCCAGCTTAGGAGTACCCTAATTAAGTTAATAACATTGTACCTACCTATATAGTTTAATTTTAAAAAAATTGGCTCTTAAAAGAAATTTCAGTCGTTGTACTGTTGATATTTGGCTCTGTTGACTAATGAGTTTGCCGACCACTGGTTTATGCCACCAAGTTATGCACCAATAGATAAAGAACACCCAGAAAAATAGGCTCCAGAATCATCCCACCAGAATCAGATCTTGTGACTTCTAAGTTTCAATTAGTTGTCCAGAAACAGTCTCCCAATCTCTATCTGTTTAGTCTCCTAGATAACACCCTCCTTTGAACATTAAAAATGTTTCTCTTTTCATTTCAAAATATATCATAGAATCAAAGCTGGGGGTGATGCCCTTCTAAGGCACTGTAATCACTTGTTTTCTAAGTATGAAAATAAGGCATAATGATAAACCACCTAGAACAAACAGTGTAATTCTTACCTGGGTTAATAACACTGTTTCCTCTTTGCCTCTCATCATGTCTCTCACTCATCTACATTCATTCCTATGCCAGAAACAGAATTCAGGAAAGAGGTTCCTCTGCAAACTCAAGAGTGCTTCAAATGAAGGTAAAAAGAAAGTGAGATGAGATGCCAGAGGAACCTCCTCAGAAGCTAATAGAATCTTTTGGAAAGAGGTGCCCGCAGACATTGAAGCTTGACTCTTGAGGCAGATAATTCAGCATTAAATGTTGTGCAACATAATTGCTAGGAGTATATTTGTTTAAACTGTGGAGCAGCTATTACCCTGTGAAGAGGGATTTTGGACTTGGAACATCTTGACAGAGACCTTGAGTCTAAAACATATTTATTTCAAGTCAATAGACATTGCTTACATTTCACTGTTCATTTTATCTCCATCACTAAGAATGAGATTAGACTTCGCCTGAAGAAGTCATTGCTGCTTTTAAAGCAGAAAGTAGTCAAGGAGATCTCACAGGGGAGAAGGTAACTAAGCATCCAAATTGAAACGCTTAAATTGAAACAGCTGTAAACCATGAATTCTGCCATTTAAAATGTAACTGTCAAACTCAGCCACACTTAATTGAAAATTTTACTCTGCGTTCGTTTTAAATGTTTCGAAACTTTAAGATGAATATCCTATTAGGTTAGCACTGGAAATTTTACCTATTCTAATTTTATTCAATTACGGTGAACTACGGAGAGCTGGTGTAAATTGCCTAGGAGATATTTACGGAAACGGTGGTCATTCCCATTCAGACGCTGACCCTTCGCCCTCAGCAGTTAAGTGTTGTGTGAAGAACATGCAGAGGATGAGAATCTATCCTATACGTGATCTATGTTCAGAGGAGAAAAGATGTGTATCTTTCAAAATCTTACCAGCCCCAGAAATAATTCAGCCACTGTTTTAATAGAGCACCTCCTTCTGAAGTTGGCCTTGGGCACAGCGGTGGCCTAGTCAGTTGTGAACATGGAACAGAACAGTGACTTCAAACTTGAACATGCCTTAGAATCACCCACAGGGCTGGATGAGCTGCACATTTCCTGGCCCCATTCCCACAGCTTTTGATTCGGTGAGTCTGGATCGTAGCCTAAGAATTTACATTTCAAACAAGTTCCCAAGTGACGCTGATGTTGCTGGTCTAGGGACCAACTGGAGTTTGAGAACCACTGAAATAGAGCAATCAAAATCACTGTGATGAGGACCCATAAATGCTATGTGTTTGTGTATTATCAAACACCACACACACACACACACACACACACACACACAGCAGAATCAGAAATTTTAGGAGGAACCACTTGCATTCTCTGATAGTTTACATGTTCCTATGGAAAATATAATAAAGCAAAATGAAAGTTAGCACAAGCTCACCCAGAGATAATAAAACCGAAACTAGATTGTGATCATGATAATAATCACCTTCATAGTGAAGGCACTGTTGTTAATCATTCCACTTACATTACCACCTTTAGACCTTATAACAGCATTACCGTGAATGTCTGCATCCCTCCCTTTACATGTGAAGAAACTGATGCTTAAAGAAGTTAAGAAATAGGAGGAGCAACCCTCCTGGTTTGCCTAGGACTGAGGAGTGTCCCAGGTCATTCACTGCTAACACTAGGAGAGTCCTTGGCAAACTAGGATGGTTGGTTCCCCTACATAGCAAGTGAGCCAGTTACTATGAAGGGGCCAGGCCTACTGCAGTGAAAACTTGGGAACACTCCATGCCAGCAAGCATTTCTTTGTTATAGGGTGGTTGTGTGTGTGTGTGGGGGGGGGGGGGTATGGGAAGACAAATTTTTTTAACTAATCACACAAATAAATGCAACTATAAATGTTATGACTCTATAAAAGAGAGGAACATCGTGCTATAAACATTCATAAAAGAGAGACTTGACTTGAACTGGCTGTAGGGGAAGTGGTCCTGCAACAGAAATACTCTTAGCCTTTTTTATTTATATACTAGAGGCCCAGTGCAAGAATTCATGCATGGATGGGGTCCGGCGGGCAAGGCCCCAATCAGGGCAGATTGGGCCGGGCCTGTCGGAAAGAGGAGACAGCGGGAGATTGGCCAGCTGGCTCACCCTGATCAGGGTGATCAGGGCCAGACTCACTGTGGGGTGGGGCCAGCTGAGGAGAAGGGTGGAGGTGGGGGTGGATGGCTGGCCATGCCCTTGATGGGGGGCGGGAAGGGGAGAGGCCAATCAGTGGAGGGGTCAACTGGGGGAGGGGCCGAGGTTGGCTGGCTGGCCCCACCTCCCTATTGGGCTGGTTCTCTAACTGAGGTGGGCATCATAGCAACTGGTCATTCCAGTCATTATGGAATTCTGGTCACTAGCTTTTTATATAGATAGATTTTTTAAAATTTTTCTTTATTGATTAAGGTATTACATATGTGTCCTTATTCCCCCATTGTTCCCCCCACCCCTCTGCTCATGCCCTTACCCCTGGTGTCTGTGTCCATTGGTTAGGCTTATATGCATGCATACAAGTCCTTTGGTTGATCTTTCCCCCTTCCCCTCACCCTCCCCTATCTTCCCTCTGAGGTTTGATGGTCTGTTCAATGCTTCTCTGTCTCTGGATCTGTTTTTGTCCATCAGTTTATGTTGTTCATTATATTCCACAAATGAGTGAGATCATGTGATATTTATCTTTCTCCAACTGACTTATTTCGTTTAGCATAACGCTCTCCAGGTTATAGGATGGTGTTTTTTGAGTGCCAACTTAGATTGCTACCATCCTTAGACTTGAGAGATGCTCATTCTATATGATCTGCTAAACCACCAAAATTTGAACATGATTTCATGTCCCCATGAGGTGTAAAGGGCAACACTCGCATGTTTAATACCCTAATTTTATTATAGAGGAAACTGAAGCTCAGCAAGGGTAATTGCTTGACCACGGTTCCATTTAACTTGACTTTTATAAATCACCTGGAAAGTAAAAGAAATAGATTGTTTATCTTCTAAATTAGAAATGCTTAATACTTGAACTAGGCTCAAAGAGTAAACTATCAAGAACAGGTTTCTTCAGAGAAAAAAAGAAATATTTAAACTTGATGGCATTAAATGAAAAAATACATAATCTGTAATATATGTTTTCTATCTTGTCTCATAAGAGGTAATTAGGCTGTAAAAGTCAAGAAAATGAGGGGATAGGTGAAACTGAGCAGATGGATAAGGCATAGATTAAGTAAATAGTATATAGGTAGAATAAGTGGAGCACATATGTGTATGAATATAGATAGAAAGGGATGAAAGAACCAGGTGACATTAACTGTTTATCACAAACGAGTCATATGAGGCACCAAATAATCGTGCTACAAAAAGCATACAATGTAATGTGGTAAGCACTACAAGAGGAGCTCTTAAACCAGATGTAAAAGGGAGGGTTTCTAGCAGGGGTGACACCTAAGCTGAATTCTCAAGGCTCAGAGCAGGTAAAGGTGAGGTGGAGAGGGACAGACAACCAGTAGGTGTGGGGCAGCGGTTCTCAACCTGTGGGTTGCGACGCCTTTGGAGGTCAAACGACCCTTTCACAGGGGTCGCCTAAGACCATGGGAAAACACACATATATCATTACATGTTTTTGTGATTAATCACTATGCTTTAATTATGTTCAATTTGTAACAATGAAAATACATCCTGCATATCAGATATTTACATTACGATTCATAACAGTAGCAAAATTACAGTTATGAAGTAGCAACGAAAATAATTTTATGGTTGGGGGTCACCACAACATGAGGAACTGTATGAAAGGGTCGTGGCATTAGGAAGGTTGAGAACCACTGGTGTGGAGTATACAGACCCAGGGCAATGAATCACTCTCAGTCGATTTTGTGGAAATGGTCAATGTCAAGAAGAAAGCACAAACCAGACAAGTACCCAGGGTGGAACTCAAGGGGCTCACACAGGAGAGGCTTGCTGAGAAAATAAATAAAACATAGGGTGTCCCCCAAAATGTATGCACACATTTTAAATAATTATAAAGGCGGTGTTTATTAACATACATTTCATTTTCAAAATTAAGCTATTAGCTGTTAAAATGGGTATACATTTATTTGGGACACCCTGCATGTAATCTATCACTTACTTATATTAAAAAGAGCTCAAAGCATGTATGAATATCATCAGTAATATTACATCCAGGTTGGGCCTTGTGAATATGTATAGATTTGGACTTACCAAATCAAGTCAAAATAAATTAAAGTTCAAAAATTTCATGAACATGACATCATAGATGTCTTTACTGAGGGACCTAAGGGGTTTTCTTTTACTACAAATAAAGGGACTAAAAATGGTAAAATCTTGACTAGTATTTCTCAAATAGAAAATATTATCATAATTGCAGTCATTAGCAAGACTATATTATTTAAATTAATCTGCAGTGTGCTAAATAATTGGCATACGTTATCTTACTTAATACGCAACACTGTAGAATAGTTATAGTTAAATCCATTTTAACTGAAAATAAGGTTCTGAGAGTTGAGGTTTGTACAGCTAATGAGTGGCAAAGTTGGTATATGAACCTATGTGTTTCTGATTCCCAAACCTTACTGTAAAGTGCCTTCTGATAATGGACTTTAATTCACATTATTCAAATCAGTAAAAAATTCAACAAAGTTTGATGGTACCAGGTGTTATTCCAAGTGATTTTCATGATAACACTTTACTTTCCTCACTAGCCATATGTAAGAGGCAAAGTATCAAGTCTTAGTGCCAATGCTTCCCACAATATTCAGTAGGCAAAGGCTTTTCTTGACACTCCAAATTGCCTATTACAGCCTACCTGCCACCAATGCCACATAAGGATTCATTTCAGTCTCTTCATGGTCTTTGCATTCTTCCCTATCAATATAAAGGCTAAGATGATTACTCTGCAACTTCTCTCCAAAGTAATCTATTTGTCATTAAGAGATAACACATCACATCAAAGAAATATATGCTTCTAATGGTGGAATTTTAAACACTGACAAGTATCCTGAGAAGAGCTTTTGTGTTTTTCTCCCTTTTAGAGCAGGGAAAGGAGCCAGGAATAGGACAGCAAGATGTGTGGTAGAGAGAAGCTTGAAGGAAGGAAAATCCTCCCTTGCCATACTCCCCCACTTTATTTTTAATGACTCTACTTCTGGATCAAGAGTACTATGGAAAAATTATTAATGAGTATGGATTTTTGTTAGTGATAAAATACAAAGTTATTAATCTTAGTCTTTATGCATCTACCACATTTAGGTCTATGTGTGTTATAAATTTACCACTGTAAACATTGTGTGCGTGTGTTATAAACTTACCACTAAAATATTAAGCATCAGTGAAGGCAGTTATCTGTATCACTACGTAAGATGGATCTGTCAAGGCAAAGGGCCTGGAGTGGGGTGGGAACTCTCATGATTGATGAAGGGTTTTAAGCTGAGTCACTTCCCATCACAAAACCACATTTTTGTTGTTGTTAATTCTCACCCAAGGATATTTTTTCTATTGATTTTTAGAGTGGAAGGGATGGGGGGAGAGAGAGAGAGAGAGATGTAAGAGAGACACAGCACAGTTGAGTTGGTTGCCTCCCAAACTCAACCCCCAAGTATGTGCTCTTCGACTGGGAATCCAACCTGCAACCCTTTGGTGTGTGGGTCAACCCTCTAATCACTGATGCACACTGTCCAGGGCCACACAATGACATTTAATTTAAAGGTTGAAGCCTTCAAATATGCCACCCAAAATTGATCAGCTTCACGGGTCGGCTCCACTTGAAATGTCAATGTTTCCGCACCTGCGTGGAGTCCAAGGAGCTGCTCTAAGTCAAGAGAAACACCTTCCTTTCCAACCTGAAGGGAGCCAGCCAAGGGTGAGCCAGGCATCCTCACTACTCTTTGTTTTCTCTCTTATTTCTTGCTCAAATGTAGTGGGTAAAATTGAGAAGCACTGAAGACATTTTGTTTTCTCCTACTCTTGGTTGTAAAATTATGTGCTATGGAGGAATGGTCATGAAACTTAGGAGGGGCTTTAGAATGAAACCGAATAGTGAAACCATTTGAGCACCCCAGTATCACACCAGCTGGTTATTCTTTCTGATATTGTCCAGAAATTAAGACATCCTTGAAGATAAAACTTTAATGCAATCTTGAGGATGAGAAATGCTGTGCTCATCCATTCATTGATTCTTTTAACAAATGTTTACTGACTGACTTAGCACTTTTATGGATTGTTGATTGTTAAAGCAGAAAATGAGAGCCCAACTCTGACAATCCAATGAGAAAACTGAAATGGAATTTGAGATTGGTTTTTGTTTTTTCCTAATTTTTTTTAGAAGCCCCTGTCCCTGATGAAGGTATAGAAAGCTTATTGTGCAATGACCAGGGAATTCCTGAGTTCTTGGACATCAGTTAGAAGGGATCAAAGCCATGGTCAGTGCGGTTCCCAAATCCTTGAGTAAGGAGCTTGAACTGAAAGGTTAAGGAGCCATTCACTCTCTGAGCTTCAGTTTTCTCAGGTTTCAAATGGGCATTAAAACAAAACAAAACCTACTTCACAAAGAGTTGGAGACAACCTCCACAAAGAATCCGATTATCACGTGTAAGATAGCACCTTCACAATCGCTCCGTCGGGAACCTGAACCAAGGTCTGTCAAGTTCAATTTGCAAGGGATCTGAGGTGCCGTTTGAGGGCACCAGAAAAAATGCTTCACCAGATCAAAGGAGGGAACAATTTGTTCCTCTCTGGAATCCCCCGCCGTTCAGGGCTATGGGACCTGTTTCGAGAAAGGGTGTCATGGATGTAAAGTCAGTTGGCGTTGGGCCCGGCTTGGCCTTCTTCCTGGAGTCCTGACCTAGAGAGCCCCTTTGTGTTTTTGCTGGGCAGAAAGAAAAACAGAAGTTCCCGGAGCAGTAAAGCCTTACTCTCCTTGTTTGATAAAGAGCTACTGCATAGCTTCACAAGCATTCGTCACTGAGGGATCTAAATCAACAGGAAAACCTGTTGATACAAGTTTCTCATCAGGATGACTTGGACTGACCAGGGTGGCTCTGCCACCCAAGGATTATCAAAGATGTAAACTTTTAGAGGTGTTTAGGTCATGGGTAGCTTTATGTAAATTGAAAATACCTACCATTTTGACAAAATCGAGGACATGATGTGTATGCATTTGTCTACTTTATCTACTATAGAGAGACAGCAAACTTCATGAGAGTAAGAATTGTGCTGTCTCTGGCACATTTTATGTGCTCAATAAATGGATAAATTATTGAAAATACCTACCATTTTGACAAAATTGAGGACATGATGTGTGTGCATTTGTCTACTATAGAGAGACAGCAAACTTCATGAGAGTAAGAATTGTGCTATCTCTGGAACATTTTATGTGCTCAATAAATGGATAAATAAATGAATGTCAGCAAAAATCATGTGATTATATTAGGAAAATGTCTAATGATGAAGAATATGGGAATAATTAAACAGAATAATAAGAAGAAATAAAGCCACTCACTTGTTATTACTGAACTATTTGAAGATAAAGCCAACACACTTCGGAAGGCAGAGGCTGAGAAACCTTAAAAGAACTGGAGCAGAAGCCTACAAGCGCCTTCTCTCTGGCTTACTGTTAAAACAACATTTCCTTATTGCTCAGACCAGTTTTTCTACTATTTGCAGTTAAAAGCATCATATTGATTCAACATCAATGCCTTTACTTTCACTGAAGCATATTTTTCCAATATCCAGAAATGCATTTATATCCTACGCTAGACACTCTATGTTAGAAGATCTAGAAATCCAGATTAGTTATCAGAAGTCTCTCTCTCTCTCTCTCTCTCTCTCTCTCTCTCTCTCTCTCTCTCTTAGGAAGCAGTTTTCAGGAGGATTTTAACTGTTTTTAAAAATCCTGTCGAAATTTTGCTACACAGAAACAACACCCCTCTCTAGTCACTAGGAAATGCAACGCACGGCAGAGGAAGAGCTTTCCCTCTTGGACAGTGGTAGAGATCATCTGCCTTGTCTCCTTTGCTTCTGTTTGAATAAACCCTCGCTGCCTAAAATTGAATTATAAGCCTCAAGTACAAGCAGTGACATTTTATAGTAGCCATATTTTTAAAATGAAAAATAAAGCTGAAATTGAGTTAATGATATATTTCATTTAATTCAAATACCTAACATATCTTTTCAACATCCAGTCGATATAAAATTATTGAGTTATTTTGCATTCTTATATTTGTACTAAGCCTTCAAAAGTGTGTGCATTTTACACTCACAGCACTTCTTGATTTAGACTGGCCACATTTCAAGTGCCCAGTAGACAGTGTCGTTGCGGCTGCACACAAATCTCCTTTACTTCTGTTGCAGCCGAAGGCATGCAGGGGTGGGCAAAAGTAGGTTTGCAGTTGCTCAGATGGAAAAAGACATGCAGCTTATGATTATTATAATAGCTTTATTAACTCTGTGTTTTGCCCACTGCTGTAAAGACACATAACATTTGATTAGGTAACTTGATTACCTTGTTATTACAATCATCATTAAACTCATGTCATTTCATCCCTTTATCTGATTTAATGCAATCTTTTATATGTCACCGTCTTCTTGATATAGGTGTAGGGGAGGCCATTTCTCTTTATTCAAGGATTTCCTGATTTACCAAGTGCCACTTTTACAGCTATTGGATGGAAATACTGAGATTCATCCTAGGAACTCTTACTTTTAAACTAGGCATTGACCAAGAGTAAACATGCATGGAGTATGTGTTTATTCCTGGTAAGCAGAATAACTAATGCAGCAAATAGATACTCAGGCAAAAGCAAAACTCTGCTAGTTGGTCTTTTGGTTAAAAAGGTGTTTTTATATGGTTAGTTGAATTCTATCTTGAAAAATAGATTAACTGAGTACAAGAGACAGTGCATCATGGTGGAAAAGAGCAAGGCCATCAGACTCGACTTGACTCTATTGCTGACTAGCTGTACCATTGGACATCTTTATTCACTTCTCTGTCCTTCAGTTTCCTCGCTTGTAGAATGACAGTAACACACTATGACAGACACTGTTAGTTTTACCCCAATACCCATTTCCCCCTTCCTTATCATAATGATTCTCCACAAGTGAGCCAGACCCTAGGATGCCTAAAATAAAGCCCATGTTTCCTGTCTCCCTTGTAACTGAGTGTCTTTATGTCATTAATTTCTGGATTAAGTTAGGATTAAGTTAAGAAAGGATTAAGTTAAAGAAGTTTCCTTAAAAGAAGAGGAAGGATGTTCCTTCCCTGCTTTTTCTTTCCTGCAGGCTGGAATTCAGGCATCTCCTGAACCATGAGATGCAAGCTGAGCATTGAGGCTAGCACAAGAGCAAGAGCTGAGGATCCTGTGATTATGGAATCCCCAACGATTGCCCGCGATCACTTACATAGGCATTTAGAGAAGAAAGAAAAGCATTTTTATTGTGTTTGAGCTATGGCTCTTATTTATTTTCTGTAGCATGTTGCTGAACCTAATGCATGCCTGATCCCTAGGGTTGTTTTGAGGATTAAATGGAACAGTATGTGCCAAGTAGCCTGTGCCCAGCACAGGGGATAATTCAGGAAAGTGCTTAGCAAAAAGCCTGGCACATAGTGAGTGACTAGTAGAAATGCTAGCTATGATGACATTAATAATAATAACAATTAAAGTTAACATCTCTTTGAGCTTAGTTTCAATAAATTGCTAATGTCAGAGAAGTGATATATATATATATATATTCCAAAATATATAATATTCCTCATCTTATACTTTCATTTTAAAGACCCTCCTTGGACTCTGTTGTGCGGTGAAGGTGGCATTGAAAGGGTTAGCTAGCTAGCTTACTTAGGCAGGCTTAGGTTAGGAGTAAAAAGGGGTCTATGGGGGAAGGAATACATAATGGAGACTTGAAGACGCCAGGGTGTTTATCTTACTTGTACAGAGAGTAGAGAAATGGAATAGGCAAATAGAAATATATCTGGCCTGTGCAATTAAAGACAGCCATAAACCAAAATGTGTCTCGGGCCTGAGTAATTAAAGTGACCATAAGGTAGGCCAAAAGTAGCCCTGACCTGAGTAGCTGGAAGAGCCATAAGATAGGGCTTTCTCTGCCAACACAACTGGAAGAGCTATAAGATAAATCAAAAGTGACTCCAACCAACAAGATAAGGGGGAGGGAAAATGGGGGACACCATGTGGGCTTTGAGCTTTGAAAACTAATTCTATGCAGCAAAATGACCAATAAGAAGGGGTCAGGTCCAGACAAGGAACTGCT
>NW_006293001.1:5999851-6001046 GCF_000327345.1 Myotis davidii
CCTTTCCTCTCCAGAATGGGTTGGGAAGCCTTCCCATATGCCTGTCCATCACCTGGGGCTTTATCTCTGTTAACATTTGTGACATTATATTGTAGTTGTCATTTATAATTTTAGTCCCCTATAACCACTCAGCTCCATGAAAATAAAGATGTATACATTATATTGTAGTTGTCATTTATAATTTTAGTCCCCTATAACCACTAAGCTCCATGAAAATAAAGATGTATTGGGTATTTCCTTACACTATTGTATCCCCAGTACTTGAAATAGTGTTTGAACTATAAAAGTAGGTAAGTATACATTTGCAGAGGAGAAGTAGAAAAACAGAAACAGAGAAAGGGGCTCATGTAGAAATAGGGATGAAAAATAAAATAAAAATGTGTTAAGAAATACAAGTTAGAGGTAAAAATAAGTGTAAATAATTAAGTAGTTCCCTAATTTACAAGATTTTAAGATTTCTAAATATGTAGGTATGACAGAATATA
Source organism: Myotis davidii (assembly GCF_000327345.1). Lineage (NCBI taxonomy): Eukaryota > Metazoa > Chordata > Mammalia > Chiroptera > Vespertilionidae > Myotis > Myotis davidii. Next base: position 6,000,337 of record NW_006293001.1, read on the forward strand.
ACACATGTCAACAGCATTCTCTGTGTTTGCCTTTATGTTGTCTATTTACACATGGGGGTGTTGGAGGTGTGTGGCAGACATACTCCACACTGCCCCCCAAGATTTCTGCCCCCAAGGGTACATTCCTTCGTGTAATTCCCTACCCTTGCTTGTGGCCAGGACCTGCTTCTAACCAATGCGTATAACAACCCAGTGAAGTGTCACTCCGGTGATCCTGTTACCTCTACATCAGACTCTGTCTTACTAGCAGGCTACTCTAGAGAATCTCCTTGCTGCCTTGGTGAAGTAAGCCCAGGGAAAGCCCATGAGGCAGGGAGCTGCAGGTGCCCTGTAGGAACTAGGGGTGGCCACTAGGAGTGGAGGGCAACCCCCAACTGAAACCAAAAAAGAAACCAGGTCCCTTAGTCCTATGTCTGCAAGGAAGTGAATTCTGCCAACAACATGAATGAACTCAGAAGCGGATCCTTCCCCAGTTTACCCTCCAGATGAGAGCACAGCTCCGCTGACACCTTGCTTACAGACTTGTGAGACCCTAAGCAAAGGAACCAACTAAGCTACACCCAGACTCTAGTCTAGACTCACAGGAACTGTGAGAAAACAAATGTGCATTGTTTTAAGGCACTAAGTTTGTAGAAATTCGTTACACAACAAGAAATAACTTACATAAGGTGTTAGGTTATAATGAAGCTATAAAAGTAATTAGTCCCCCA
>NW_006293001.1:6001109-6005537 GCF_000327345.1 Myotis davidii
AAAGAAAGAAAGAAAGAAAGAAAGAAAGAAAGAAAGAAAGAAAGGAAGAAAGGAAGAAAGAAAGAAAGAAAGAAAGAAAGAAAGAAAGAAAGAAAAGAAGAAAGAAAGAAAGTTTTTAGGCTTAATTTGATGATTTAAAAATCAGTATTGAAAACACCCAAATAACTTAGAATATTTCTAAAAAGCAAATATTAAATATTTATCTGATCTGGGAAGGAATATAAGAAATTTAGGCAAATTTACATGGGTGAATTCTATGAACACATAACATTGGAAAAGTTCTTAAGAGGATAGTGATCAATATTCATCTTCAAGCAAGGCTTTTTCTTAACCCTCCCAAACATACAATGACAATGATCATAATGACATGAATATTATGAGCTTCTATTCATTGAGTTCTTCATATATGTCAGACAGAATTGAAAGAAACTGATACCTCTGAAGCACCTACAATTGTCCTTATATTGTACTGCAAACTATATAAACAATCTTGCATTAAATAACAATAAGCCTTTCACAAACTGCCTTTTATTGGTTTCTGTCACTTCTTTTTGCCTTAATTTTTTAAATGTGTTCCACCCTTCCTTGACCATCTACATGCCCACCACAATCACAAGTATCTACTATGAATAGGGCACTGTATTTGGCAGTTCATAGAGTTGAGGAAAGATTGGGTGGTCTGGGCTTTGCTCTGTGTCATGCACTACCAATTCAATCAAATGACCATCAGAACAGCATGAGGATAACTGAATGCCTACCTGAGAAATCCTCAATATGTAGTACAGACAGAGGGTACACAAGGAGACAAACACTTATAAGTTCAAAAAAGCATAAACTGCAGCATGCTGGACTTGACAATCACACTCTTATCCAGTATGTCTTAAACCAGTATTAATAGAAGTTCCTTTTTCAAAGACTCACAGGTTATTTCCTGAAAAATATGAAAAATGCTAGATTTTCTTCTAATCTCTATCTTAATTTCTTTAATAGCATTAAATAATAATGTACAGTCAACCTTGATGTCATACTGAGACAACATTTCTGTATAAAATCTAATATCATAATTATACTCTCAAGCCATAAATATGATTGTATCACAAATTTACATGTAATGGTTAAACCCCAAAGAAAGAACCCCATTCCTTAAAAAGTACCAAAGCACCTAGTGTGGCTCGGTGGTTGAGCATCAAGTTATGAACCAGGAGATCATAGCTCTATTCCCTGTCAGGGCAAATGCCCAGGTTGCAGGCTTAATCCCCAGTGTGAGGCATGCAGGAGGCAGCTGATTAGTGATTCTCTCTCATCATTGATACTTCTATCTCACTCTCTCTCTCCCTCTCCCTTCCTCTCTGAAATAATTATTTTTAAGTGCCAAAGCATTTAAGTATATTTTTGAGCAGTAACATTCAGACTAGTATCACCAACAGATGAGAGGTGACAATTTTCAATGAAGAAAACCATCAAACATGACCTAATCATCCACCATTTGTGGCAAAAATAAAATAATCCAGCCCTAGCATGTTTGGCTCGGTGGGTAGGGCATTGGCCTGCAGACTGAAGTGTCCCAGGTTGATTCTGGTCAAGGGTACATCCAGGGTTGCGAGCTTGATCCCTAGTAGGGGGCGTGCAGGAGGCAGCTGATCAATGATTCTCTCTCATCATTGGCATTTCTATTTCTCTCTTCCTCTCTCTTCTTCTCTGAAGTCAATAAAATATATATTTTAATGTTTTAAAAATACAATAATCCATTCTTGATGCATTCTATGATATTATAAAAACAGTAGTGTTGCCAGTATGGCTCAGTGATTGAGCATTGACCCAGTAACCAAGAGGTTAACAGTTCCATTCTTGGTCAGGGCACTTACCCAGGCTCCATCCCCAGCAGGGGCATGAAGGAGGCAGCTGATCAATGATTCTCTTTCATTATCGATGTTTCTCTCTTTCTCTCTCTCTCTTCCTCTCTGAACTAAATACAAATATTTTAAAATAAATAAATAAAAACATTAAAAAACTTCGCAATATGGCAAATGCAAAAAAATGTGTGCATATCTAAATTTTTATTCTGATATAGATGTACATATAAATTAGAAGACATATGATGGCAATTAAAATTTAATGTAAATTTTAAATTTGATTTAAGTGTCCAATAAAAAGCCAATCTTCAAGCATGATACGACAATATCTGTACATCATTAAATTCAAGATCATCCTTACATTTTCCAGCTTAAAGGTCAACACTTAATCTGTACTATCATAATTCATTTTGTAAGTTATCTCAATTTTAAGATTAACTTATCTGCAATTTCCCTTTAATATTCTAGGATTCAAAGTTCTCCCCAAGTTTCTGAAAATACTGGTATTTTCTCCTCCTTGATGGATAGGAGGAATTGCTTTTAAAAATAAACACGTGTGAAACCTGAGTGGGCATTCAATTATACACTATGTTGGTGTAAATTGGGAAGGAATGAAGGAATATATTGTTTTTCTCCTTAATGAACATGAGGAAAATAAATCTTTGGCGTTCCAAGGAAGCGATTCTGAAGGGTAACCTCCATGAGATCATAGATGAAGAACTGTCCAACAACTCTATAATAAAGGCAGTAATTAAGATTGTTCCCAAGACCAGCTGAAAGCCTGAGTTTCCATCAGTGGCCATGACTGAAGCTCATCGTGACTTGGACACTACAGCTGAAACCTTGAAGATGTATGCACTGAGCAACAACGAAGATGCTGTATAATCAACTAGGATTACAGGAAAGAAAGAAAAAAACAAAAGCCCACACATAAAGTGCTTTCAGATCATAAAAGAGATGATTATCACGAGGAAAGGGAAGTGACTGTTGGATCTAAAAGGCAATCAGAGAAAAATAAAGCAAGTAAATATAGCATATCACCACCCTAACCCCTCAAAATGTAAAAATCACAAAGAAAAATTTCCAAAGGAACTATAATAAGCTCACCGAAGGAAAAGCATTTACACAATCCATTTTAGGATGTACACTTTGCTAAATGATCTGCAAAATTGGAAAAACAAACTGAATCATTGTAGAAGTGCATTATCGAAGAGTACACAGTGTCCAGAAATTCCGTTGCTTCTTTCATCAGAATCAATGTGAGGTTTGCATTAGTAAGGATGATGAAGTTATTTAAAAAAAGAAAAAAAGAAGAAGGAGGAGTGGGGAGAGGAGGGGAGGAGGAGGAAGCTAGAGAACTAGCATCAAGCCAAGAAGAAAAGGGAGTATATCAACAGTGTTCATTTCCCGATGTTTATTGGGAGAGGGTTTATTGAAATATAATAAAGTGCCTTTTTTTCCTTCAGCTAATATATAAAGTAAAAAATCTCCAGCACTCCTGAAAAAAGATTATTTCAAAAATGATGCACTCTTTAAATACCATTCAATAGCTGTTGTTGAAATTTGACTCAAGTAAAAGCTGCAGTTATATTTTTTATGTGGCAAAAATGCCACTATGTATTTTAGTTACTTTATGCAAGGCCTTGCCACTGTTTTGTGTCATGTGTATGTGTGTCCATAATTTCAAGAACAGTGGTTTTGGTAATGCTGTTAATCCTCACCTGAGGATATTTTTTCCATTTATTTTTAGAGAGTGGAAGGGAGGGAGGGAGGGAGGGAGGGAGAGGGAGAGAGAAATATCGATGTGAGAGAGAGAGAGACATTGATTGGTTGCCTCCCATATACACCCTGACCAGGGCCAGGTGTCAAACCTGCAATGCAGGTATGTGCCATTGACCAGGAATCGAACCCACACGCTTTAATAAGTGGGCCAATGCTCTAACTGCTGACCCACTCCAGCCAGGGCCAGCTGATATAAATTTTATTCTCCCATCAGTAACAGTGATTCCTACACTCCTACAGTAGTCATGGGGAGACTATGTCAAGTGTTAGAACCTCCCTCCAGTGGGAAGTTGAGAAGGAAGTTAAAAACCTTTCTCAGTAGATTCTGATATGACTTTCAGAGGTTGTAAACCTTTTCCTTTCGAGAATCACTAGTCCTCCTAGTGGTTAAAAACTCTGTCCATTTTTGAGAATTACTGATCTTTGAATGAAGGCAAAGAATTTATATTTTTTCTTCTATGCCACGTTTTAGAACATGGTGTTTATATATGCTAGATTCACCAAGGGCATCCCCTAACCAACATTTGGTAGAGCTTGCACTTTGAGATTATATATATATATATACATATACATATATACTAGAGGCCCGGTGCACAAAAATTTGTGCGCAATAGGCCTTCCCTTCCCTTGGTTGCTGGCACCAGTTCTCCTCCGGCACCTGGGACCCAGGCCTTTGGTCTGACCACAGTGGAGAAGCCAAGCCTCAAAGCTAGGCTTCTCCCCTCTGGCCGCAGCGAGGCTTGGCTTCGCCTCTCCGGCCGCAGCGAGGCTTGGCTTCTCTGCTGTGGCCACA
>NW_006293001.1:6006484-6009108 GCF_000327345.1 Myotis davidii
TTATTGATTTTTTACAGAGAGGAAGGGAGAGAGATAGAGAGATAGAAACATCGATGAGAGAGAAACATCGATCAGCCGCCTCCTACTCATCTCCTACTGGAGATGTGCCCGCAACCCAGGTACATGCCCTTGACCGGAATCGAACCTGGGACCTTTCAGTCCGCAGGCCAACGCTCTATCCACTGAGCCAAACCGGTTTCGGCTCATGTTTCTCTTTTATTAGATAGGATATCTCCTATCTAATAAAAGAGTAATATGTAAATTAACTGTCACTCTGTGACAAAGATGGTGATGCCCATAGTGGCCGGGGCGGGATGCTGGTGGCTGCATCCATGCCCCAGCCATGTGGAGGGAGGGGAGGAGATGGGCCTCGGGTCAGAGGCCGGGTCGAGGGATGCTGGCGTTGTTGCAGGCCAGGCTGAGGAAACACCCTCGCCCCCCGCCCCCTGTGCATGAATTTTGTGTACCAGGCCTCTAATATATATATATACAATTTCTTATACCAATGTAATATTTACGCCTACCCACTACTTGGTTGTGATCACTAGCACAAGTTTGGGGTTAAGGGTCTAGACAAGCCATGGAATAGAATGAAGTTTCACTTTGGCTTATTTGCTCAGCAATTCTAACCAAAGCTAATAAGCCATAGATCTAAGCCGTATGTTGACAGTAATATTCATGGCAGTCTCAGGTCTAAGTAAATGATCTGGGCCTTTTGGTCAGATGGTTGGCTGTCAGGAAGATTAAAGGGGGAGGTCAGGCCATTGCTTGGCTGTGACTACATTCACCTGCAACAATTAGCCTCACAAGTCTTAAAGTGCTTCATGGCTATCTTGTTATCCCAATGAGTAAAAAATGGTATGGAAAAATAATCTCCTTATAAGCAGGCACTGTCTTCTCGCCAGTGGATGCTGTACTCAGCCCTAGCCCTCTATTCAGGATCGAGATGTTCCTTCCCCAAGATGCCAGGTGTGTTGGCTGCTGATGGCTCACAGCTAAGCCCTCTCTGAGAATTATCCTCGGCTTAAAATTATATCCCTTTCTGGGGAGAGGGAAGGGGTAGCCCACACACAATGCAGGGCCAGGACGCAGGTGAGGCAAGTGTACCATTGGTCTTGGCACTAAAAGAGGTGCCAAAAATCTATGTAATGAAGATAAGTAATATTTTATGGCTCTTTTTAAAAAATAAAAAATACAAAGAATCCATGATGAGCAACATATCACCCTTCAGACAAAGATAGCATCAGTAATTACCAATTCCTCCTCTTCCTGAAGCTCCAATATGGCTCTGAACAGCACAGAACTCTAACTGATCCCATCTTTATTTAAAATGTTCAGTATGTTGTTCATGGTGGATTTTTGCATTAATTTAGATCTTTAGAGTAGCATATTAAAACATTTATCTTGGTAACTGAGTTTATTGGCTCCCCTAAATTGTGTCCTTGAGGTGAGTGCTCAGCCTAGTTCTAGCCCAAGCTGGTGGTACCCATGCCTGGGCACTGGCCCTACAGGGGGACTATACTGAAGAGTCATCACAATAGCAGAGCCCCTGTAAGGTCACCTGAAGCTTTTCTTCTGACTTCATTACAGTTAAACCCTACTTCCCTCACTCCCTCAACACGTTATTCTCAAAAGCACCCTTGCAGTCAAGTCTCTGTCTTGGAGTCCATTTCCTCTAAAACGTCCCCATAAAAGAGAGGTGGAAATCGAAGCTCAGAGAGGTTGAATGGTTTGCCCAAGTTCTCAGAGTTCCTAAGCGGCAGAGATGAGAAGCCAGGTTAGTCTAATTTAAAGCCAGTGCTTCTCATTATAACATCCTATAGAGGAATGACAGAATTTGGGACTACAGTCAAGTAAGCCAAAGGTCAAACCCAGATATCAACAGTCTCCATGCACTCTCCTGATTGAAATTCTTAATCATTGATTGGAAATCAGGCTCTCTGATTTCCAGGAAGTAAGCTTCTGATTATGTCAGACCCTGAGGCAGACAGAATAATGGCTCACCCCCAAAGCTATCTACATCCTGACCCCCAGAACCTATAAATATATTAACTTTCATAGCAAAAAAGACTTTGCATATGTGATTAGGTTAGGGCAGTGGTCGGCAAACTCATTAGTCAACAGAGCCAAATATTGACAGTACAATGATTGAAATTTCTTTTGAGAGCCAAATTTTTTAAACTTAAACTATATAGGTAGGTACATAGTTATCTCTCTCTCTCTCTCTCTCGCTCTCTCTCACCTCCGACCCTTCAGTCCACAGGCCAACGCTCTCTCCACTGAGCCAAGCCAGTCAGGGCTCTTCTCCTCTCTTCTTTTTCCCTAGCAGAAGGAAAGGAGAAAGGCAGAGGGTTTTGAATCTGTACCAAAAGGAAGGAAAAGAACTCTACTTAGACACAGAGCAGTCCAAGTAAGACCCCAGAGGCTTGAAATAGTATACAAGCTGGGGAATTATGATGTGTTCCAGCCATAAAGTGAAAGAAAGGATGGAAGGAGATGAAGTTGGAGACAGGGGTCCCAGGTTGTCCTCACATGGAAGTCATTACAAAGCCTCTCTTTCCCACACTCCCTCTTCACTCTCTTTCTCCCTTTCACCAGGTTCATCTATTTGCTTTAAAATAACA
>NW_006293001.1:6009759-6023304 GCF_000327345.1 Myotis davidii
AGTCTGAGAAGATGTGATGATGAAAGTAGAGGTTAAAATCATGTGACCATGAACCAGAGTATAGGCAGCCTCTAGAAAGTGGAAAAGTTAGGAATAGATGGGCCCCAGAGCCCCCAGAAGGAATACAGCTCTGTTGCCACCTTGATTTTAGCCCTATAAGACCTGTGTTGGACTTCCGACCTCTAGAAGTATAAGAAAACAAATTTGAAGAATAAAGTCAATAACGTTGAATAACAGGGTATTGGGCCAGGTGGGTGCTTGGAGCAGTGGGAGAACCACTCTGTAGAGTGCATGGTTTTTCTGACACTTTGTTGTATATCAGAAACTGGTGCAGAATGGTATTGAATGTAAACTGTGCTTGAAAATGAATTAATTAATTAATTAACGAATACATAAATAAATTTGTGTTGTTTAAAAACACATTGGTTACCTAGGAAACTAATGCAGACCTCTAAGGCACAGTTTTTGCCCTGACCCCATGGCACCACTCACAACACTCGGAGTTGTAATGAATCCCTAATGAAAATCAGACAGAACCACTAGAGGAATTTAACAATGACTTTTTCTCAGTTGTAATATATATATATATATATATGTGTGTGTGTGTGTGTGTTTGTGTGTGTGTGTGTGTGTGCGTGTGTATTTTTTTTTAATTTTTTTTTTACAAATTTAAAAGATCTTGGATCTGTGGAAGGATTGATGATCTGTTCTAAGTCCAGATGGTTGTGTTCTTCTGATGACAGATGGAAGTCCAAGAGAGGCGGGACCCAGCTACATAAAATAGAAGAGAAATGATTGATACAGAAAGGCCAGCAAGATCCAGTAACTCTTCAGAGCCCACTTTTTACTTTTCTCATTCTTTAGGAATAGCCTTTGAATTATGGACATTACATTGCTATTAATATGGAACCAAGTGTTCTGTTTTTCCTCTCTTTCCTTGCTGTACTTGAAGAGTTTAGAGCTTAAGTTCCTCCTGCATTTGAGAAAAAATAGACTTTTTTTTTTTAATGTTGATTAGACATTTGGCTCTGATAGGCCCTCAAGGTTTAGTATTAAAAATAAAACTCTGAATATTTTAGGTTTTTTTTTTTTAAGATTAGTTATAAGAAAGAGACAAGATACTTTAGCTAGAAGCCAGAACAAGAGAATTTGGGCATTGAAATAATATATTGAAACAGGAGAGAGTAGGGCTTCACTCCAGTTGAGGAAGGGCTTCTGACATGGAGACAGATAAGAAGAGAGAGGAATGAGCAACGGAGCACCCTGAAAGGAGTCACACACATTTGTGTCCTTCCACAATGCCAGGCTCATTAGGGGAAACCTCCCCAGTAAGCCGATAGAATCACAGGCAGGTTACATACAGAGAGAGGCAGCTTATGTGATAGAAGTCAGCAGAGTAAATGTCTGGCATGAAGTCCTAGTACCTGGTGGTAGTGTCAGCAGGTGTAGAGGTAGGTGTGGGTCTCAAGCCAGGCAGCTACAGCGGTGGTACGCTTTTGGTGTAGGGGAAAGGGATTCAAGTGTGGCCCATGGTACAGCCAGGCTTGAGCATTGGGTAGTCAGAGTTCTGAGTTCTTTTGTTCCACCAGGGATGGAGGAAGGTCCCACTTGTATTGGTGTCCAAATGGAGTCTTTATCCAAGTATGTAGACTTGAGGTTTTGGATATTTCTGGCCCCTCCTAAGGGTGTTCCCATTGTACCCATAATCTCAATTTTGACATAGCACTTGATATAACTGTCATGGCTGACAGTAACTCCACATTGAATTGTCGATGGTGTCCAAAAAGCCCTCTCTGCTCTTGTTCTGTTCAGTACCATGCGTATGTAGGTAATTCTATGTAGGTGGGTAAGGGAAAGGGGGGCACAGAAGGTGGTTATAGCTAGGCAAATGAAACTGTCAGCAAGTTTGCAATGATATTCTTGCCCCAAGTGTGTAACAGGAATATATAGTTCTATAGCCATTGACCTGATAGGAATGGAGTCATCACTGAGAAGCTTTAGCTTTTATCAGAATGAACATCTCCTGCCCCTGGGGCCTCAGCTATCATTGCTTCTGATTCTTCTGCAGATTCCACTCCCATCAGCTAGCATCTTGTTTGGGACCTCCCTGAAGAAATAATGCTTATGCTCTTCCTTAAATTTTGTTTGTCAGAGTTACTCTCACCTCACAATGCCTCAGGACATATGTGAGCTCAAAAAAGGCGGGGCGTGGAGTCCTGGACACTTAATGGGGTGGCCTAACAAGGAATCCTTTGAAGCTGGATGGAACTGGCATGATTTGTTCCCCTTTCAGGATCTCCCAGTCTGTCACACGAGCTGAGATAGTGATTTATGGCTTTCTTTTACACGACAACAAAATAATGTGTAAATATAAAAGCCATCTTGCACAGAGGAAGGAATATGAAGGCCAAAGGTCTTGTCAACTGTCAACACACTCTCTGAAATAGCTTACTAATCAACATGGAGAATCCCTGGTCTTTATGGAGAAGTGCAGGCCTAGGCAGCAATCAGGTTGTTGAGACTCTAAGCAATACAGGCCCCACTAAACTCTTAATTAACATTAAAGTAGTGTAGCCCTTGATATGTCTGGTTTGGGTTTTTATACTTCTAGTAGAAAAAAAAGCACAGAAGAATTATCATTTTGAATAAATAATTTACTGTGTTGAGTAATTTTCTACATTATTTAACTGAAATTTGTGCTTTTTTTATTTAGTTGTTCAGCTATGCTAGTGCCTTGAGTGCCCTTTTTATTTTATTTTTTCAATGCTGGATTAAGTATTGGGGTATTGAGGAAAGAGAGGTGCAAAGAATCAGACAGCATGCTTGTAGTAAAGTTTGGGACTGTTTACTCAGCAACATTCTGATCCATAGAGTTAGACCTGGGTAACCTATTACACTGGGTGGCCTCCCTCCACGCCAGAGTTGGAGGGGAATTGGAACTAAGGGGCTGCACATAGTTTTCTGCATGTGGCTAACCCTGTAACAGAGGAGCAGTGAGATGTCTGTGAGGACTGGAGGTGAGCATGCCTGCACACTGTGAGGGTTCTCCCCTCGCCTGGCACAGAATAGTCCTTCAGTGAGCATTTGTTGAATGACTTGAACTAGTGAGTGGGTGGACAGATGAGTGTAGACATGCAGACAGCAGCGGAGGAAAGAAGTAGAGTCCTGTCTACATTCCAGTCCCTGGTTCCAGTTGCTTCCTGCCTCTTATCTCCAGTGCTGACCTTAGAAGGCTCCATGAGATCCTTGGAACCTTCTTATAACCCTATGTTATATGAAGCCATCCTATGTTGGTTTTTGTTACTTACAAATTGTAACCACTAATAACAATGGGGAACTTGGAGACTTCTTTGAGATAAACATGACAAAATCTATAGAATTCCATTTTTATATGCGTATACTACATGAGTGTCTATTTGTGCATGTGTATATGCATGTAGTATCATCTATCTATAATAATAAAGGGTAATATGCTAATTAGACTGGGCATCTTCCGGATGTCATTCCGATGTTCTTCCTGACAAAGCCGGGGCTGGAGGGAAGCCAGCCGGGGTCCCCAGTGTCTGCTGGCGGCCCAGGGGAAGCCAGCTGGGTCCTGGGTGCCAGTGGGTGGCCCGGGGGAGGGAAGCCCGGGTGCCGAAGGGAAGACGGTGCTGGCAGTTAGTGGAAGGAAGGCCTACTCTTGCACGAATTTTTGTGCATCCGGCCTCTAGTATACACATAAGTGAATATATCCAAATAAACTGGATAAATTAATAAAAAATAACTCCTTTCCTTATACTATATCTAAAATGAAGGGGTTAGACAAAATGATCTGAATGTTTAAGAGGTAATGCTTTTTAGGAATTCTGTCAATGATTTGTTAGTAAATCGCCAGAAGGTATACCCTTGACAGAAAAGAGAGCCCAACACAGGCACTTTGGGGATTCATACGCTTCCCATGTTGTACCATGGAGGAAAACAGTTTGGCAGCTCTGTAGGGAAGTACATTCAGAGGTGGTAGCACATTATTTTAACTGCACCAGTGGGGGCAGCTCTCCAGTCTGAGGAATAGAGTGACTAAGGTAGCTGGTAACACAAGTTTGCGAAGAAAAGCAAAACGTAGCTGTAAAATAGAGGTGAGGCTTTCCCCCCATGAATTGGCCCTGAAGCCAGTCCCACAAGGAGGGCCATGTTGGTATGGATGGAATGTTGGTGAAAATAACATACCAAACTGAAGTGGCTAAAAGGTAACTAACCTGCAGAAGGCATCCCCAAACTTGGCTGCCCTGTTTGTGGGTGGGACCTCAATATCCATTCCACATCAATCAAGCAGAATGCTGGGTATGTCCCAGGCATTCGACAAGCACTGGGTGGGTGATTAAGCCAAATTCATCATAACAACTTCAGTGTTTGCACCCTTATTAATGCCAGGTGCTTTTCCTATATTTCTCACTGTCACACTCCTCTTTTTAGTCCCATTTTAAATGTTAAGAAACTGGGACTTGGAGAGCTTAAGGAACTTGCCCCAAATTACACTGCTAATAAGTGGCAGAGGATGCCAAAGCCAGGTTGTCTGACCCCGAGGCCTGCTGTACTATACGGCCTCTCTCTTCTCAGCCACAAATGGAGGCCAGTGAGAACAGCACAAAGTATTTTACCCTCTACTCGATTTAACTACCAATGATAGAGACTCTCGATAAAGACTCTCCATAAATTTAATATTGATCTGAATCATAATGTCGTCCTGAATAGCAACAGCTGCCTAGAAAACAAGGTTAGGGGTTCATGAATGTTCCAAAAAATTACACGTAAGTGTTTTTACAATGTGGAAATACGTGGATTTCTAGTTGTTGGCTTCACTTTGTGTTTTCAGAGGGTCTGAAAGGGCAGCATATCTTCTACAGCCTTCTTCTCTCCAGCGCTCAGCTGTTCATGTGGGTTTTATTGGCAAGTATCATTGTTCTCCTTGCTCATTATGCCCTAAGGGAGGGCACTCGGGCCTCCCACTGAAGTTCACTACCAAAAAGCTAATAGCTTTGGGGGACTATCACAAGGGTTCCTTATGTTTTCAAGTTAGAGTGGAGAAAAAATAGATGAGGTTCTTCCCAGATGTCTGATTTCTCGTCGGCGTGCTGCTTGCGTCCCTGGTGGAATACATTTCAGCCATCCTGTGCCTAAGGAGAAAAACACCACTCCTGCCTCACGTCGCTATGGTAACTAATGCTCAGCAGGCTGTTGCAGTTGCAGTTTCATAAAAGCACATAACTAGCTTTTAGAACTTGAGGGGATCATAAGTGCCTTATGACCCAGCGAGTCAACATATCTGAAGAAAACTGAAACACTAATTTGAAAGAATATATTCACCCCTATGTTCATTGCAGCGTTATTTACAATAGCCAAGATTTGGAAGCAGCCCAAGTGCCCAAATGAGTGGATAAAAGAGCTGTGCTACATTTACACAATGGAATACTACTCAGCCATAAAAAAGAAGGAAATCTTACCTTTTGCAACAGCATGGACGGACCTGGAGACCATTATGCTAAGTGAAATAAGCCAGTCAGAGAAAGACAAGTACCATATGATTTCACTTACATGTGGAATCTAATGAGGAAAAGAAACAAACAAAATAGAAAGAGACTCATAGATACATTAAACAGACTGACAACTACCAAAGGGGGGAGGCGTTAGGGGGCTGGGTTAAAAAGCAAGAATTAAGCAAAAAACAAAACAAAACAGAACAGACACAGACAACAGTATAGTGACTGCCAGAGGGAAAGGGTGATTACCAGAGAGAAAGGGGGTTAAGAGCTAGGGGGGGTCTTAATGGTGATGGAAAAAGACTTGACTTGGGGTGGTGAGTGCACGACGCTGTTTCCAGATGATATGTTATAGAATTGTACACTTGAAACCTGTCTGCTTTTATTAACCAATGTCACACCAATAAATTCAACAAAAGAAGAACTTGCAGGGGAAAGTATGCTTTCATGTGAGAGAAAGAGAAGCACGAGTAGTTTAATTCATGTGTCAGAATTTAACACAGAGATACAGGTCACTTCCAATGTTTGACCATAGCGTGTGTAGTTCCGTTTTCCATCTCTGTCAGATCTAAGGCCTGGAGGGATGAAATATTTCTCTCATCATGTGTGGAGTGCACAAAGTTGGCAGAAAAGGAGAGACAGGGGTCGAGTCGGACCCTTTACGAAAGGTTTTTCACTTTATAAAACCGTCTCGGCTTGAGAATTTATAGAAGAATTGCCTCCTCGCATCCACAAAAGAGGCCTGAGAGATGGGTTGCTAGGCAACCTCACACCGAAGGCTGGGGCGCTTTGAAATTAACATCGCTGACCTTCCCATCTTCTGGGCAGCTCTGCTATTCAAAACCACTTTGTGAGGCCGTAGGACGCAAGAAAATAGATATAAAATGTAAACACAAAAATAAAGAATAGGGGAAATAAACCTAATACTTCCAAACAAGACCAGGATTCGCGCAATAAAGAAAAGGCAGCAGTTTGAAAAATCAGGTTGAGGGGAAAATGGTGTTAGTCGCTACAAACCAGAAACTTGTATTTTAAACAATCTAGGAAAGAAGAAAAATTTCCTATGTTTTTTTAGAAATATTTATAACTGCCATGCAAACTCAGGCAAGGGTCTGAAAATACTTAAGGGCAAACATAAAAATAAATCTGTTTATGATCATATAGATCTCCCACATATTTTTAACAAGAAGCTCAACCGTGAATCCTCAGCACATGATGTTTTCTTCCAGCAGGTGCCAGTCTCCTCCTCTTTCCTGCCACTACATCATGAATATGACTGGTTGGTGTGGGAAGGGATGGCATTTATTTTGCAAGGAGATGAATATTTGGAAGGAAACTGCAAAACTGGCCTATGAAGCAGTGTGCACTCCTGCCAGCAATAAATTATTTAGTTTGATCTTTACAATATTTCATACCACTGGAAAACGCCTTCAGTAACATTTTAAGATAGTTTGTTCAGTTTATCAACATTATAATCAATCAAAATTGGTGCTGCTAGGGTGGGGGACAGCAAGCAAATCCTGAGCTCGCTTTAGTAGGTTTGTTTGTTGTTAGGGTATTTGGATGAAGCGATTCTGAAACGATTTTACATGGATTCCAGGATTGAAGAATTGAACAATACAGTATGTTGAGGTTGTTGGGCCTCAGGGTATCGTTGTAGAAGAGGAAACAAGTGAAAACTGGGGGGAAACAAGAAAGAACCCTATGGTGATAAATTAGAATCTGTAATTTTGTGATTTCTAAAATGCATCATCATGTATTTATACATGAGTGTCATGTATCTGTGCACACAAATATATATGTGCATAAGTGTGTATATAAGTCTGTATGTACATGCATGTTTTCTATTTGCTGAGAGGATTTAGAAGCAATAAGCCTAGTAGCAATGAGCACACTTGGCACTAAATTTCTAACACCATTTCTGTACTAAAGGGACCCAGGGTTCCTGGGAGAAATGGCTGATTCCAGGGTTGGGGCAGGGTATGTCGAAGTTGAACCTGGAGCACTTTGTTACGCTAGGAAGTAGAAAGTGCTAAAAAAAAATAAACAAACAAACAAAAAAACAAACCATGATGGGGGCAGTCATAAGGACAGCAGGAGCCAGCTTGAGGCAGCTCCTGTTGGCCAAATCTGAAACAATTTAAGCACTAAAATAATTAAGGACATTAATGAATTATGAGCCATTGGAAAAAATAGGAATTCATGACCCCTGTGATATTAAATGTTAAAGAGTAAATAAATGGAGTATATAGAAAGCAAATAATAATAAATAAGCAAGGGCAGGCTGATGCTTATAGTAAAATGCTAAGGGGCTGGCTGGTGGTACATGTGGATAAAATGTTGATGTTAAAATATCCTTTATAATCATCCTGATTAGATCAGGCAAGAGTCATGCTAAGCTAGTGGCCATTTTTGAAGAGAAACAGAATATTTGTATGATCTAAAAGTGTCTCCCCAGAGGTTGGTTATTACTTGCCAGGGAGAAAATAGCAACTGTATAGTGAACAAATTGACAGAGTAATCAAAATGAATATCACCAGTGAGGGCAGATGGACACTGTGCCTCCAGATGTGATAGTGTGAGGATGCAGCCTCACTTATATAATACTACGGCCAGGAATGCTCAGTGCAAATTGAGTCATGAGGAAATAGCAGACAAACCCCAAACGGAGACACACTCTACTAAAAATAAAAAGGTGGGGCTGGAAAACTGTCTTCTTCAAAAATAGCTGTGTTGTAAAAGACAGAGAAAGGCTGTGGAAACGCTCCAGATTAAACAAGACGGAGGAGACATGACAGGGAAATGCAATATCTGCTCCCAGGGTGGGACCTGGCTGGAGGAAAAGATGCTACAAAGGACATTATGGGCTCAATCGGCAGTAAAGTGTGGTAGATTTGAAAGTATTGCAACTATGGCAAATTTCCTGAAGTCCCTAACTGAACTGTGATTGTACTACAGAATATCCCTATTCTTGGGAACTACACACTGAAGTGCTCAGCTGTACAGAGCCATGCAACTCGCCTCAAAATGCTGAGAAAATATTTAACATGTAGGTGTGTGCATATACGTGTGTGAGTGCACAAATGTATATACCAAAATGTGTATATTTATACACAGAGAAGGCACAAATGAGGTAAAGTATTAGCAAAACTTTAGCATGTGTCTGGGCAAATGGCATGTGGGTGCTCTTTGGACTTTTCCTGTTCATGCAACTTCTGTTAAGTGTGAAATGATTTCCAAATGAAACTTCAAAAAGAAATCAACCAGAAAAGAATTTTCTGTTTTTGTAGGGGAAAAAAAATGTTTTATTGGAACTAGAATAATCAATGTTTGCATTTTAAGAAATCTATGAAAACAACAATAGCCAACACACACAAAAAGATATTACACTTCCTAAGGGACAGTAGTAGAGTTATGTGTTTAGCAGAGTGAAGTGACGTCAGGATCTAGATTCGGCTCCATCCCGTTTCTTCCCTGTGCCTCTTGGTGTGGTATGTTTTCAATCATTTTAACTGTGCTCTTGGGTGTTCTCAATATCCTGAATTTTCCTGATTTTCCACATCCCCCTCAAACCATCCTCTGCAGTTTGTGACTGAAGCCATTGTGAAAAAATTGGCCAGAAAATTTTCAAGAAATTATATATCAGGGAGAAGCTTTCATTCATTGACTAGAGCCCCTTCAAGTATTTAACTTAAACTGTTTGACAAGAGCATTTATAGTAACTAACTACTTAGCATTTTGGCATATTTTTTCCCCTTTCACTGTTCCTAAGCTTAATGATTTTTTTTTTCAAAGAAAGTATAAACTCTATCTGGGAAACAACAGCTATGGCCCCAGCCCATTATAAGTGAGAATACTACTGAATACTTCACAGTGCAGCTCTTCCTGTCTCGTGTATTATTTTTAAGGTCCTTACATCATTTACCCATTAAAAACAAAACTAGCCTGCCTTTGGCAGAAACTGAAATAGCAATTACCTCCTTAAAATACCCTTCTGTTTGTTTAAAACAGAGTTTCTTTTACATCGCCAAAAGAATTTGTTTGAAGAAAGATAAAAATAGCATGCGCAGTATTTGAAAACAGCCTGGTTTAAAGATTGCCATGGAGTCTAAGGTTATGCCACTCGGAAGGAAGACATTTCGAACCTGCTCATTACTCAGCTTTCCTCATTTATGGGATCCAATTGCCTTTTGGGGCATTGTGCCAGATTCATTTATGTGCACTGGAAGGCAGACTGCAGTGTAGAGTGAAGCATTTGTCTCGAAAACATCTGGTTCTTAAGAAGAGTATTAAAAGTGGGGAGCACTTTTTTTTGCTCATAACTAAGATTTATTATGTTACAGTAACCCCCCTTGTAATCTGGCAGGCCAGCTTCCAGCAACCACAACCAGGAACCGGGAAGGTAAGTGAAAAATACCTCAGGGACCAAGGCAAATACAGGCCCCTAAATTCCATGCTTACGAAGGAGCAGTACTGCCCTCAGGTCAAAGTCCGTTTTATTTATTATAAAACTACTGGAGCCTATTAGCATAAGAGCCCCCGAGGTTACCTTCATATATATTACCTCTTTCTGCAGTTTGTTCCTTAACAAAACTCACACATCCCTCTGAACTCTAGTTCTCCTAAATACCACCGGATCCCACCCCTTTCCTACCCAGGTTTTCCTCTCTCCTATTTCTTATACTTGCAGTTTCTTTCTTTTTCTTTTGCAACTTTTTAAAAAAATTAATTTCAGAGAGGAAAGGAGAGGGAGAGAGAGATAGAAACATCAATGATGAGAGAGCATCACCATCAGCTGCCTCTTGCAGGCCCCCTACTGGGGATCAAGCCTGCAACCTGGGCATGTGCCCTGACTGGGAATCCAACCATGACCTCCTGGTTCATAGGTCAATGCTCAACCACTGAGCCATGCTGGTTGGGTTATACAGTCATTTTCTATTGGTTTTTCCCATAAATATTACAAGGTGCTCAAGTAGCCTCTGTCTTAATAAAACAAAGAAATTTCTTAAATCTCTCTGTAACCATCACTCTGTTGCTCCCTAACCTCAGCCCTGGATCTAACTACACATTTTTCCCACACCTTCCATTCACAGGGCTCTCACTAACCTACAAGGAAATTTCAAATTAGAAGAGGGGGTTGCCTTCCTCTAGGGCAGTGGTTCTCAACCTTCCTAATGCCGCGACCCTTTAATACAGTTCCTCATGGTGTGGTGACCCCCAATTGCATTGTTACAAATTGAACATAATTAAAGCATAGTGATTAACCACAAAAACAATATGTAATTATATATGTGTTTTCCAACGGTCTTAGGCGACCCCTGTGAAAGGGTTGTTCGACTCCCAAAGGGGTCTCGACCCACAGGTTGAGACCCGCTGCTCTAGGGGAAGGCAGTTGCATGTGCAATACTTGGGAGTGTTGGAATTCAGCCTCCCTCTCCTCGGTCACTGTCCAAGACACACACTGCACAACCACACATTGTGGCCCTGGTTTGTTTCTGCTGGCTTCTTATTAATTAACCGGTAGGGTCCTCATTAAAATTGTGGCTAGGATCATGAACTACACGTGGAGAACCGGTTTTGCTCACTCTTCACTCATTTTGACAAGGGGCCCAGCATCTCTCCTGGCAATCTCCTGTTCTCATGTTCTGAGGGCTATTCCCACTCCCATTACCACGTTCTGGCAGACACTGTCACCTACTTTCTGAATCTTTCTCTCTGACAATTGAAATAAATGAGATTACATTTTGTTTAAATAATTAGTAAAGTAGGGGGTTTAGGAGTTGAAAGAATGCTACCTTTTATTTTCTTCTATTCATTTTTGCTCAGCAAAAAAGCTTTAAAAAGTTAGCAAAAAGCAACTTTGAAAAGACTATTATGTAAATAAAAACGGAAAAATAACTTGTTTTTAGTGTATTGTTTCATTGCAGTTAACCTACAAAATGGCAAAGAAATTAAAATTCTCAGATAATTCATCACTCAGATATAACTACTATTAAAAATTATGTTGCCCAGCTAGGGTGGCTCAGTGGTTGAGCACTGACCCATGAACCAAGAGGTCATTGGTTTGATTCCCAGTCAGGGCACATGCCTGGGTTGCGGGCTCAAAAACTAGGAAGGAGGAGTGGTGTAGAAAGCAGCCAATATGGATGTTTCTCCCTCATCAATGTTTCTATATCTCCCTCTCTTCCTCTCTCCAAAATCAATAAATATATTCAAGCAAACAAACAAAAAAAACCCCAATAGTCAATTGTGCTGTGAAGGCCTGGGGAGGGGGTGGGAGCAGGTGGAGAGGGTCAATGGGGGGAAAAGGGGAGACATCTGTAATGCTTTTGACAATAAAGATAAATTTTAAGAAGTATAATAAAATAGAAAACAAAAACAAAGAAACATCTGCTACTTTATCATGTCAACTGATGTGGATGGCACCAATTCAAAGCCAACAGGAATCCCCAATTTGGGGTGTGGTGAAGAAGGAAACTATTCAGTGCAAACAGCTTAACAGTGCTACAGCACATGGCTGTGCAAACAGCATGCCATGCAACCGCTCTGGGATCAGGCAGTGCTGGGGCCAGGCCCTTGGGCAAGGCAGCTCAGCTCTGCTCCACTGACGGGTGGTCTGCTCTGACCTGACCTGGAGAGACGTCTTTGGCGTTTCATTCAGCTCTAGCCAGGGGAATGCAGTCTCTGGTCTTCTGGGAAGTGTGTTCCCCAAGCTGGCTTACTTTCACACAAGTCCTTGCCCCAGTCCCTAGTTTGTCCATTCCCATGCACACGAGGGCTGCAAATCTTGCTTAATTGGTCCAAAGGCACTGTCCTGATTGGTCAGAATAGAGCCCCTCTGGTTGGTTGGAGCTGTGCTGCTCCAATTGGGAGGGGTAACCTCAGTCCTATTGGTTGAAACAGGACTCCAGAAACTCCTTTATAAGGGCTGGCTTTCTGGCAGAACACAGTGCAGGTTCAGCGTGGAGGCAGGCAGTTTGTGTGAGAGGACCCAGTGGGAGATGGCTACTAGGCTTTGCCTTTTTAAAGCCTAATTATCCACCATGAGCCTTAAAGGTTTTTTTTGTTTGTTTTTTCTTTCAGGGTTCACAATCAGCACTAACACTGCTCTGTAACCCTGTTTTAAGGCTCTCACTTGTGGTGTGTAGACCCAAAGTAAGGTATAGTTCCTATCAGTCTAATTGGTCTTTTGGTTTCCATAATGATTCCATTATCTACTTATTCAACCTACCTTCCTCAGCTGTCCATGCATACAACCCTTCCAGAATTCCTCTAGGTTCTTGACTTCTAGGGAAGACAGCTATTTCCTCTTAGAACCCATGTTAAGTTCAAAGTGCATTAAATTTATAACTGCTTCCTTAGTGGGATGGTAATCAGATCCCACATATATGGAAAATTCTCTGTGTCCCTCCCCTCTTCATCCTGAGTGTAGGTCTCAAAGTCTCAATGAACTTGATTCCTTTAAATAGCAGCTCAGAACAATCTGAGTTCCAGCTTTCCAGCATGTGCAATCTTGGGCTCGTCATACAAAGCATGGCCATAAACCAAGCCTCAGTGAACAAGAAAAACATCAGAGATTAGTTAAGTGCTGAACACAATGTTTAAAAAGGGGGGGTATGATACAAAAGGATAGGATGGTTACTTCAGATTGTGGGCCTGGATATGAACATGGCCTCTGAGGAGGTGATAGACTGATACCTGAATGGAAGAAAAAGCCTAGAGTGGCAACAGGAAGAGGGGCAATGGGAGAGAAGTCCAAATAGAGGTTAGGGCAAAACCATGTTTGAGGAGAGAAACCAAGATGGCGGCATAGGTTAACGCCAGAGATTGCTGCCTTGAACAACCAATTCAAATTACACCTAAAAGACGGAACGGACATCATCCAGAACCACAGGGAGGCTGGCTGAGTGGAAATTATACAACTAGGAGGAAAGAGAATATCATACCCAGACTCAGAGGAGGCGCAGTGCTGAAGTGAAAAACTCAGGTGCGGAGTGCACGCGGAGCGGGCTAGCGGCGGGGGGCC
>NW_006293001.1:6024290-6037412 GCF_000327345.1 Myotis davidii
AGGGATCTTTTAAGAAGAGGAAGAAGAAGAAAAAGGTAAAGAAACAAATTAAGAACAACAAATACACATCTATCAACAAGTGAATCTAAAAATCTAGTGAATAAATAATCTGATGAACAGAATAAACTGGTGAATATATAATAGAATTAAGGGCATAGAAAAGGAGTGGACTGACAATTCTTGGGGGGGAAGGAGTGTGGGGGTACGGGAAGAGACTGGACAAAAATCGTACATCTATGGATGAGGACAGTGGGTGGGGAGTGAGGGCGGAGGGTGGGGCAGGAACTGGGAGGAGGGGAGTTATGAGGGGAAAAAAGAGGAACAAATGTAATAATCTGAACAATAAAGATTTAATTTAAAAAAAATTTACATAAGACAAAAGAAAATATTTTGAAATGTTGACAGTGGTTAACCTTGGATAGTGGAGAGAAGTGGTTTCTTTTACCACATACTATTCTTTGTAAATTTCTACTAATGATCCCGTATTATTGTGATAATGAGAAAAAGTCTTCTAAAATAAACATTTAAGTAACTCTTAAAAAAAAAACAAACCATGTTTGAGACTGATGAAATGAGATTATGGATGTAAGAACGCAATATAATGTTTGGTGGAGGGAGTGGGGCGAAGAGAGGGAGGGAGAGATAAGTGAGGGAGTGAGGGAGGCATGTAGAGAAGAAATGAAAGGTGTGTGGAAGGAGGGAATGACAATCCTGAACCCGTGTAGGCTGTGCTCTGTAGGGGAACTTATCCGCCTCCTCTTCCCTTGGACTGCATTTTCTCTTTTCTTTCTGAAGATTCTTCTCAGTTGCAATTATTACTTGGTCCTGTTCCAGTTATAATAAATAGGTAGAGCTACTATTTATTCAGAGCTTAAGTGAATCAGATCCATTAGAGGTTTTATGCATGTTTTCATTTAATCCTACAACAACCCGAGGCAGGTTATTATCCTTGTATGCTTCTCCACGGCTGAGAGAGCCTAGGTAACTAGAGAAAGATGAAACATCTAGTAGTGGTAGAACCAACATTCAAACCTAGGCTTGTTTGACTTCATATCACGTTTTCCACAGCTCCGCGGCTCTGATGTGCACTTCGACTTTTCCTTGACAGTTTCTATGTTAGTAACACTCCATTCAGTTAGTTCATCTGGTTCCTCATTTCTTACCTATCCCTGCGACAGAACACTTAGTTTCATCTGCTAGCCAGATGTAGACATAGAATTTTTCTTACAGACACAGTCTCTCTTACTCAGGAAAAGTATCTTAATACAGGAACTAGAGCGTAGGCTTTGACATTGTGTGTGTCAGTATGGAATCCAGGTTCTGACGCTTTCTCTGTGACCTTGGGCAAATCATTTAGCTTGAGCCTCATCTTCCCCATCTGAAATCTAAGAATATTATTTCTCTGGAGAGCTGAGTGAGAATTAAAAGACAGAATTTAAGGGAAGTTTCTAGAATGGTATGTGACAATGGCAGGTGCAAAGTAAAGGGCAGCTTAAGAAACAAAAACAAACTCTTCATTTTACAGATAAGGGAAGCTGATTTGGAAATGTCTTGCTGGGAGAACAGATGTTTTACTTTCTCTATCCAATTTCCACGATTCTAGTATTCCATAGTGCAAGTTCACTGGAACTGCTAAAGCTATTCTGTTATATGAGGTCCTAAACAATGTCTATTCAGACAGAAAGATAATTTTTTTCCCTGAGTTACAGAGAAAAAGGTAATCTGCCTCAGTTCTAGAACTGCAAACAGGAATAATAATACCTTTACTATAGGGCTGTGAGGATCAAATGTAATAAGACATGTGAAAGTGTTTTAACAGATACAAAATGCTTTATAATTTTTTTGTGAATTTTAAAAACTGAATTTCTTGGGTTGGCATTGGTTAATAAAATGATATAGTTTTTAGGTATACAAATCTATAAGACATCATCTATATATTGTATTGTGTATTTACCACCCCAAGTCAAGTCTCCTCTTATTATTAAACTAGAGGCTGGTGCATGGAATTCGTGCATGGTAGGCCTGGCTGGCAATCAGGGCCAATTTGTGGGGAGACCGGCGGGGGAAGCGGGGCGGGGGACCCTGCTGGCACTCACCTTGGCTGGCCTGGGGCCTGTGGTCTCGGGGCAGCCCCCTGGTGGTCAGTGCATATCATGGCAACCAGTCATTCTGCCATTCGGTCAATTTGCTTATTAGGCTTTTATTATACTGGACATTTTCACGAAATGGCATAAACAAAATGTAAGTGAAATAGAATGATTAGAACATTGTAAGATATAATGAATTAAAAGGACTTTGGAAAATTGGAGAATAGATCAGACACAAGAGAATCTAACTCAAAAGAAATAAACATAGGACATTTAAAGAAGAGCAGCAAGTGAGTTGAAAATAATATGTTTACTAAAAATGCAAATAAAATTGAAGACTGCTTATTATATTTTTACACAACTGGAAAAGATGTAGACAGCAATTTTTTTAAAAAAATGCTAAGGACTGCATTTACTAAGATCAGGTTAAATTTATTATCAAGGGTGAGAACTGCTCTGTCGGAGTGGTGTTGGGATAGTGGCTGAAATAACACCAGGAGGCCTAGTCTTTGGTTTACCACCTAAACTGATTTCAGGTACTGATTATTTTTAAGATCACACTGGCAGTGAGAGCAGAAAGAACGAGCTTAATAAAGGGAAAGGGAACTCACACTCTTTATGTTTTTCCAAAATGATTTTTTTCTAGGAAAGCCACATTTTCTGCAACAGTACTCATAACATTCTAGACTGCAGGGGAAGCTCACCCTAATGAAGCAAAACTTACCGTGTCTTTTGAGTGCCAAGAGGAATACAAACCATACATTTCTAAAATATTTATTAAAATATATATATTTTCATAAGTTATTTACAAGAAAATTCGTTCAGATCTTTGAAACAAACAAGGTTACAAAAAATTTTAATGGAGAATAGTTGCATTTTAAGTATATTTCCTGGAGTAAAGAACTCATACTCTTTAGAAAAGACATAGGATACTTAATTACCTAGCTGTTAATAAAATATTCTTTATATAAATGGGTTATAATCTTTACCACAAAGACATCAAATCTGCATCTACTCATTCACCTTCTCCCTCAGAAAACACCCATTTGCTATAGCATTTCTCTATATGCAATAGCAGCCTCTGCTGGAGAAAGAAAAGAATGCTTGTATTACAAAAAATTAGCTCAAACCTATTTTGAACTGGAAGAATGCAGATCTGTTTCCCACTTAACCACCAATCTAAATTAAAATAATTTTCAAGGTCTTAAAGATGTGCGAGCCTTATCAAGTATATCTTTCCTGATTTTTGGATAAGTTGGATGTGCTTCAAGAACCTGTAAAAACAGAGAGCAAAGAATAAAAACAAGACAAAAAGCACAAGAACTTGTAATTATCCAGAACTGGAGAACTACAAAACTTACATGTAATGAACATTACAGTTGAGATTTCATTATATTAATACAGCAAATATAATAGCAATTTAAAAAATGATGTGATGAGATGTGACATGAAGATTCATTCATATTACTAGTAATTAGATGAAAACAGTAGTATATGAATACTGCATGTGGAAAATACAACAAATACAATTACTTCCTTAATAGGTCAGTTGCAGAAAACAACTATGTATCAATAAATTAAGATATTTTTAAAATTTAACTATTATACATAATATTTAATGAACCTTAGAGAATTATTTTTTTAAATATTTTTTATTGATTTCAGAGAGGAAGGGAGAGGGAGAGATAGCAACATCAATGATAAAAGAGAATCATTGATTGGCTGCTCCTGCACTCAACCTCTACCAGGGACCAAGCCTGCAAACCGGGCATGTGCCCTTGACCAGAATTGAACCCAGGACCCTTCAGTCCGCAGGCCAACACTTTATCCATTGAGCCAAAACAGCTAAAGAATTATTTTTAACCAGGAGTACACATCAGATTTACCTGGAGTGATTTTGAAACATACAAAATTCCAGAACTACTGAGTCTAGAAATAGGGAGATACTCATTAAAAAAGACCAAACTCCACAAATGATTCTAATGTATAACCTTATATTAATGTACAACCGGAAACTTAATGTGAAATACTGGTTTACAGAGAGATTCAGTAATCAACAGCAATCACTGAGGCCAAGTATTGACTCTAAGGATGCTGACATAGCATCTGGGATAAGGGACATTACGCAGCTCTTTTCTAAGGAGCTTTCCTGGGAGCTTCTAACAATGCTTAATGTAATGTTTTATGTGGAATATCAACAGGACAATGTTTATACAAAGAAACTGCAAATTCTAAAACTGCAACTTATTTGTCATTTCAGTATGGAATCACTTAATAGGGGATCAATCACAGAAATGTAATCAAATGACTTCTACATCACAGAAATATCTTTTATGTCTAACTTATAAGTCTGAATTCTCTATTAACCAGACTTAGACACAGTCACAGAATTTCTATTCAGAACAATAAAATGACCTGGAGAACCTATAACAACGCTCAAATATCTTCTAACTTAAGGACAATGTTTTATTTCACTTGCTTCTCATCTGGCCTCTGTCTTTAAAATAGAAATAAACATTGCATAATTTTTCTAAACTTTGAAAACTGGTAACTGTCCAATGTATTTGATAAGTCATTTAACTAAAATACTATACTCTCTACCGTATTCATATATAGCTTGAAGCTAATTAAAAGTAGGAAATTGTGCATCAAAAAAATTTTAAGAAATCTAAGTTTAAGTGTTACCTGGTGACATATGTCAATTGCATCCACATATCTTTTCGCTTTTAAGTAATTAAATGCCAGTTTGTACCCTGTTAAGACAAAAACAACAACCCATAATAATATAGTACTATTTATAGAGCACACTGCTAGTATTACTCCCTTTTTTGCCTCTTTATGTGCTTACTTATTAGAGAACCTAGAGGCTGGTGACTGCACTGAGACAGACGTGATGAGATACAGAAAGTGGAGTGATATGAAAGGAGAACAGGTAGGAAAGAAAATGAAGTTGGAAAAAGGACCGCAGTGAATACTTTTGGGTTAGGAGACTGTCATCCCACCAGTGTGATTCTGTCACTTACAGACTACAGTAAAAACTCATCCTAGGACAGTAAGTGATAACAGCAATTTAGTTATACAATATAGATTTACTCAGCACGAAAACACTAGGCAGACTGGTTCCTACAGTCATGAAGTTTACATCCTACGTGGAAAGACAGCACATTATTAAAACAATCATGTAAGTGAATGAATAATTTCAAAACTGAGATAGATGCTATGAAAGAAAGGTACAGGCCAAATGAGCTATAATGAGAAACCTGGTAGGGGAGAGGGTGGTGTCAGGTAACGTTTGAAATCTGAAGGAGGC
Source organism: Myotis davidii (assembly GCF_000327345.1). Classification (NCBI taxonomy): domain Eukaryota; kingdom Metazoa; phylum Chordata; class Mammalia; order Chiroptera; family Vespertilionidae; genus Myotis; species Myotis davidii. The sequence goes on from NW_006293001.1 coordinate 6,029,688, forward strand.
ATGAACTGAGCCAACAGAGTGTGAAGGGAGACCACTTTCAGGACGAGGGAACTGTGCGTGTAAAGAACACACAGGAACCAAAGGGACCTAGAGGACGTGGTGAGAGGGCAGAGCAGGTGGGAGAGTGGCCCAGAACAGAGTAGATTAGTCAGCAGATATCCCACATTATTGATGAGTAGCAATTATCACAATTACTGATACTGAAATGTCGTTTCAAATGGCGAAAATTTAGAAGAAAGTGTTATTTAAAAAAAACATTTTTTAAATTTTTACTTTTTAAATTTATTTTTACTGCTGAAAGTATTACAACTATCCCCCCTTTTTCACCATTGACCCCCTCCATCTTGCACCCGCCCCACCCCCAGGCCTATACCACCCTCCTCTGTGTCCATGCATTATGCATATATGCATATAAATTCTTTGGTTAATCTCTCTGCACCCACACATGCCTTTCCTCTGAGATTTATCAGCCTGCTCTCGGGCTCTAGTCAAAGTACCAAAATATAGTTTCTGAATTTCAAAATATGTTTGAAAAAAATAACTGGCTAATGTAGTCTCATATGAAAGTGCGCACACGCACACATGCAGGCACACACAGACCTGTCCTAGATGCACTCAGTAAGCTTCAGTGAGGTAAACTTGGTATCCTTACAAAGAAATTCTAAAATGGACTAATAAAGAGAGTTTGTGACATTCAAAATGGAAAGCAATTTAAGATGCCATGCCAAACACACTTCACATGGAAACTAGAGCCCAGACACCTAGATTTAACTTCTGACTTCCTGACTAGGTTTGAGGCCTTAGCCAAGTCATCTGAGCTGTCTATTTCAAGCTTCCTCATCTAAAAAATAGGGTAATAATTTTTCACTCTTAGGATAATTTTAAAAACAAAAAAGCTTTAAAAAATTTTAGAGGACCACAAAAATACTTGCAAAAATCTTTTTTTTTCTGTGAAAATATTAAATTAGAAGTACAAAGTTTTAATGTTGAAAGAAACTTGATAGGTTACCTTGTTAAAAATTTTTAGAAAAAAAACAAAGGACTAAAAATGGCACACACACACAAAAATGGAAGCTGCATTAAACCTGCTCAGCTTATAAGAATTCAACCTTCTATAATTAGGGGAAAACGGGAGAGAGAGGGAGGGAGAGAAAGGGGGAGAAAAGAAGGGAGGGAGGGTAACACAAATGACATGAACAGCCTAGTGACTGTCAGATAACTTGAGAATGGGTGTGAAGGAAAAACATAAATGTATTCTTCTCTAGTTGGATCTCACTTCTGGGTGCCCTTTCTGGTGGCAACACTGAAGCATGAATCCCATGGAAAGAATATGACCACATTAAGGATAGCCTGACAAATGGAAATGTGACCTGAATTATTAAGATGGCAGGCAGGTTGGAGGAGTTGGATGCAATGACAATGCTAAGGAAGAAACTGAAGAATTAATTGAGAGCCTCTGAAAAATGTTTACTCAAGAAGTCTAAAAAATACAAAGATGGCACAATGAAAGAACTAAGGACAAGTTTGAACCTTAGGAAATGATACTTAATAAATATTAGTAGCTAATAATTTATTGTGAATATAAAATTTATTCTTCAGAAGGGCTGGCAAAAGAAGTAAGCTCTTAATGTGTATTTTGTTCTTAAAAAAGGAAGTCTAATGCATTTAAATGATTATCTCTATATATAAAAGCCTAAGTGACCGAACAGCTGGTTGACCCATCGCTATGACACACACTGACCACCAGGAGGCAGACGCTCAACACAGGAGCTTCCCCTCGTGATCAGTGTGCTTCCATAGCCAACCTCCCATGGCCAGCCAACCCTCCTTTCCCCAGGATGGCCCTGATGGGCCCCGATAGCCGGTAGACCAACGGACCCCACACATGCATGAATTCATGTACAGGGCCACTAGTTTACAAATAAAACCCAGGTTTCCTGCAAAAACCTAGTGTCTAATTTGTTAAACTCACCTATTGCTGGATTTGTCTGATTGCCGTGTTTCCATGCCATCTCATAGTTTAAGGCAGCATCTGTATATGTTTGCTCTTTTTCCATTATGTAGCCCATATATTCATAAGCTTTGCAGCAAGACTAAAGAAAAATGGAAGTTGTATCAATAAACTAAGCTCCATACCACTAAGATTTTATGAGGTGCTTATGGCTATAGAGGTCACCCATATTAACTAATTTATATGGCACATAGAACAATGGTTTTCAGCGTCGTCTATACAATCAAATGATCTAAAGAATTTAATAAAAGATTCTGAGGCCAAGCCCCCACCTCAAACCTGGAATCAGAATTTTTGGGTGAGAAGAGGATTTGTATTTTATTCATATATATGGAAACATTTTATTGTGAATAATTTCAAGACACAAATATAGATATGACAGTGTAATGAACCCTATGAATCCACATCTTCAACAATGAACTCATAGCTAATACTGTTTCACCTCTATCCCCCATACCTGTCCTTCTGTATTATCAGATAAACACTCAGATATTGTCATTTCATCCATAAGTATTTTACTATGCTTCTTTAAAAATAAGAACTTTTCTTTAAACATAACCACGAACCACAACTTGTCACACCTAAATGTAACAACTTGAGATCACCAAGTGTCCAGTCACTATTGAAATATCAATGGCCTCAATATAATTTTTGTTAGGATGAGAATCAAAATAAGGTTTACTCATTGCCATCTGACATGACAGGATGGTCTAGTGCAGCTGTGGGCAAACTACAGCCCGCGGGCCGGATCCGGCCCGTTTGAAATGAATAAAACTATTGAAAAAAAAGACCGTACCCTTTTATGTAATGATGTTTACTTTGAATTTATATTAGTTCACACAAACACTCCATCCATGCTTTTGTTCCGGCCCTCCGGTCCAGTTTAAGAACCCATTGTGGCCCTCGAGTCAAAAAGTTTGCCCACCCCTGGCCTAGTGTCATTTTGTACATTTCCTGTCCTAGATTTGGATGATCTCCATTTTTAAATTACATAATTCAAGATTTCTGAGGTCTAGCTTCTGAATCTTATGCTTCCAATATTGACAAGCCTAACCAGCAGGGCTGAGCCTCTGCAGTAGCCATCACCTTCAATGATGCAATGTACTGCTGTCAGTGTTCTGGCAAACTGGAACTCTTGACATGAAATCAGCCATTTGATAGTTTTACTTTTTCAAAGCCTCTTAATCAGCACTCTCTTGTTTTTCAAGGCAATATAACTTAAAATTAGATGTATAAATTATAAGTTGATAAAGGCTTGATATTTTAGGTTTTTAAAGTTCCTAAGAGTAGTATCAGGTGATCTCTTTAAAAAACAAATGATCCATTTTGTAATCTAATTTGCTTGAAGAGAATAAAACATTGATTTTCTATTATTAAAGATTTGAAATAACTGATATGAACGTGTAAAGATAAATATCTCCAAGTTTCTAAGATGAGTACAAATATGTCTCAACAAATAATAAATTCTTAACTTTAAAAAATGTTTTATTGAATAAGACATCCTTTTTGTGTATGTGTGATTAAACACCAAAATGCACTGTTAAGTAAAAAGCCTTAAATTCTAAGGATTTTAAGATTTTCAATTTCATACCTAAAGATAAGGACTGCTCTGACCGGTTTGGCTCAGTAGATGGAGCGTCGGCCTGCGGACTGAAGGGTCCCAGGTTCGATTCCGGTCAAGGGCATGTACCTTGGTTGCAGGCACATCCCCAGTAGGTGGTGTGCAGGAGGCAGCTGATTGATGTTTCTCTCATTGATGTTTCTAACTCTCTATCCCTCTCCCTTCCTCTCTGTAAAAAATCAATAAAATATATTTTAAAAAATTAAAAAAAAACAAGGACTTATTAATCAAATTGTATTAAATGCTGAAAAGACTTTTCCCCACAAAGTATGTTATACACAGTGGATTCTGATTCTGTGGGAAGCCATGCAGCTGCAGCACAATCATCGAGTATTTCTTAACAGGAGGGATGGATGCCCGCAATTAATTAATTCTGCGATTTTCATCAGTTCTGAGATGGCATGGGCAATCACAGGCAAATACTTGACATTCCAATACACTTTCTATAAGTAGGGCATACTAAAGCTGAAAGTTAAAACTGTATAAATCTGTGTTTTTTATATTTATTTTCAAGGGCAAATGGTTTCTTTCTTATTATTAATGTTGGTTTCCTGATTGTGGTAAGAATAAACATTGAATTTTCAAAACACACACACAGGAATCCTTAGAAATGTACCAACACTCTGTAATAGCCCATTATAGAAGGCTTATACAATAAAGATTAACAATGATTGTTTTACCCCTCAATTGAATACCTTATTATGATGCAGGCATCGCTTTAACAGTTCTTCTGCCATGTCGTATTTGGCCGACTGAATATAAATATCAGCAAGTAGCAGCCAGCTCCTCTCAAAATCCTCAGCATCAACAGGATTCCAGTTCATTTTCGCAATCCGCTTCAGCTGGTTTCTGGCTCGTGGAGTCTGTTTCAGGATCATATAAGCTGTTGCCATTCCCAAAAGTGCTGGAATATGATCCTTCTGTAAGAAAACCAAACTTTAGACCCTCAGATACACAAACATAAGTAAATGCCCTATATTTAAAAGGAAAACACATGGAAAGTAGCAAGTGCCACATAATATGGATTCTATTTCTGGCTCCACACAGATAACTGTCGTAGGGTCATGAATTAACACATCAAGAAAGCTCACCCTACCATGTAGAAGTTGGGTGAGGTGCTGCTGGATTAAGATAATTCAATAAATTTGCAGATGCCACAACCACACAATCCCAGACAATTTGGGTGACTCAGTCTTTAATAGGATTGACTGGATGTTTTGGTTTTGCACAGATACAAAAAAATAAAATTCTATTTCAGTGGAATCCTGACTCAACATTTGCATTTTGACTCATTCATTCTTTCATCTGTAAAAAGGAATAACAATGATTTACCCGCAATGATAGTCCTTATCTATATTGACTTACTTTATTACCCCTTTTCTTTCCCTTCTCATTTTCATTTTATTCAACAACCTCTTCTCCCAAGAAAGTTCAATCAATGAAATGTTATAAATAAGACATGCAATTAGTCATGTGGAAATTATAGAAAATAAACTCATTTTAAAACATGCTTTTATAGAGTTTTGATATTTTGCATGAGTTCAAAAGGAAAAAAAACCAATGTAGTTAATCTGGCCCCCCATTCCTTATAATAGAATTTGCAGAATTTAGAAATTTCTTCTGTTTTGTGTGGTAAAATTCTACGTGATTGCTATTATAGTGAGATGTTAGTGTATAGTAGGTGATAAAATACAGATGCACTGAAAGACAGCAGGTTTAGGTAAGCCGTAAGAAACAGGACAGCAGAGTAGTAAAACGTTCAATGCCCAACATGACCATGGTTGGAAGCCAGAAATAACCTGGATTAAAGAAGGTGACTCATCAGAGCTTGATGAACACAGCTTTTTAAGAACATAAAATATCCCTGGCTCTAACTTTATGTCGAAACTTTCAATAAATTTCCAATATGTAACTTGTTCTCATTAAAGAGTGGCAAAAAGGTTTTATTTGAGTGTCAAATCCACCCAACTGGCAGTAAATTCTGAAGCTGTGTGTGGGATGTTATCAGTTACCAAGCCTCGTCCTCACCCTCACCCCATGTGGCGTAGAGGGGAAAGAAAATAGAGGCCGGCTATGAATTTGTCATCAGATCCTAGGACAGCTCACAAAGAGAAGGACCCTGTAAGAATGTCCAGATCTTTTCACATACTAAACATATCCCCCACTACACATTTAAAAATAAACCCTCTGATTTTAAAATCACACACCAAGTTTGATTAGAATGAATAAATTCCTCACAGCTTGATCACGGCTGAGTGAACCCAATAATAGTTTCTAAAACTGCAAATCTGCCCTGGCCGGTGTTGCTAATGGTTACAGCATCGGCCCTTGCACCATAAGGCCTGATTCCCAGTCAAGGGCATGTACCTGAGTTTTGGGTTCACTCCCCACCCCCAGTTGGGGCAACCAGGCAATGTGTCTCTTTCACACTGTTGTTTCTCTGTCTCTCCTCCTCTCTCCCTCCCTTCCACTCTCTCTGAAAAGCAATGGAAAGAATATCTTCAGGTGAAGATTAACAAAAATAAAACTGCAAATCTGAGTTGTAACCCTGGCCTCAGACCCAAAATGTCTCTCTGTTGCAGACATCCTAATGCATTTGGCCAGCTCCCCTCTCTCATGCTCAGAAGCAACACTTTGGATTACAAAGGACAATACAGCTATGTTATAAACAACATGCTTTTATGGTTCAAGGTGATGGAATGAAAGCCAGCGGAAGCACTGCTGTGCTTAATGTTTTTTCCTCCATTTCCTCCCACGATTCCTGTTGCATACCTCTTTTTTCAATAAATCTGAATGTTGCATAGTGCTGTGAACATGCCGTTTCCCTGCCTCCCTGTCTTTGTTCCTATTTCCCCTTACCCTGCAATGCACTTTCTCCATCTCTGCCTGTGAAAATGCAATTTATGCTGCTTCTTCTTACATCATACCTTCTCTACAAAAGGGCCTCCCAACTCTCCTTATATTGTTTCCTACAGCACTTTTATTTGCAACTCTAGGACAGAATGTCATAAATTTTTTGTGCCACAGTCAGTATGCTTACCTCATGGCCCCTAGATTATAAGAAACTTGAAGAAAAGGAGCTATACTTTGCTTAACTTTGTTACTCCCATTGTGCTTAGTACCATACTCACTGGCTGCTTAATCAATATTCATTATAGTTAATATTAGAGGCCCGGTGCACAACATTTGTGCACTGGGGGTGGGGGGTGGGGTCCCTCAACCCAGTCTGCACCCTTACACAGTCCAGGAGCCCTCACCGACGACATCCCTAGCGCTACCGCGGAGGCGGCCCGCTGCACTCGCCAGCCATCAGCCCAGCTTGTGGCTGAGCAGCACTACCCCTGTGGGAGCACACTGATCACGAGGGGGCAGCTCCTGCATTGAGTGTCTGCCCCCTGGTGGTCAGTGTGCACCATAGTGACTGGTCATTCTGCCATTTGGTCAATTTGCATATTACCCTTTTATTATATAGGATATGCAGCCTATGAGTTAAAAGAAAAAAGTGCAAGATAAAATTTGTTGTTTATGAAACTTCAGTTCACACACCAGTCTTTGGACAGTTTGGTCAGTAAATAGATTTGAGGAGAGTATATTACTAATCACATATGTAAGAATGAAAAAAAAATTGTAGTCTCATCTACACAAAAACTGATCGTCTTTCTAGGAAATAGCTGTGATGTTACTTGCTGCTTTTGTGTTCTTTCTCAGATCCCACATTTTAAACTCTGATTACATTCAGGGATGGGGAACCTTTTTTTTTTTTTTTTTTTGCCAAGGGCCATTTGGATATTTGCCGGGAGCCGGTCCATCCTTGCTGTTTCAAGGGACCTGGCATATATGGCATACTGTTCCTAATATATTTGCTCACCTTCTTGGCACTATGACCTGCTGGGGTTGGACCCCGGCATCTGGTGCCCGAACAGGGACCCTTAGGTACGCCCCCCATTCCCCTAGACAAGCGCCCCGCACTCGGGACGGATAGGACTCCACCGTAGGAAGAGGGTGGATAGTCTTCACCAACTTCATCCACACCTTTGGGAACCCCTGGAACAGGATTCCCCTAGATAAGCCCCCCCCTCCTGAGAACCCCCAC
>NW_006293001.1:6037588-6041052 GCF_000327345.1 Myotis davidii
GTAATGACATGGAGACAGCGTTCAGTTGATCAGCAGCCTAGCCAGGATCTCCAGCAGGTTCTGTGTTTTAGTGTCTTGTTACATCCGTATTTATACCAGGTGATTTTAATCCTATCAATTTCTATTCCAAGGGTTAGGGCGTTTCTTATCTCCATTCCAGGGAGTAAAGATTAAGTAGTTTAAGCGTGACTATTTGTAGTTAAAGTGATTAGCTACCTCCTGGCACTTAGTTAAGGAGTTTTATTCCCTCCCTAACTTCAGGGAAAAATCCCCACCTGGGGAAACAACCTTTCTCGGAGAGGTGACCTTGGTTAAAACACATAGTGCCAAGAAGGTGAGCAAGTATATTAGGAACAGTATGCCATATATGCCAGGTCCCTTGAAACAGCAAGGATGGACCGGCTCCCGGCAGATATTTATAACATCATTCACAGACCATACAAAATTATCAACTTAAAAATTACCCTGCTATATTTATCCAAACTTTTAATTAACTCACCCATAATGCCTTAGTAGGGCCAGACCAAATGACTTTGTGGGCCTTGTGTGGCCCATGGGCCAGATGTTCCCCACCCCTGCATTACATGCTAGGATGCTCCTTCACATTCGGTGGCTGTGACACCTTACTTGAAATGGTGCTTCATCATGTTCTTACACATTTTCTTGGTCTGACATGACACTCCTATTTCTGGTCTCAGTTCAGTCAGCCACTGTCATCACCTGCTGCCTCACAGCCAATTCCAATGAGCACAACCCCAGGGAACATTACTTCAATGGCAGCAGAAGGCTCTGCTACAGGATGGGGCTGCTGCTGATGCTATCTCGCTGTCTGTTCCAAGGGTGGCTTAGATGGTAATACAGTGCCACCTAGGACACTTGGAACCAAATAGCAAATGGGGCTATGGGTTTCCCCAAATCCCTTCAGGGTCTGGGAGGCAGGGGGAAAGGGTCACAGTGGGGGTCCTTGGTGGTTTATTGTTACCACAGTGACTTCTGAACCACAAGAAAACACAGCAAAACTCTGTAAATCTTATGACAGACACAAACTTACGAGTGGCCTGCAACATTATCGAGTGAAGAACATGAAACCTAATGAGTATGCTTAGAACTAGTTATTACCAACTGCTAATGGGGTGGGTGCCTAGAGTTCCTTCCTTAATATCAAGTAATTAAAGAAATACAGTACCATTTGAGGAAAGGAAAATAGAACACCAGAGAATGAGAAGGACGGTGGGTCTGAGTGGGGAAAAGAGGAAGCCTTTAATATAATAACAATAATAATAATGATGTAGGAATTATTTCAGTGTTGCTGGAGATCAATGTCATTATTTGCATGATACAGGTTGTCAGCATTGATCTCACTTAGCCTTACATTTGGAAAATTTTCAAATTCACGTAAGTGAAAAGGTGAGCAATGCAGGCAGCCAGGTGTTGATTTTCCCTTAGTAAATTAAGCTAGGCTACATCAACAACACAGGACTTCTCCAGGGATAAAGCTGTTCCCTTGAGAATTAATTTATGCCCTTTCGAAGAATTTCCTTTCTCCAGAATTCACCATCCTAACAGTGATAAACACATAAAAACAGTGACAGTGTCTCTCTGGAGACAAAGGTACACTGTGTCAATTTATGCCAAACTATATACCTAATTAAAAAAAAAATTATTGAATTTTATAGAGAGAAAGGAAGGGAGAGGGAGAGAGAGAGAGAGAAACATTAATGTGAGCGGAACATTGATCAGCTGTCCCCGTTGAATGCCCCTTTCCGGGAATTGAGCATGCAACTCGGGCATGTGCCCTGACTGGGAATCAAACCAGGGACCCCTCAACGTGCACTGGATAACGCCCAATTAATCAAACCACACCAACCAGGGCTATATGCCTAATTTTTAATACTAGTAAGTAATTAATTCAATTTTCAGAAAACAAACAACTAATCAAAACACGTATTTCTATACCATCATCTATATATATAAAAGCCAAGCGCCCAGAATGACCAGGAGGCTGGCCAAACTCCTGCGGCCCCTCCCCCCTGCCAGCCCAGCTCCCTGATCCTCCCCTACCCCGATCAGGGGTGGGGACGGCCAACCTCCCATGGTCCCCTCCGGCACCCGCAGGTGGACTGGTCGCCCCCCATGCACAAATTCGTGTACCAGGACTCTAGTAGAAACATAACATAAGAAGTTGAAAAAGAAGATCTACGAACCTCAGATGTTGCTATTTCGGTGAAGGTATTCAATGCTTGCTCAACATTAGATTTCTGCTTGGTAGCCATCAGGCAATAGTTCTCCAGTACTCGAAGCTGTATGTGACCCTCAGCAGTCTGAGGTTTTAGTTCTTTAAGGAGTTTTTCTGCCGTTCTTACTGCTAATTGCATAGACTCTTGCTTCTCAGTTGAATTACTGTATTCAATGAAAAATAAATCTCTTATATCTGCTACTCACAAAGTCAAATTCATTGAGAATGAAATGAGATCTATGGTACATATGGTTTCTTCTTTTGTCATCAATTTATAAGTAATCCTTTTGAAGAATGTCACTCATTTTCTTCTAGTACAAAGCACAGTTATAAAGTGTTTTTTAAACAAAATTAATATAGATTCAATAAAATACCATTAAACATTTATTCACTCTAATGTGAACATAAAATTTGGACAATATCTACATGTGGTATTATCATTCCAGCTAATATAAAACTAGAATTAAGAATAAGTAGAATTATCCAATTATCAGTGGTGTACCTATTCAGAAAAAGAGGCAGCAAAAAGTCACTAACATCACTGAAGCACCTACTATGTGTTAAGCACTGGATTATGTCATTCAATCTAAGTTGAATCCATTTTATATGTGAGAAAACTAAGGCCTAAACAGGTGAAATAATTTGTCAAAGGTCACACAGCTAATAAATGGTAAACCTGGGATTTGAATCTAAGTTTGTCAGACATATAAAAAGCCTATTTTATTTTCCTCACTTAGTTCCTTATCAGATGCTTAGAAACTATGTATCTGTCAAAGGATTGTAAATTGTAAGTGCAATGACAGTTTAAATATGTACTAGCATTTTTCTTATTTTTTAAACACATATCCACACCCAGCTTTCTCTCTCTCTCTCTCTCTCTCTCTCTCTCATCTCTCTATTTTTTATCTCCTTCATTTTCTTTCTTCCAGAAAGTTTTCTGTTAAGCTATAGAACTCTCTGGAATGTGTATTCGCTAGCTCTCCTGAATAAACTGTGAAACCTGTTCTTTTCATTAGGCTGTTTAGAATGATCAAGACAAACCTGGCTGTACTCCATCGTTAACATTACTTCTTTCCTTGGACCAGACAAATTATTTCTAAATCTCAATTTCCAAATAAACATAAAATCAATATTTTGATTTAAATTATCTATCAAGAGATAGTATATCTTAATGAATAATAAACAACGTATTAAACAGTTCAGCTTCATTTTATAAAATTAAAAACAA
>NW_006293001.1:6041187-6046021 GCF_000327345.1 Myotis davidii
TATATATATATATACACACACACACTAATAAAAGAAAATTAAATTCTCAAAGCCCACTCAATAAAGACATCGGTCATTTTCTCAGGGCTTATGTTTTATCTCCTCTAAAACATTTCACACTGCTGGCTACCTTCTTCCAAGTTCCCCTCCCCTCACTCTGTAACATTACACATTTTTTGGTTCTCTTTCCACCACACTGATTGGCCTTTTCTGACATCCCTTCCTCATCCAGTCCCCTTAAATGTTAGCATGCCCAAAATCTAGTTCTCAGATTTCTCTTACTACATTCTACTTGCAGAGAGGCCATTCATGGGGTTCCAACCATCCACTCTGTGCACATGTCCTCCAAATCTTCATCTCCAGCTATGGCCTCCTTTCTGAGTTCTAGTTTTATATTTTCAACTACTTGCTGAAGAATAGCCTGTAGACACCTGACAGTAGTTTACCTTAGCCTCTTCAAAACAAACATAAGACAAACATGTCTCTCCCTACTCTAAAACTTGCCATGGTCTCTAGAATCCAAGCCTTCAAATCTGTCATTGAAATGTCTCAGCATTCTGGTTCTAACTTACTCCCATTCCCTTATGCATCTCCCCTTGATTGCTTTGCACTGCTATGAGCTCTATGAATTCCTGTAACACTTCAGATCTGTTTCGTCAGGGATTGAATGCTTTCAGATACTGTCCTGTCTCCTAGGTAAATTATTACATATTTACATACTTATGCATTCCCCACCATACCTTGCCCAATTTAAGGAGAGGACAAGCAACAAACACAGGTTCATAGAAATATAACCACTTACCACTTACCAGCAGTGTACACAGTGGCTTTGAAGTCAGGTAGAACTCAGCCCAAATATTGCCCCCGCCACTTACTAACTCTACACATTAGACAAGGTAACTCTGAGCTAATTTCCCAATACGGCTGTAGGAGATAATAAGACAATGCATATAGAGTACACAGCAACAAGGGTGTGGCACATAACCACCATCTCTTAAAGACTTAATATTACTGGGTGGACAATTTGGTGAAAGTGATCAAATTCTATATGTACCTGTTTTTCACAGACTAGGGGAGTGTATAAGTTTCTTCTGATCTAGGAAACCTACTAAAAGTAATTCATGCTTGCTACAGAGAACAGTTATTCTAGCTATGATTTTTTTTTTATCTAACCCTTCATTAGTGCTACCCTAGAATTTAGTTCTCTTTTGTGAGGTGTCCTTGCTTATTATCTTCAATGTGTTTCTTAAAAAAGAGTAATTTGTCAAACTACTCACCCCAGGTCTCTATCTAGATTTTCAAACACTTCACCTCCGACAGTTTCATTATCCGGATTCAAACAGATTTCTATCATATTATAAAGGGCATTTTGGCCCCATTCACTATCTTTCCGAGCTTTATTAAAATGTCGAAGGGCATCATTTGGTTCTCCAGTATACCTGGTTAAATGTAAAAAAAAAAAAAAATGACTTATTTCAATCACTGACTATAAACTTTAAGTCAGTTATAGTTTGTTTGGTAAATAAACATATTCTAAAATGTAGATATTTTTCAAAACAAAGAAATGCATATTCTACTTTATTCACAATGAGGAAAAAAAATTATTACGTAGGATTTATTTGCCAATAGATTTACCAAAGATACAGTCCTTTACAGTACTGATATCCTGGCTCCAATTTTGCTCTGGAGTTACGTTTCTCAGCCATTAAGAAAAATCTTGGAACATCCTCAAGTTTTCCACATCTTCTTAGGAAATCAATTAAGCGAGATAATGTCATATAATTATCTACAAACAAAGAATATTTCAGATATAGACACATTTTATATCTTTTGTTTTAATGGTTATAATCCTACTTTATTAAAGTATAGTTTACTAAAGGAAAGCCTCTGGGGTTATAATCCCTAAAGAGACTGTGTGGACAACTGGATGATCAATCAAATGATAAAGGGTGGGTTGGTCTGATCCTAGTGAGACAGGGCCCACAGGCAAATAGACAAAAATGCACATTCCTAGGACCAAAATATTCTAGAAACAGTCTCTGTATAGATAACCTAAACTCCAACTATAAAATTCAGGAGGATTGATGTGATTGTGCAGGGCAGGTCTGTGAGACAACCTTTTCCGTTCACTACAGCACGCAAGGGGGTAAGAACAGGACATCCTGATGACAATGTGTGGGGTGGCTGTTGGTTGTTAGAATTAATTTAGCAGTCCTATCATGAGACAGAGCTGCAAGAACCTAGAGGCTGGAAGATCAGTAGGGAAATTGCACTAATCTGGGTGAGACGTGACACAGGCCTTAATTAGAGCCGAGGGCTAGGAGAAGAGAGACTGGATGTGACACTTAGCTATCAAACAGACAGGACTGATGGGACTTGTTAATCAATTGCTGTGAGGACAGGGGAGAACTCAGGAGGATTTGGAGATTTTGTGAGTGAAAAAGTGTAATCTGTCAAGAGAGCAGTAATTAGATCTATAAGGAGAATTTTTAACCAGCAAGGTTAAGTCAAATTGGACAGTACATTTCTCAAGTAAGCTAAAACACAGCCTTACTTTAAAGTATTAAATGTGCTACTGAGGGTAAGGAATAATGCACATGTAAAGTAAGTAGATCATAGGTTTTAGAATTAATTCTGACAAAGCAGATCAGTGGATGAGTTTGTAAAGTCTTATTAGAAATCAAATAGAACACAAGATTCAAAACATAAAATATCACATAGGCCAGTGGTTCTCAACCTTCTGGCCCTTTAAATACAGTTCCTCATGTTGTGACCCAACCATAAAATTATTTTGTTGCTACTTCATAACTGTAATGTTGCTACTGTTATGAATCATAATGTAAATATCTGATATGCTGGATGGTCTTAGGCAACCCCTGTGAAAGAATCGTTCAACTGCCAAAGGGGTCGCGACCCACAGGTTGAGAACCGCTGACAAAGGCAGTAAAAACTTACTTATTTTGCGTTTTTTTTTTTGTTTTTTTTTTAAATATATTTATTTATTTTTTTACAGAGAGGAAGGGAGCGGGATAGAGAGTTAGAAACATCAATGAGAGAGAAACATCGATCAGCTGCCTCTTGCACACCCCCTCCTGGGGATGTGCCCGCAACCAAGGTACATGCCCTTGACCGGAATCGAACCCGGGACCCTTGAGTCCGCAGGCCGACGCTCTATCCACTGAGCCAAACCGGTCAGGGCTATTTTGCGTTTTTAAATGACTTAGTATTGCACAGCCATTCACCAATCCATTCAACCAATGAACGTTTACTTTGTACCATCTGGGTGCTTTACACCACAACGTGTTTGATGGTGGGGATATCAGATGGATGTGAGGTGATCCCTGCAAACTTGGAGTTTGCAGTTTAATGGAGATGACAAATATATGCATAAATACTTTTAGCAAAATAATAGAATTATGTGATAAAGAGGCATGAGTGAAGTGATTCATTATTAGTGTGACCAACTTATCCTGATTTTCTGAGACTTTTTTAGTTTTAGCATTGAAAGCCCTGTCTTCCCAGAGACCCTTCAGTTTTAGGCAAATCAAGGTAGGTGGTCACCCTACTCAGCATTACATGAGATATTTTATAATGTTGGTGGTGGCAGTAGGTTGGGATTTTTATTTGGTGAAGGGTGTATATTTTGGATTATGTGTAGGGAGAGACATAGCGGAAGAATGAGGTTGGAAAAATTCATTATGGGCCCTAACTGGTTTGGCTCAGTGGATAGAGCATTGGCCTGCAGACTGAAAGGTCCCAGGTTTGATTCCGGTCAGGGTATGTACCTTGGTTGCGGGCACACCCCCAGTAGGGGATGTTCTGGAGGCACCTGGTTGATGTTTCTCTCTCATCAATGTTTCTAACTCTCTATCCTTCTCCCTTCCTCTCTGTAAAAAATCAATAAAATAAAATTAAAAAAAATTCATTATGGGCAAAAGGAAAACCCTGTATAGGCTTGGAGGTGTGGTTGTGTGTCACTTGGTACTTTTGCAGTACAAGGTTGTTATACTGAATTTATAAATAATTCATTTTATATGTGCTTATGAACAGTCCAAGGTAGCCAGTCTACTAAGCTAATTATGTTATTGCCATTTTGGAGAGATGCTGGGTGAGACAAAATTTATCTTCTAGATGAGTGCTTCTTCAAATCTTTCATGTGAGGGTAATGTTGTCATCAATGGCTTAAAAATATTAACAAGGCGCCAAGCCAGGTGGATCGGTTGGTTGGAGTGTCATCTCATACACTGAAAATGTTGTGGGTTCAATCCCCAGTCAGCACGTACAGAAGGCAACTGATCGATTTTTTTCACATTGATGTTTCTCTCTTTAAGATAAATAAAAACATATCACACACATCCACATGAAGGGAGAGGTCTGTTTTTTACACACACATGTACACATAAGGGGACAGGTCTGTTTTTTAAAAGACATCAGGTTGGATTATTGGCTCAAAGGGAAATATTGCAATAGTAGAGGCCCGGTGCATGAAATTCATGCACAGGGGGAGGGGGGCGTGTCCCTCAGCCCAGCCTGCACCCTCTCCAATCTGGGACATCCCTCTCACCATCCAGGCCTGCTGGCTCCCAACCACTCGCCTGCCTACCTGCCTGACTGCCCCTAACCGCTTCTGTCTGCCAGCCTGATCACCCCCTAACCATACCCCAGCCAGCCTGATTGATGCCTAACTGCCCTCCCCTGCTGGCCCAATTGCTCCTAACTGCCCTCCCCTGCAGGCCTGGGTCCCCCCAACTGCCCTCCCCTGCAGGCTTGGTACCCCAACTGCCCTCCCCTGCAGGCCTGGTCCCCCGCCCCCCCAATTGCCCTCCCCTGCAGG
>NW_006293001.1:6046041-6094079 GCF_000327345.1 Myotis davidii
CCCTGCAGGCCTGGTCCCCCCTCCCAACTGCCCTCCCTTGCAGTCCTGGGTCCCCCCAACTGCCCTCCCCTGCAGGCCTGGGTCCCGCCCTCCCCCCTGCAGGCCTTGTGTCCATATGGGGGCGGCCATCTTGTGTATTGGAGTGATGGTCAATTACCTCTTTATTCGATAGGATGGGAACAGCTTAAAACAGAAAGAATGAAAATATTATGTGCACTATCTTAAGTGGTCATTCAGAAAAGGAGAAAGGGATAAAACAGAGTCTGGAACCCAAGGCAGAAATGGCATAACAGCCAAGAGGAGAAAAGGAGTTGAGTGCATTAGCCAATACAATCAGTGAATATTTACCTGGCTTGCGTTCTAAAAGCTGTTGTAAATGAAACACTGCTTGTTCATAGTCCTGCTTCCTGAACATGAGATCTGCCATCATCTATAAAAGTAAAAGTTGGATCTAAAAATATTGCCATATATTTTACAAAGCATATTCCTCCCATCAAGACTTAGCACTAGGAGGACACATTGGAAAACAGGAGGGAAGTTTTACAGAAAAGGAGCCCCTGACACAGATTAGCCCCGAGATCAGTGTAACAGAAGGTTATCAGGATGTGAACAGAATTCTCTGTTCGCAAACTGAATTTTAGCAGAAAAATGTTTCAAGTGGTTATTTTAAAAGCAGAAATTTTAGGAAATTGCACACTCTATGTGCCATCATAGAAAGATGCCTCATTGGGCTTGTTAAAATGACAAGATCAAAAAAACAGCAACACTTAAATTCTTAATTATTTCAAAGGAATTTCAAATAAGCAAGACCTATTGAGATTTCCTTATATGTTTTAAAGGGAGACTTCTTACATTTGTAGTAACCTTGAATAAACCTCACAAACTGTCCTCTATATAGCTGTTTGAAAAGCTAACAAATACCTCAGCCCCAGTAAAAATGAAAACAAAAAAAAGTTCTGTTTAAAACTCACCATCTTAAAATAATAAAGGAAGTTTTTTCTGTAACTCCAAAAGTCCCACTGCAACTTATAAATTAGTCCAGCATGTCTGAGTACTTAAAAGTCAGTCTTTAGCAAATTATGACTTTACCGCATGACTGATCACACATACTCTTACGCATAAAGAAAATTTAACTAGGCCCAAGACAGCAAATCAGGCCTTATTTAGAAAAACAGGTTTACCGTTCTTATAAAATAAAAAAAGAATCTTAGTCTTCTTTGGTAAAATGTTAAAAATGTTATTTCTTCCAAAAGCCCACACGAGGCAGACCTCTCATTTAGCATTAGTTTTATGGGTAAAGGGTGACACTCCCCCGTGGATCCTAAAACAGCCGCCTTTACAGAACTGAAGACTCTGGGACTAACCATGGTGGCAGCCTCATTGTCCTGGTCACTCTGGAGAAGTAGGGCACAGTGCCGCAGGCAGGCCTCAGGATCATCGTGTGCCAGGTATAATCGTGCCAGCTCCAATATTATCTATGGACAATCAGGGCACGATCAGTGAGAGACTGGAAGAAACAGTGCCTGAGGAAACTGTCTGCACACAGATTAACCTTTAGCTGATCAAAGTTATCGGAATAAAAATGCCAAGCATGATAGATAGGAAAACTATAGGCACGCTCATCTTTCTTTTCTCTTATACCTGAGGGGGGAAAAAAAGGAAAAATGGGTGGTAACTCACTTGAAAAGTAGAGAGACACAAAACATTGTGAAAAGAATACTGGCTTAAATCGGGAAATTAGATTCTGGTCCAAGATTTCCCATGATGGGGCCAAGTCTCTCTTACCTCTCAGAACCTGTTTTCTCATTTGTAAAATAAAAAGCCTGAAACAGACAATTCCCAAGGTATGCTTTATACTGATACTAGAATTATAGCTTCTTCAGCCATCACGGAACCATGTGCCTATTTGGTAATGCCTTAAAAACGATTATTTTTGCCTTATATCTGAAAGAATTGTATTAACTTCAAAATGCTCAATCCTAAACTTTATATTCTAGAATACGATTGCCTTTTGTTATACATCACTTATTTAAGTATTTAGCTATTTTTAGAGATTTCTAAGAAAAAAATTTTAATCATCTATCAACACCTGAGAAATTACACATTCAGTTTATACAGTATATGATTTCTACATCAAAATTACCTTTACATTTACTCCCAAACTGTGCCATTTGAGTTAAGAGATTCAATCTAGTCATTTCTGCATATCCAGTAATTTAAAAAGAGGTGTACAAGGGCTGTGTAGTAAGCTGAATTGAGTCATCTAGAGCCAGATATTTATTTGAGACTGAGAAATTGTTTTAAAGTAATTACTAAAACACAAATGAATATTGAACATCAGAGAGCTTACAGGTTTACTTTGTCACTTATTCCATCATAATTTTTAGATTCTAATATTATTAAAGGCATAACTATTTTGAAGGATTTCTAGACACAGTATTAATTTTTAACTTGTATTTTTGTTATATTTTTTTAAAATTTTTTTTAATAAACTGATACGAATTTTACATTTGGAGAAATTAGATGACATCTGGAATAAAAGGTGCTTAAACTTTCATGAAGGTTCTGACCTTATTATCTGTTTCACAATGAACAAGCGCTTCTCTATAAAACTTAATTGCTTTTTCATAATCTCGCTGAGCAACAGAATGTTTTGCAATCTCTGCACAAATTTCAGCTGCTAAATGTTTCTGTGCAGGAACTGCATCTGGTTGTTCCATCTGAACACGTTTTAGTACCCGAGCTTGTAATTCTCGAGCCTAGGAAAAAATAAGGATAAAAAGGATTTTTTTAAAAAAAGAAGTAGAAACTAACAAATTCTCAATATGAACACACAATAAACTTTACAGAAGATTTATTAAAGCATTATTGGCCCTTGAGCTAACAAATCCTGACCCAAAGAAAATATCTTAGTTGAGGTCTTAAACATGCACTTGTTCACAAATGAGCCAGCATGCCTATACTTTTCAACTGAAGTACTAAAAATTACTGAGTCTTTCCCACTGTTATAAGGATATGTGCAGGAAGCTCACTAGGGAACAATACAACCATAAAACCAACTTTTGGAAAAAATGTTCCACTCTTTGAAAGGTATTGAGGAAATGACTTAAAACATGTTATTTGTTATAAAGAAAAAAAAAAAGCATTCTGTTATTTGTTGTAAAAACGAAGAAACAGCAAAAGTAAAACAAAAAAATCTCTGAAATAGCCCAATGTCTAAGAATGGAAAATGGCTAATCAATTTTTGGTGTATACATACATATGGTCCTACACTGTTCACAAACAACCAGAAGGAAGGCTGGGGTCTTCCTCAGGATAAGAATGTAGAGAAGGTTGCTAAATTAGAAGAACATTAGCCTTTCCACCCACAGATCTGTTTCCTGACACACTGAGACCTTCCTTTAATAAGTGACAGAGAACTCCTGTGCTTTAAGCCTGCACAATAAAATTTAACTTTGAGCTAATCATTCACTAATGCATTCATGTGTTCATGTAACAAACAGTGAATGTTCACCATCTGCCACACATTATGCTACACACAGGGAGCCCTTTTGGAGACCCCTGTCAAAATGCTGGTTGACAACTGGTGTTTAATGAAGCTGGTCTAAAGCTGAGTATGTTTTGGAATCACAGGTCCTAACATTAACTTAGGACATTATAATAAGCATCTTTCTGGAAATGAAAGAGAAAGGATTTGAGAATATTATTAGATACAGCATTTGGTGAAGGTTAAGACTTTCATGAAATTTTACTTTTATATGATGGAGTTGTAGCTACAAAGACATGCTGGTAAAATCCACAGAAATGAATATTAAGTGAAAGAAGCATAACAAAATATAAGTCTGTACTTATCAATTAAAATTTTATAAAATTATAAAATTGTTAAGTGTTTTATGGCATATAGATTCTTTATTTCTGATTTACTTAGATGTTTTTCACAGAGAAGATAATTTGCTAAAAAGTGATTTCCCCTAGAATTTTCCTGCAATTAAAGAATTAGAACTTCTGTTAGCTAAAGCTCAAAACCAAAACATTTGATAAATAAGTTGCACAGAATGCAAAACTCTTCTGGGTACATGAAAATGAGGTCAAACGAGTGGTATTCTAAAAAGCAAAAATAGTGAGATGCTCTATGTTCTACTTCAAGCTCAGCAAAGATGTGGGGCAAATCAATGAACAAATGACCCAGTCAACAACATTATTTAAGATCCACATGGAAACTGTACCAAAATTGATTACAATGTAGGGCATAAAGCAAGCTTTAACAAATGTCAAAGGGCTGAATCATTCAAACCGTGTCTGACCACAGCGAAATTAAACTAGAAATAATTATAAAAAGATAACAACAAAAAATGGAACTGCCTGAAAATTGAGCACTATTATTTTTATTTTTTATACATAAACAGATTTTACTTCAAACCATATTTATAACTATATGCTGTGAAAAATAACTGCCATATATTAAGTGCTTACTATGTTATTTCCATATGCAATAGTTATCACTTTAAATTTTTTAAAATTTATCTTTATGGTTGGAAGTATTACAGATGTTCCCTTCACCCCTCCCCCATTGATCCCCTCCTTCTCATTCCTATCCCCTCCTCAGCCCTCCACCTCACTATTGTCTGTGTCCATGGATTATGTATATCCTTTATAATAAAAGGGTAATATGCAAATCAATTGAATGGTGGAATGACCAGTCACTATGACATGCACTGACCACCAGGGGGCAGACGCTTAACACAGGAGCAGACGCTTAACACCGGGGAGTGGGCCTAAGCTGTCAGTTGGACATCCCCTGAGGGCTCCTGGACTGTGAAAGGTGGCAGGCCAGGCTGAGGTATCCCCCACTTCCCAAGTGCACAAATGTCATGCACTGGGCCTCTAGTATGCATATAAGATCCTTGGTTAACCTCTTTCCACCCACCCAACCCCCTTTTCCTCTTAGAATCTTCAGTCGGTTGCATGCTTCCATGTCTCTGGATCTATTTTATTCATCAGTTTATTTTGTTCATTGGATTCCACATATAAGTAAAATCATGTGAGGTTTGTCTTTCTCTGACTGGCTTGTTTTGCTTAGCATAATATTCTCCAGGTCCTTCCATGTTTTCTCAAAGAGTAAGAGATCCTGTTTTTTTACTACTGCATACTATTCCATTGTGTAAATGTACCACAGCTTTTTTTATCCACACATTTACTGATGGGCACTTGGGCTCTTCCCACATCTTAGTTATTGTAAATAATGCTGCTATGAGCACATGGGTGCATATATTCTTTTTTATTAGTGTTTCAGTCTTCTTAGGATATGTTCCTAGAAGTGAGATCCCTGGATAAACACTATACTTATAAATAACCCATGGGTCAAAGAAGTGATCAAAGTAGAAGTAAGGAAATATTATAAACTGAATAATAATAAACTTGTGGGGTGTATCTAAAGCAATGCTTAGAGATAAATTTATTACCTTAAATAAATAAGAAAAGAACAAAAGCTAACCCAGCCTATGTTACTACCTAATGGAGTATTTCATTAGTCTAGAAAAAGATTAGTGCATCATACCCAAAGATAGTAGAGAAAACTATTTAGTGAGGTAAAAAAGCAAACATTTCATCAAGCCAGAAAAGGAAAAAGTTGGTTCTCTGAGAATCCTATCTAATAAAGAGGGAATATGCTAATTGACCCTCATGCTGTCACAAAGATGGCAGCACCCACAGCCAATAAGAGGGAATATGCTAATTGACTGCCCCGTCCTCAAAGACGGTGGTGCCTACAGCCACAAAATGGCTGCAGGGGAGGGCAGTTGGGGGCAACTGGGCTGGCAGGGGAGCAGACAGGCGTCAATCAGGCTGGCAGGGGAGTGGTTAGGGGGTGATCAGGCTAGCAGGCAGAAGCGGTAGGGGCAATCAGGCAGGTGAGCAGTTGGGAACCAGCAGTCCCGGATTGTGAGAGGGATGTCCAACTGCCAGTCCAGCAGTTGGACATCCCCCAAGGGGTCCCAGATTGAAGAGGGTGCAGGCTGGGCAGAGGGACACCTCTCCCCCAGTGCACAAATGTCGTGCACCGAGCCTCTAATATTATTATAATAAGCCCCTGGCATAACTGATCATTAATAACAGAAGGAAAATGTCCAATATCAGGACTATAAAAGAAGATATTTCTACAGTATTTCCAGATTTTCAACGGTTAAGATATAATGAACAAATATGTCAATTAATTTGACAATTTAATGAAATAAAAAATTGCTTAAAAATAGCCATCTAAACCAACATAAGTGAAATTTTAAAATGATCACTCTAAGATCCATTATAGATGTTGAATCCATTAATAAAAATCTTCCATCAAGAAGCCTTGAAGTCCCAATGGTTTTAATATCAAATTGTTCCAAATGTTAAAAAAAATAGCATCAGTCTATAGATCAATATCTTTCATGAACATAGATATACAAATCTTGAACAAAATACTAGCTAATATCTTTAAATTCCAGTTATTGTTTTAAAAAAACTACAAAAAATGACATATTTTAGGGCTATTACGGTGATTTAACATCTGAAAATCAATTTTATATATCACATTTACAGAAAAAAAATAGGAGAAAAGTCACATGAGTATCCTGATAGATGTAGAAAGTGATTTATGATAAAATTTAATTTATAAAAAATTGTTAGCAAACTAGAAATGGAAAAATCATTAAAAATATCAGCTACTTAGGGAATAGTTCAAAGGAAAAATGTGCAAAACCTCTACAGTGTAAACAACAAAATAATAAAATAAATTAAAGAAGATATAAATAAAGGAAGAAAAAAAATTCATGTCAAATCCCACCTATCATATGACTTCACAAAAGCTATAAACCAAACTTCCTCAGCTGTAAAACAGAATTAAAAAATCAACTTCCCTATTTGTTATAATAATTAGCAATAATATATTTAAACTGTATAATCCACAGGCATTCAATCATTTCCAGTTTGACTTATTTTCTGTGAATGATGGGTCAAAAGAGATTGGTTTACTCTTACATGTGGCATATTTCCTTCTACATCCATCCTCCACCTACAACCACCCTCACTAACAAATGCATTTACCTGTTGTAATGAAGTGATTGCATCACCAGGTCTTTCCATTTTACTGTAAACTTTTGCTAGAAGAACTTGCAAACGTCCATCTTCCATGAGAGCAGACAATTCATTTACTATGAAAGAAGTGAATACATTGGGGGGAAATATTAATTTTAAACAAATGCTTACATTTTTCAACCAGTTTAAAAAATGGTCTTTGGAAAGAATGGTTTTGAAAAATAGTGAATAAAGTTAAAAATTTTTCAGTCAGTTAACTGAGGAATGGCCATGCTTGGTTTTTGTTTTGTTTTTTTAAAGATACAAATAGCTTGGAAGAAAAAAATAAAGAACTGGGTAAAAACTGGAGGTTTTTCTTAAGACATATATTTAGAAATAACAATGTAATAACTTAGTTAATAATTTCAATTTTTGTTCTTAAATATATAAAATTTCTGCTTATTGAAGTCATCTATACTAATAAAAGCCTAGGTGGCCCTCGCACCCTCACGTGACGCCCCCACATCATCACAAAATGGCTGCCACAGATGGTCGGCAGGGGAGAGCAGTTGGGGCAACCAGGCTAGCAGGAGAGGGCAGTTGGGGGTGACCAGGCTGGCAGGGGAGCATTAGGCATCAATCAGGCTGGCAGGGGAGCAGTTAGGGGGCAATCAGGCTGGCAGGCAGAAGTGGTTAGGGGCAATCAGGCAGGCAGGCAGGGGAGTGGTTAGGAGCCAGCAGTCCCGGATTGTGAGAGGGTGCAGGCTGGGCTGAGGGACACCCCTCTGTGCATGAATTTCATGCACCAGGCCTCTAGTTAAAAGATAAGATAGAATATCTGCTGCATGTAATGAAGTGCTGTTTTTTAAAATAATAGATTATTTGATAGGCTATGAATCGTAACCAGTAAGAACACCAATTGTGATGCCAACCAGTCTGGTTTCAAATTTAGGCTTCATCATTTATTAGCTATATAACCTTGAACAAGTACTTAACTATTCTGTGCCTCCCTTCCATGTGTAAAAGAGGGGAAATAATAGTACCTATTTCATAGGGTTTTCGTATAATATTTAAAGTTAATAAGTACAAAGTAAGTTACCATATACAAAGCAATTAAAATAAAGTGTGGCATGTGGTTAAGTGCGATTTAAATATTTAGTATTATTACTTTGTGATCTAAGAGTAGTAAAAGAACCCTAAATAATTAACAGAAATATGTTTCTTCCACCATTTAAGAAGTACATGGTCTGTGCTAGTCTGTTTAAAGTGGTTTATTTAAATTATTTCTTTAATGTTACATTATTGATGTTTCTGTTTCTCTCTCTTTCTCTCTTCCTCTCTGAAATCAAAATACATTTTTTAAAAACTTATAATAAAAATGTTTATTTGTTTAAACAACAGACATAGATGCAATTTAAAAGAACTTTCCTTTACATCATTTTGGGAAGTATCTTTCTGTAACACAATTAACTGTTTCATAAATCTGTTATAGATTTTTCAAATGTCTTATTTTAATAGTGATATTCAGATCAATGAAATAAACAACTTCACATATAAAATACTGGGAATACAAATACACATTTATATAATACAAAAACAAAAAAGATAAGGTATATCGGTGTACTTTTTTTCAAATCAGGAATATTTTCATACCAAGTTCATGAGCTAGAGCATGTTGAAGGACTTTTTCTGCTTTGTCATACCATTTCAATTTTAATAAAAACTCTGCCAGGTCATAGCAAAGATAATTTTGTCCATTTTTCAGTGCAGCTTCATAGTAAGTGATTGCCTAAACAAAATCCATTTTGGTTAGGAAGAAAGAGGCAATGAGAATGGCATTCAAGCATAGGTAACTTACACACAGATTTAAAACATACACATAACTGAAAACAACCAAGGAGAAGCTTAGGCATGTATCTGCACTACCAGTTAACTATGCCATTTTCCTCAGAGAATCAAACATCACAGAAGGCAACTAGCATTTCTTGTATAAGTAGCTTATTAACAGAGTGCTTGGTGAAAAAAAAAAAAAATAATGGTTTCATTCCAGAAGCCAGTGAACTTTATCAAATGCAAATACTTTGCTA
This sequence comes from Myotis davidii, assembly GCF_000327345.1. NCBI lineage: Eukaryota > Metazoa > Chordata > Mammalia > Chiroptera > Vespertilionidae > Myotis > Myotis davidii. The sequence continues at coordinate 6,055,179 of NW_006293001.1, forward strand.
GCTGTTATATAAATGTTCAACAGTTACCAGGAATAGAGCAAAAATACAACTAAAGAATATCCATTTTCTCTAAGAGGCAAACAAACTAACAAAAACCAAACCCACCCCTCAAAGCACATAGCTTACCAAAATTCATTCCAGAGAAAGGACATCTATTATGCTTTGACATATAATGAAAGAGATGTTAATAGCAACTGGTTTAGTGATTAAGAATTTAGGTGTAAGATGAGGCCTGAAGTAAACTTTAGTCCAAACAGTCTTTGCAAAATGCAGTGAACAAGAATTTGAGACAAGAGAAAGCCTTTCGCACAAATTCCAGCTCGTGGACACAAATTTCGAGTTTTACAACCATCAAGATACAAACGGTGTTTGCTGAAGGCCTATCATAGAGCAGACTTTGAAAAATTTGACCCAATAAATATATTTTAAACTATAAAGTATACTTGCCTTTGAATAGTTATGAGTTTTCACAAGTGCCTTCCCAACTTTGCTTGCCAGTGTTCCATCTTTTGGGTTCTGATTTAATGCTTGTTCATATGCTACTATGGCTTCTTCAGGCTAATGTTGACAGACACAAAAAATAGGCAATAGATAAAGAGCTTGGCTGGATTCCACTAATGGCAACATTTATATAATTATGTTTTTCATTTGGAATATTTAATAAGATTAATAAAGCATGTATTTAAGTCTAGAAACCTTAATAATTTCAGAAAGGTGACAGTCACCAGTATAGGTATAACTTATCAGTATATTCCCATCCATGTTAATTGTCTCTTGCCTTCATAAATAATAATCTGAGAAGAGAAAAGTTCTTGACTTTTCATTTCTGGCAGTCATCACAAAAGCCAGATAGAGTCAGAGGACTGCTTCCCTTTGAAGAAAACACCACATAGCTAATAGTTCTCTTTATTCTTTTGTTTAAAGGAGCCTCTTGCTTCTGATACCATCTCTATTTTAAATAATGATAGTGTCGAATTATTGGATCGCAATTTGAAAAGAAAAGCATGCTTTTATTATAATGGTTGTCTCCTTTCATTGTGATGACTGAATCTTGAATATTAAGTAAACATTATTTAGAAAACCAAATTCCTTTTAATTTGGGATGCTATACTAATCACAAAGATTTTTTAAAAGTCTAAGTTCAGTAGCATCAGAAATTTACCTCTTGAATATTCATGTATGCATCTCCAAGGAGAAGGAAAGAATGAGGGCTAGGCATTATTTCAGCAATTTCTCTGGAAATCAGACCAACACTATTTAGTATATTGAATACAAAAATCTTCTTCTAAAAGGTAAGCACATTTATTTCAATTACCCAATAACCTTCAGAGTACTTTCTACATATCCAACAGTGTAACACTGTGAAAAACACAAACAAAAAACAAAACCACCATACCATAACCAGGCTGTTTATGCTAGGGCAATCATTTTTTTAATTAAGTCTTTGCATTTTCTGAAATGCAGGAAACAAGAGTACAGGTGGATAAATTGTATCCAGAAATATATTTTGTTATGTTTAATTTTGAAATGACATGGAAGTAAAGGTACCAAAAAGGATGGAACCCGGAGGGGGGGAGGGGAGACACACCACTTATTCTCCTAGGTATCTTGAGCTCTGGTATTCATGGCATTAATCATGTGCTCAAATGAGTTACTTTAAAAAATATCCAGTCTTCTACTTCAGTATTTCCTGTTTATTTTTTACCTGCAAAATTTAACTAGTAAAAGTCAAAATACCAGTTACTCAAATAAGAATGTGATATTAAGACTTTAACATATAGTATCTCATTTACTAGTAATTGGTCAAAAACTCTTATGAGAAAGAGAATTATTATTTTGATTTTATAGATGATGCTGAATTTGTCTATACCTAATGTGTCAGATCTGCCTGAAACAGAAACCTCTGCTTTTAACTGTTATATTATACTGCATTCAAACAAATCAATTCTATTTGGAAATACTTTCACCATTAGAGATGATAGTTAGTGCTCATCTTTAGGAAATGTGATGTAGAAACTTTAGTTCATCTATCTATATTGGGGTACTGCTCCCTTTCTTTGAATCACACAGCACCTACAAAGAATCTAAGCATGGGAGGAGGAATGGGGGCAGGCTAGAAAGGATCAATGGGGGAGCGAGGGGGACATGTCAATACTTTCAACAATAAAGATTTAATTTAAAAAAATAAAAGGATCTAAAGAGACAATAAAAAAGAGTGTGTATATGTCCATGTGTATGTGTTGTGTATCCCAATAACTCCTAAGGGCATCAGAATATAACTTTTAATTAATTTATTTTTATCGATTTGAGAGAGAGAGGAAGGGAGAGAGAGAGAGACATCAATGTGAGAGAGAAACATTGATTGTTTGCCTCCCACACCTGCCCCGACTAGGGAATTGAACCCAAAACCTGAGTATGTGCTCTGACCGGGAATCAAACCTGTCATCTTTTGGCGCATGGGATGACATTCAACAACCTGAGCCAGGGCCACAATATAACTTTTAAAGTCCCTGTCCTTTCACCAAGGAACATTTGTAATCCATACCTTAGTGTAGTATAAACTAAGCCATAATTCTTTTTCTGTATCTATAATAATAAAAGCATAATATGCTAATTAGATTGGACAGCCAAATGACCTTCTGGACGAAGCTGGGGCTGCGAGGGCCAAGGCAAGCCGCCTCGGCTGCGAGGGCTGAGCCTCTGGCATGAATTTCATGCATCGGCTCTCTAGTCTATTATATTAAGGAATTAAACATGACCATCTAGCCCCTGAATTGATGTTACATTACATAATTGTCTTAAATAATTAATACATATAACTGTTGTTCATTCCCTTCCCCCAACAGAAAGATGTCTAAAAGTAACATCTGATGAGGGAGGAGAACTGAGAAACCAGAATGAGCCACAGGTTGAAGTAATCGTAAGTATTATGCTGTATGTTTTTGAGAGAGTAGCTTGGCTAGAGTGACTGTGGTTGATGGTAGGAGAAGGAAGTGAGAACATGAAGGCAAGGATCTATAAAGTATCTACACACATGCACACACACTTAAAAGAGAAGTAAAACAAGTTTGGGAATTAATTTTAGGAGGTAAATGCATTAAAATAACCATTTACCTATAGCAAGTGATATATAACATTTTCTCTTTTCTATGCTTCAGGTATATATCTGCCATTTTTTCTTTGACCTCTATGAAATAAGGCTGTTCGGATGTAACATTCTGAAGCATGCTTAAAGCCCGTTCAACATCTCCTTGGGCCAGAGCTAGGTCTGCATTAGCAATGGTAACACGTAATTCTTCATATGTCCCAGAAAATTCATGGGTAGCATCTTGTAACACTTTTGCTGCCTCATGCTGTAATGACAAAATAAAAATAACATTCAAAATATTCAACAAATTATACTAGAAATGAGGATTTTCTATGAAAACAATGAACAAAAAATGCTAGCACAATTAGGATATTCATGAAATACTGATGGATTTTTAAAAAGCACAAAAATTTAAAACTAAATGCAGAAACCAAATTCAGGTAACACTATAAACACTGGTTAGCTGACAAGTGTTTACATAACTGAGACAACAGCAGTTGCTACACAAGAGACACCACTACTATAATTTAACTAGAGGCCCGGTGCACAAAATTTGTGCACAGGGGAAGGGGTGGGGGCCTTCAGCCTGGCCTGTACTCTCCCACAATCCGGGACCCCTCAGGGGATGTCCAACTGCCTATTTAGGCCTGATCCCAAGATAGGGCCTAAACAGGCAGTCAGACATCCCTCTTGCAATCCAGGACCACTGGATCCTAACTACTCACCTGCCTGCCTGATCACCCCTAACCACTCTGCCTGCCTGCCCCTAACCACTCACTTGCCTGCCTGATTGCCCCTAACTGTTTGCCTGACTGCCTGATCACCCCTAACGGCTCGCCTGCCTGTCCAATCGCCCCTAACCACCTCTGCTTCGGCCCCCGCTGCAGCAGCTTCATTCAGAAGGACGTCTGGAATGGCATCCAGAAGGTTGTTTGGCTGTCCGGAATAATTAGCATATTAAACTTTTATTATTATAGATAAGCATTTACTTTGCACCCAGCATTGTATTAACCTATCTAATTCTCACAAACAACCAGTAAGGTAGTTACTATTATTACTCCTTCCCTGCAGTAAGGAAATTGAGATTTAGAGAGTTAAGAAGTTAACAAATGATAGACCAGAATTCAAGATCAGGCAGCCTGACTCCAAAGCCTAAATGTTAGCCATGTTCATTATTACCTCACTAATGCGATCTAGTCTGGTCACCCACTGAACCCAATGGCTCCTCATTAACTAGCAGACTCCTTTATTATCTATATCAGGACATCATTTTTCTTATACCTCAGGTGAACATATTACTTCATTTCCAAATCTGTACTTCAATGAATCTAAAATGTTATTTAAGATTCATCTCAAATGTCATTTAAAATCCATTTCAACTTTAAGTATTATAGAACATTCGGATTTCAGAAATGTTAAGATGTGAAAAAACTAGCACATCTTAGAATCAATTATTTATGCATGGCAACTGGTTCTTTTTATTTAAATGCATTTTATGTTCATTTACTAGTGAAAGAGAAGTTGAGACTTGGCAATTATCTAGACACTAGAGGCTCGGTGCACGGATTCATGTACCGGTGGGGTCCCTCAGCCTGGTCTGCGCCCTCTCACAATCCAGGACCCCTTGGGGGATGTCAGAGGTCCAGTGCAGGGATTTGACCCGATCCCCACAGGCCAGGATGAGGGACCCCACCGGTGCACATATCCATGCACCAGGCCTCTAGTATGCATATAAGATCTTTGGTTAATCTCTTCCCGTCTCCACTTCTCCCTCCCCTCTGAGATTCATCAGTTTGTTCCATGTTTCCATGTCTGTGAGCTGAGCATCTGCCCCCTGGTGGTCAGTGTGCATCAAGGCTACTAGTCGAACACCTAGCATATTAGCCTTTTATATATAGACTAGAGGCTCAGTGCACGAATTCATGCATGGGTGGGGTTCAGCCAGCCCGCCCCAATCAGGGTCAATTGGGCTGGGCTGGCCAGGGAGAGGGTCCGCAGGTGGTTGGTGGAACAGCCGATTGGGGGCGGGGCCAGCCAGGGGGAGGAGCTGCGGGCAGTTGGCTGGCCGGCTCTGCCCCCTGGTCAAACTTCCAGTTGAACACCCAGTTGAGGGGACAATTTGCATATTAGCCTTTTATTATATAGGATTATATAGGATAGCCTTCTTAACTTCCACGGAAATATAAAAATAAATTAGCAACTGCTGCAATACAAAAAACAGGTATCAATGACATTAAGTTCTTCATTTTCTTGAATTCTCTCAGAAATACCTTCTATCTTCCATCCATCTATCCATCCATCCATCCATCCATCCATCTGTATTATTATTTTTTAAAGCATTTGATTTTATGGCTGTCCTATAAGTTTATCAAAGTTGTTATTTATCCACTGGTTCTTTTGTTTCCTCAAGTATTAAAATTTCAGGTTGGTACTTTCATTTTATTTCAGTAGTACTTGTGTGTACATGTATGTGTGAAGCCTTTAGGAATTCACAGAATTATAACTATAACTGGGGTAATCATACATTATAATACTCTTATACATTTTAATACATTTCATAATGTCATTTTACATTGTATTGTTACTCACATTACGTTATATTATGTTGTAACATTCTATGGTAGCCAATCTAAGTACAATGATACTTAATGTCTTCCAAGTGCAAATTATGTCTAACTACAGGGGCTTGCAAAAAGTACATGATTTGGTGAAAAGTAGTGAGAAATAAATTTCCTAAATTTTACTACTTGGTCAGGATAGCTTTTTCATTTCCTACTAACATAAATATATTACATGCATATATATATATCATTTTTTTAAATAAAAAGTTCAGATATGAGTCAATGAATTAAAACTTGACCTACCTGTTCTCCATTTAAGCAGTAAACCTCTACCAACTCAAGAAATATTGATAAACGATGGCTTGCATCAACTTCAGTGTTCTTGTATTTTGATTTTGAGGAAGCTTCAATTTTCCTCACTCCTGGTAAACTCATTGCCATATGTAGAGTTTTAATGGCCTCTCCTATTTCTCCCATTTTCTTTTGTGACTGAGCTTTTATCAAATGATATAAAGGATTTTCTCTCACCTGAAAAAATAATATTCAGAAATACTTCCTTGGAGTGCTTACAACATCAACACATAATTTACATTCCATCAAACATTAAAATGATAGGATCTTTGAGGACAGCCTGTGATTATATACATAAGGTCTATTTCTGTCCTTTTATTAACTTTCTGATCCAGTATTATATTAAATCAAATTCAGGAAGCCTGTCACTGCCTAGCATCCCTCTGGATGAAAAACCAGGTAATTAAGTGCTTCTACTATGATAGAGGAGAAAATGCAACAAAGTACTAAGGCTAGAAAATATATTCTAAAATAATTTGAGTTTTCAGGAAAGGAGTTTCTTTATCTGGGACTTCTGGTGCTAATATAAAGTCATATTTCTAGAAACAAAGTTTTCCCCTCTTTTCTTTATTTTTAAGATTAAACATTTTAGTATACGTTAATCAAACACTGGTCTTAACCATTTGGTACTACTCAGAAACATGAAACAAAGCTTCTGTCTTTATTGTAGCTAGCAACAGTGTATACAGAAAAACAAAATGACAAAAATGAGTGAGGAAGGAGTCAAAGAAGATAATCCAGAATGAGGTGAAGTAGAGCCATTTAATGCCTGGGACAGCTACACTACTCTGTAAGGCTGTGTTTCTAAGTCTTAGTTACCTATGAACTCTGTGTGAACACTCCTTCTTATCTCTTCTCTTAGAGCAGCGGTTCTCAACCTGTGAGTCGCGACCCCTTTGGCGGTCGAACGACCCTTCCACAGGGGTCGCCTAAGACCATCCTGCATATCAGATATTTACATTACGATTCATAAGAGTAGCAACATTACAGTTATGAAGTAGCAACGAAAACAATTTTATGGTTGGGTCACAACATGAGGAACTGTATTTAAAGGGCCAGAAGGTTGAGAACCACTGTCTTAGAGATTTTCAATGACTGGGGTAGAGTTCCAAAGCCCCACCAGTCTTGAGAACTCCTATCGTAGGAAGCAGGTGCTATCACCTGCAAAACTTGCTTGGACCTTTAACTCTCCAGCCCATCAATGGGTTCTCACATACAGGGCTAAGAAGCTGTGGGCCCAAGTGAAAACCTGAGGAGGTCCTCCATGACTCCAGGTGGCTCGGGAAGCACCTGAACCTGGATTTCCCCTAACGCTGAGGGATATGATATGGACCACAGAGTATCTTGGGTAGTAATCTAGTGTGTTTATATCCTCAAACCACATACTAAGTTTCAAAATGACTAAGCATCGTTGATGATAAATCTAGAGAAAAGTTATTAAAAATTCAGGTCCAAGGCCCTGTACACCAAAAGACTGTGGGTTCGATTCCCCATCAGGGCACAACCTAGGTTGCGGTTCGACCTCTTATAAATGAGCATAAGGAAGGCAACCAATAGATGTTGCTCTCTCACTCACTCTCTCTCTCTCTAAAAATAAGTAAAAACATATCCTCAGGTGAGGATTTTTTTTTTTAAACAAGGTCAAAGCCTTAACCAGTTTGGCTCAGGGGATGGAGTGTCGGCCTGTGGACTGAAGGGTCCCAGATTCGATTCCAGTCAAGGGCACGTACCTTGGTTGCAGGCACATCTCCAGTAGGAGGTGTGCAGGAGGCAGCTGATTGATGTTTCTCTCTAATTGATGTTTCTAACTCTCTATCCCTCTCCCTTCCTCTCTGTAAAATATCAATAAAATATATTTTAAAAAAAACACAAAAAACAAAAAAAAACAAGGTCCAAGAAGGAAAGGGGCAATAAAATAAATCCTAATACATAAAAATATTTATAGTTTACAATTATTTTTAATACTTTCATTATTGCATTTAACATTCACTATAGCTGTAGGGTATTTATTATGAGTTGTATAGAAAAGAAAACAAGTTCAGAGAGATAAGTGGAAACATCAGACACTGACCCCAGGTCTTTGTTGCCCTGTCCCTATAATTTTTTAACTATACACAGTTGCTCCATTTCTTCTCCTACTGCTTATGAATCCAAAATCTTTTTAATTTAAAAATGCATTTCTTAGCAAAATATTAAAGGCTAAAATTTTTTAAAAAGTTGATATGCAAACATTTGCTAAAGATTCCAGGAGGTTGATGAGGAATATGATATGTATCCATTTGAGTCTGGAATACTTACCTTAAAGTTATAGCTCAGACAAAGTTCAAGAGACTGAGAACATAATTTAAATTTATCCTGAGACAAATAAACTTGAGCCATCAGGAGGTAAGCATCTGCATAAGAAGAATTGTGTTCCAGGCAATGCTGCAGGTTATTATAAGCTGCTTCAATGTCACCTAATGAGGGACACAAAACACCATTTAATTCAAATGATTAAAAACTGGAGATCTTAGAAGTAAGAGGGAGAAAAGTAGAAAACTATCTGTGGATAGTTCCAGTGTTTAAGGTCCTCTGTTCAAGGGGCCATGATTTAATCTCTTCTTTGTGGTCCACATGAAAGAATTTACATGTAAATCAGAGTACTGTACATCTGTAAGACCACACCTTGGTCATAAGGAGCAAACCAGAGGAAGTATGAAAAAAATCAGAGTTAAGCACCACTGTTACTGAGAGACCTATGCATGTACCTTTATTCATTTTCCTTGTTAATTTTTATTTTACAATTTCATTAAAATAAGTTCTGTAAAACATAGAAATTTAAATAGGTAGAATGCTATAATAACAAAGAGGATTTAGTCTAGTTATCATTCTAGACTAAAAGTTTTAAAAATCTAGAAATTTTATCACCGTCCATAAAATTACAAAAAGGCATGATATACTCTAGAGCAGTGGTTCTCAACCTTCCTAATGCCGCGACCCTTTAATACAGTTCCTCATGTTGTGGTGACCCCCAACCATAAAATTATTTTCGTTGCTACTTCACAACTGTAATGTTGCTACTGTTATGAATCGTAATGTAAATATCTGACATGCAGGATGTATTTAGATTGTTCGCGACCCACAGGTTGAGAACCGCTGTAAGTTCCCAGACAAATACAGCCCCAGCTCATGTCACATGGAGTTGAATAAGCATCCTGTGGAGGCCAGTCAATCCACAAAATTAGAAAAAGAAATATTAACATAGTTGTTTTAAGACATTAAGTTTTGAGTTAGTTTATTATACTAGCAGTGGGCAACTGACATTACCTGACACCTCAACAGACAAGGCTTTAGCCAGGGCTCCAGAATTCCTCCATATGATACGAATCCATTTAAACAGAAAACATTTTTTCTTAGAGACAGAGAATTAATAGACAAAAATTTGGCTGAGGTAGCACAAAACTTATTAAATATAGTGTTGAAATTTGTCCATTAACCATCAGACAATTATGCATCACATAATTGTGATGCAATCACATCAATTGCATCACATAATTGTGATGCAATCCAACACTCGGAACAGATCAAAAAGGAAATGTGAAGTTTAAGCAAATGAATTTGTATGGGAATTACCATTCCCCTGTTCTTCTAGGAAGGAGGAGGGTTAAGGAGGTAACTTGAAATAAGACATTATTACCAAGGGGAGAAAGTCTATGGAAAAGAATCAGGAGTTGCAAAAACAGTGACTGGCATAATTGTGATGCAATCCAACACTCAGAACAGATCAAAAAGGAAATGTGAAGTTTAAGCAAATGAATTTGTATGGGAATTACCATTCCCCTGTTCTTCTAGGAAGGAGGAGGGTTAAGGAGGTAACTTGAAATAAGACATTATTACCAAGGGGAGAAAGTCTATGGAAAAGAATCAGGAGTTGCAAAAACAGTGACTGAATGAGGAATGCATGAATAACTGAGTAAAGAATCTTGGGCAATGGGAAGAAAGTGCCACTTATTTCAGAAGTATTTAAAAATAGAGAAATAGGTCATCATTGTTGTGGGAAAAAGAAAAGACCATATAAACAAAGATCGCATCAACATCACATTCTTATCTAAGAGTAGTCCAATTTCTCTTGAAGGAACAATGAAAGCTTTTACTGTCTGATGATCTGTTTTTGTCAGGATACCCTACAATAAAGAATATAGCTGGCCTTTTTCCAAGGTTCCTGAGAGGGAGACTCTAAATCTTGGAGTTTCACAAATAACAGGAATGTCTTTGTTATCTGTGGTGGGCTCTGATAGTTTACGATAACAGTATGGCTCAGGATGGGGGCTGCCCACCTCAGGAAGACCCACCATATGATTAGAGGGTTGGGACTTTGAACCTTGTGATATCAACCTGACTGGGAGAGGGGGAACTGAGATTGAATTCAGTCACGAGGCCAGCCAATGATTTGATCCATACCTATGTAATGAAACCCTATGGAGACTGAACCTTTAGCAAGCTTCCATGGCTGCTAATGTACTGCAGATACTGTCAGACATCACTGTGGCAGAAAGTTAATGTGTCCCAACTCCACAGGAAGGGGACAATGGGAGCATCACATTTGGGGCCCACCCAGACCTCACCCTGTGCATCTCTTCCTTTTGCTGGTTCAAATTAATGCCCTTTGTTATAATAAAATTGTAATTCAAAGTATAGTGCTTCCCTGAGTTCTATGCGTCATTCTGGTAAATTCTCAAACCTGAAGGGTAATAGGGAGCCTGAAATTTGGACCCAGCTAGTCAGAAGTGCAGAGGGCCCTGAATTGCAGAGGGCTCTTTTGGTCTAAACCAGGGCATTCTGATGGAGGGTTATGGCCTTAACTTGTAAAATTTGGTCCAGATCCAGGTAGTTGGTGCAGTTGGCAAATTAGCAAGAATACTGCTATTTAGACACATGCCAGTGTAGTCAGACCCCAACTGCTCTGCCTGCCCAGCACCCCTTGTTCTCACAATATAATTGTAAGTTGCCGATGTATTGTTTCTTTGTCAAGCAGGAGATAAATCGAGGGTCACAAGGAGAATTTATGAGACTGTTCTGCAGAAGGAATGAATGCCTTTAAGAAAGTTGTGACCACCTGCTGCTGCCCAAAAGTCTGGTTACACAAGGTGTCACATTAGAGGGGGACTGAAGAACCAGACTTCTCCTTCGGTTCCCTGAAGCTCCCCTCTCTCTTACTCCCTCACTGCAAAAAAGGTCCCCAGTTTTGCTTTTTGGGGAAGACAGATTTGAGAGATCTTACTCTCCTGTCCTCTCACTCTGGCCAATAAACCTTTCTCTATCTCCGAGCATCAGTGTCTCAGTGTTTGGCTTATCTGTGCATCAGACACACAAATCTGAATTCTGACAACATCAGCACCATTTTAAATGATTTCAGGCTGCTCCTTTTTAAAATGGGTTAATATATGAGACTTATTCCTAGAGACTTTGGCATTTAAGTATTACAATAATGAGACTTATTTATATCAAATTTCAAAATAAATAATAAATGTTTAATAAATTAATCTGAACTCAAAGTTCCAGTTTAATTAACTAGTATGTGATGATACCCATTGTAATTGGGAAGAAAAAATAGAAACATCATGTGATAGGGGAGGTAGGAGAAGGGAAAGCAGGGATAAATGGTAATGGAAGGAGACTTGCTTGGGGTGGAAAATACACAATACAATATACAGGTGATGTACTGTAGAATTGTATACCTGAAACCTATAATTTTATTAACCAATGCCACCCCAATAAATTCAATAAAAAAATAAATATCATGTGGCTCAAAAGAAGTCAACCAGAAGAAGGTCACTTCTCACAACTAGGGTACTTTAGAGGTGAAACAAGCTTTTGAGATTATCTAGGTCTTTTTTTTAAACAGTTAAAACTGTCATTCAAAAAATGTGTTAAGTCAATCTCTTAATTCTTTCCATTATGTATAAGATATAACTGTTTATGAGAATACCATTAAGTTGGTTTCTGCCCATTAGGACTTTATAAACTTAATTTACTTAGCATAGTATTCAACCAGCAAAGATACATATATAGGCACCACATGATAGTCTATTTTTATGTATATATCGTACATATGTTTGTGTCCTAAAAAGCTAAGGCTATAATGGAGTAATGGAGGTTGGTTGTTTGGTTACCTATGTATCTATCTATTAATTAATTATTATTTTTAAAAAATCTTGATTGTCGAGAATATTACAGATGTTCCCCCCTTTCCCCCCCCCTTTTTTTTTTTGCTGTATGTAACCCGTCACAGAAACTAAACAGGAATTAAGAAATTCCATTAGGACCTGAAACCTGGTAAACATCACACATTTTGTTATGCCGATGAGTCTGTAAATTATCATTGAGAGGCCCCAGCACTGTGATGGACTTTTGTAAAGTATTAAAACTGTATTTTCCCAACTATTCACTTGAATCACAAAAGATTATAGTAAGTTTAAAAGAATTAAACAGTAACACAAGTTACACGATTTTATTTTGGATAAAACTGAGTTTTTTGTGCACATGTAAAATGTGCATTTTATGTTACAACTCTCCATATTTGTGAAATTCTTAGTTTGTTTATGTTGTTTTTAATCAACATCAGAATATAAAGTTCCTTTAAGCTTTTAATGTATACCTTACCTGACAAATATTTCACTTTTGCTATTAGGAAGACAGCTTGCAGGAGACCTGGCACAGTTCTTACTATAGCCTCCAGGACTGAGGTGCATCGTTTAAGAAGTGGAGAAAGAGGTTGGCCAGGACTTGCAGGCTAAACAAAACAAATTAGCAGGTCATTTTATAAGTTTATAATGGAATTTAGCTAATAATAAGCATTAATTATATTAATTTATAATTTATAATATATTTATTAGCTAATAATAAATATTAATTATAATGTGAATGCCAAAACCATTATACTTTTCTAAAATTTTTCTTATTCTATTTATTGTCCAATATCTTTGCTATGACTAGATGAATACCAATTTATTTTCCTTAGACCTATGAAGAGACTATATAAATAATGGCTTTGTTCAGGCAAATAATTATTAATAATACAATTACTCATTCAATAACATATGAAAGGTACATATCTGTTCAAAGGAAAAATAACCAAGAGGTAGTGCTTCTTGTTGGAATCAAGGCCATGTGAGTTCTAATTTTAAACCTTACCCGTGATTTATTCAATTCAATAATTCACACTACCCCCGAGAGTAATGTATGGTCAGTTTTTAGAGGATTCAGATTGTGTTTTCTAGTAGAATCAGAAGGCAGAATACACTCATGTGTACTCCACCAAATGATCATATTTTCATATTCCCTCTTTTCTGCCTAGCATGTTATAGGCCTTCAACCTTTTTTCATTTTTATTAATAATGAATATTGTAACTAAAGAAGTACTAAGCCATTTGCTTATTCTTTCAATGGTTGCCTACTCAACCAATCTTTATTCAGTGGTTATCCACTCACAACTTAGAATGTGATCTCAGAATCTAAATATCAAATATTCTCCCTGCTTTGCCCTATCCCTTTACTTAAAGGATGGCCCTCCACATTGCCCCTTATATCCCACACGTATACATTCTTAACTGGAGTATGGCCTCTTAACTGACTATCACTCCTACAACAAGCAATTGTTACTGACAAAAAAGGTGTCCCATTTTCTCACTATGTTGAAGCACACAAAAATGTGTGCTCAAAAGCATTTTCAGAATATGACCACAGATGTTTAGAATACTTCAACTTCTTGAAATTCCTATAGCACTTGTAATCTATGAAATAAAACTTAGCATTTTATATCTTATAACATTTCTACAGTAGTTTCATATTTAGTTTTTCCTCTTTTATAGGATGAAGGGTCTTTAGGTCTTGAATATCAGAATTTTACACGTCTTCACACAGTAATGGATACAGAATAAATTTCTTAAAGCATATGTTTTCAGCACAACTGGAAATAATGAAAGTATAGGTGATATGGTGAGGTTCTGATAATGTTCTTTGCCACTTGCTAAGAATTAGTTATTGAGAATAAGCATTGTTTTCACTATAGTTGCAGAATGAATCAGAAAAAAAAACCCCAAACAGAACTTTTGTGGATAATCTCTAAGATAACAACTATTTGATTAAAAAAAAAAGTATATATAAAAGGGCCAAAGAATTAGGAACAGAGCTAGAGAGACAAGTCTGCCTTTCTGATATTTCCCCATGAAAACAGCATTATAAGTGCTGATTAGATTCTATCACGCCGATAGAAGTTATTATGAAAAAATAGGATGTCTGTGGACTAGGGAGCCAACTACCACTTAATTATTTCTTACTCCACCTACAGTTTACTCTCAGCACAGCTGCTAGAAAAATCCTTTAAAAATGTTGAATATGGCCATGCCAGAAACCTTCTCATGGATTCCCACTGTACTCAGAACTGAAGCCAAAGAAGTTACAGACAGAATTGAAGTCAGAGTTGTTACAGCTGGTCTCCTGTGCTATGACCTCTTTCTGACAACTCCTCTCCTCCTCATCTATCCCAGCCATACTCACCTCCTTGTGTCCCTCTGGGCCACTGAACAACTATTCCCTTTGTCTGAAACACTCTATACCAAATTTCCACATGATCCTTTCAAGTTTTTGTTCAGATTTTACCATCTTAATAAGGCCTATCCCGATCATGTTATCTAAAATCACTCCTCCCTACCCTGTTATTTTCTTCTATGATCTTTTAAAATACTATATAACCTATTGATTCTATTAGCTGTCTTCTCCTAATAGTATACATGCCTCAAGAGATCAAAGGTTGTAGTTTGCTTTTAAACCACTATTTCCCTAACTCTGAACAGAGTGCTGGATGCTCTGCAAGCATTTGTTGAGTGAATTCTGAATATTGCATGAGTATTGAGAAGTGCATTAGACTCTAAGATCATGACTGGGGAGATGAGATCAATCCCATGTGTGATTCTAGAGTGGATACTTAAAAAAATAGATTATGAAAGTGTGGAAAAGGAAGTAACAATCAATAAAAAGCAGCATGGGTTCCCCAAGGAAAGTTCATTATTCTCATTTCCTTGTTAAACAACCCTGGTTGTTTAACAAGCCATAGATCAGGGAAAATGCTAAGAACTACGCTTTTAGCAATGAAGATAGTGCCCATCATGATTTCCCTGTGTTGCTTTGTGAGTTGAGTATAATTAAGCCATCCATCCACTTATTATCTATAACAAATAAGCGTGAGTAATGGATCCATGCTAATTTGTAATAAACTCTCTGGTAATAAATCGGAGGGTTCCATCTCAGTTCTATTCAGAGCTATTTAAGGCAGATGATGGGTGACAATAAGATCCATACAAAATAGATGATATTCAGGATCTAGAAGGCTATGTCATCTTGAATTATGGAATGAATCATGGAGATAAAATTTCATAGGGATAAATGTAGAGTCCTATACTGGGGTCCAAAGTTACAGTGAGTAGAGGATCTAATGACTGTTACATGATTCACAAAAAAGAAACCTGGGTGGAAATCCAGAATTGGGAGGAAAAGGATCTAATCTAGGTCTTGCAGTCCAAATCCTTATGTGGAATAGTGGGCATAATGAGAGGCACTGACAAAACAAAGGAATCCTCTAAGTCACAACTAGGGTTCTCAAACTTGTCATAAAAAAATAAATGACTAGCATCAACTGCAAGGAACAACATTTCGAGGACAGGCTTAATTGGCATTCAAACCAAGATTCCCAGCTTCGGGTTCAAGATGGTGGAGTAGGAAGATCCTAAGCTCATCTCCTCTCATTGATATCAACTCTGTATAGAACAGCTATCTCTGAAAACAACCTACAGACTAGCAGAACAGATTTTCTACAACTACAGATATAAAGAAGAAGCCGCACTGAGACAGGTAGGAGGGGGCAGAGAGACTTCATCTAGTCAGGATCCACTCTACCCCCTACACCCTACGCAGTGACCCACGAGTTGGAGAGATATCCCTCTGAAGAACAAGGGGTCTGAGCCCCAGCCTGGGCACCTGCACCAAGAAGAGGAGCCCCCATAATATCTGGCTTTAAAAATCAACAGGGCTTACATTTGGGAAAGCCAAAGGGCTGTAGGAAACCAAGGTGGCACACTTTCTGAGTCCAAGTGAGGAGGGAACAGTTTGAAAAGCACCTGAGTCATACATGAAGGTGATATACTGACTAATTTTAAGGTGTGTGCTGAACAGACAGAGAGCTGTTGGAACTTTTTCCAGGGACAGAACATGGTGGGCACAATTTTTCCCCCTTTCTTATTTTCCTTTCATCTAGCTGGTCTGATACTGGCAGGCACCATTTCTGACATTCTCTATTAACCTTGTTAACATTTCATTCCACCCTGGCATTTAACTAAGGACCCACCACTGGCATCCCTCCAATGCGGCTCTTACTCTGCCACACCCAGTGGGCAGACTCAGTTGGCACCAGCACACAGCAGTGTGCCTGCAACAGCTGAGGCTGGGCCAGAGGCCAGTCTCACCTGCCAGTGTGTCCTTAGCAGCTGTAGCCCAACCACAAGAAGAAGCCACAGTAGTCCAGACAGGGAACACCTCTGGAGCATCTGGTTCTAGTGACTAGGGGGCATTCCACCACTAGGCCCCACAGAACACCTTCTAAATAAGGCCACTTTTACAAAACCAGGGAATGTAGCTGATCTACCAAATACATAAGAAACAAACAGGCAAACTGAGGAGAGAAAAGAATATGTTACAAGCAAATAAACAAAAAAACAAAAACAGAAAAAGAACAAAACAAAAGCAAACTGTCTACTAAATAAAGAGTTCAAAGTAATAGTCATAAAAATGCTCATCAAACTCTGCAGACAGGTGGAGAACTTCTATAAAGATATAAAACTGTAAAAAAAGAACCAATAAAAACTGAATAATATAAATAAAATATATATTATTTATTTAATATATAAATAAAAAATACACTAGAGGAAACAACAGATTAGATGACAAAGAAGGATAGATCAGCAATCCGAAAGACAGGGTAGTGAAAATCACCCAACTGGAAGATATTTTAAAAAGTTAAAAGAATGAGGATAGCATAAAGCATAAGAGACCTCTGGGACAAAATCAAGTATACTAACATTCCTAACATAGGAGTTCCAGAAGGAAAAGAGAGAGAAAAGGACAGAAAACCTATCTGAAGAAATAATGGCTGAAAAATTCCCTAACCTGGTGAAGGAAATAGACATCCAATTCCAAGAAGCACAGTGATGAATTCAAAGAGATCCGTACCAAAACACATCATAATTAAAATGTTAAAAGTTAAAGAGAGAATCTTAAAACAGCAAGAGAAAACAACTAGTTATGTACAAGGGAATACCCATAAGACTATCAGCTGATTTTCAACAGAAACTTTGCAGGCCAAAAGGGAGTAGTGGGATACATTAATATGATGAAAGGGAAAACCTACAACCAAGAATATGGGCAAGGTTATCATTCAGAATTGTGGAAGAGCTAAAGAATTTCCAGACAAGCAAAAGCTAAAGGAGTTTATTACCACTAAACTGGCCTTACAAGAAATGTTAAAGGGAACTCTTTAAATGAAAAAGAAAAAGCCAAAAATGCATTCACA
Organism: Myotis davidii; assembly: GCF_000327345.1. NCBI lineage: Eukaryota > Metazoa > Chordata > Mammalia > Chiroptera > Vespertilionidae > Myotis > Myotis davidii. Next base: position 6,072,781 of record NW_006293001.1, read on the forward strand.
CACATAAAAAATCTCACTAGTAAAGGCAAATATATAGTAAAGGTGGTTCTTAATAGTAATAGGGGACTTAAGCCCACTTCCATCAATGGATAGATCATTTACATAAAATCGAAAAGGAAAGGCCCTAACCCAGCCGTGGGCAAACTACGGCCCGCAGGCCGGATCCGGCCTGTTTGAAATGAATAAAACTAAAAAAAAAAAAAAGACCGTACCCTTTTATGTAATGATGTCTACTTTGAATTTATATTAGTTCACACAAACACTCCATCCATGCTTTGGTTCCAGCCCTCCGGTCCAGTTTAAGAACCCATTGTGGTCCTGGAGTCAAAAAGTTTGCCCACCCCTGCAACCGGTTTAGCTCAGGGGATAAAGCATCGGCCTGCGGGCTGAAAGGTCCCAGGTTCAATTCCGGTCAAGGACATGTACCTGGGTTGCGGGCACATCCCCAGTGGGAGGTGTGCAGGAGGCAGCTGATGGATGTTTCTCTCTCATTGATGTTTCTAACTCTCTATCCCTCTCCCTTCCTCTCTGTAAAAAATCAATAAAATATATTTTAAAAAATCGAAAAGGAAATACTGGCCTTAGGTGACAGACTAGACAGACTTAATAGGTGTGCACAAAACATTCTATCCTCAAACAGAATATTGCATTCTTTTATTTTTGAGAGAGAGAGAGAGAGAGAGAGAGAGAAAGGGAGGAGAGACATAGAGAGAAACATCAATGTGAGAGAGACACATCAATTAGTTGTCTCCCACTTAGCTCAGGGGATAAAGCATCGGCCTGCGGGCTGAAAGGTCCCAGGTTCAATTCCGGTCAAGGACATGTACCTGGGTTGCGGGCACATCCCCAGTGGGAGGTGTGCAGGAGGCAGCTGATGGATGGTTCTCTCTCATTGATGTTTCTAACTCTCTATCCCTCTCCCTTCCTCTCTGTAAAAAATCAATAAAATATATTTTAAAAAATCGAAAAGGAAATATTGGCCTTAGGTGACAGACTAGACAGACTTAATAGGTGTGCACAAAACATTCTATCCTCAAACAGAATATTGCATTCTTTTATTTTTGAGAGAGAGAGAGAGAGAGAGAGAGAGAAAGGGAGGAGAGACATAGAGAGAAACATCAATGTGAGAGAGACACATCAATTAGTTGTCTCCCACTTAAAGCCTGACCAAGGCCTGGGATCAAGCCTGAACCTGAAGTACATGCCCTTGACCAGAATCAAACGTGGGGTCCTTCAGTCTGCTGGCTGATGCTCTATCCACTGAGCCAAACTGGCTAGACAGAATGTGTGTTCTTTTTAAGTGCACATGAACATTCTCCACGCTAGAATACATATTAGGTCACAAAGCTTAACACTGAAATCATGTCAGGTAACTTTTCCAACCACAACAGAATAAAAATAAAAACGAATTATAAGAGAAAAACTGGAGAGAACAGCCCAAAGTTAGTAGAAGGAAGAAAAAACAATAAAGACCACAGCAGAAGTAAATGAAATGGAAGTTGGAAACCTCACTCTCCCTTATTTCAAACTATACTACAAAGCTATTATGATAAAAACATGTATAATACTGGCACAAAAAGAGAAACATAGGCCAATGGAACAGAATAAAGAGCCTAGAAATAAACCCACATATATAATCAATTAAATTTACAACAAAGGAGGCAAGAATATACAATGAGTAAACGTCTTCAATAAGCACGAGGAGATATATCAGAAAAGATATTGCTACAGGAAATGGTTGACATTTTACTGCTTGTTTTCTTCTAGGATTTTTAGTTTCAAGCCTTACATTTAAGTCTTGCATCCATTATGAGTTTATGCTTGTATATGGTATAAAAAGGTGGTCGTTTTATGTTTTTTCACATATCTGTTCCATTTTCCCACTACTATTTATTGAATAGATGGTGTTTACCTCATTGTATATTCTTGCCTCCTTTGTCAAATATTAATGACCATATAGGTGTGGTTTATTTTTAGGCTCTCTGTTCTGTTCCATTGATCTATATGGCTGTTTTTATGCCAGAACTCTGCTGTTTTGATTACTATGGCCTTGTAGTATAGTTTGATGTCAGGTAGTATGGGCAAAGGACCTGAACAGACAATTCTCTCAAGGGTCATACAGATAGCCAATAGACGTATGAACAGATGCTCAATATCACTAATAATTATGGATATACAAATTAAAATCACAATGAGATATCACCTAATACCTGAAAGAATGGCTGTCATTAGTAAATCAACAACAAGTGTTGGCAAGGATGTGGAGAAAAGGGAACCCTAGTGCACTATTGGTGGAAATGCAGACTGGTGCAGCCTCTACGGAAAACAGTACGGAGTTTCCTCAAAAACTTAAAAATGGAACTGCCTTATGACCCAGTGAATATACTTCTGAGACTATATCAGAACTCAAAATTCTTGATTTGAAAGAATATATGCTCCCTATGTTCATTGCAGCACTATTTACAATAGCCAAGATTTGCAAGGAGCCCAAGTGCCCATCAGTAGATAGTAGGTAAAAAAAGCTGTGTTACATTTACACAATGGAATACTATTCAGTCATAAAAAAGAGAAGAAAATCTTACCCCTTACAACAGCATGGATGGACCTGGAATAAGCCAGTCAGAGAAAGACAAATACCATATGATTTCACTTATACAGACTCACAGACACGGACTCACAGATACGGAGAACAAACTGACAGCTTCCGAAGGCGGTATTAGCGTGCCAGGTGAAATAGATGAGGGATTAAGGAAAAAACACACACACAAAACTCAGACACAGACATTGGTATTGTGATTACCAGACGGAAAGGGGGCTGAGGGAGGCAGAAGAGGGGAAAGGGGGCTCAGAATGACAGGAGACTTGACTTTGGGCAGTGAACACACAATACAATATGCAGATGATGTGTCAATTGAAACCTAGATAATTTTATTAACCAATGTGATTGCAATAAATTTAATAGTCACCCTCTATCCCCCCACAAAGTCCCCAAATTACTTACTTGCAATGGACAGTAATTCAGATAGTCTGTAATGATTTCTAGCAAGAAATCAGGATTTAACTTCTCAAAATACTGTATGCCAAAAGGTAAATCTTGTAATTGTGAAAAATGAGTGTCCAAGGCATCATTTAACAAGTTAATAACTTCTTCTTGTCGTTTATTTTTCTTTATAGCAAGAATTGCTTGTAAATAAGTTAATTCCTGAAAAATCAGTAGTTTTTATAAATCACTCCATTCAGTTATAAAGGCATTTCTTTCTATTTAGATTTCAAATGGATAAGAAGTGCTCTTGATGTTAAATATTTATTCATACTTAAGTTTTAGCTTAGATTTTTAGAATCTTATGGGAGAATATTTAAAGTCTAATTTTTCATGGAGTTAAATTCATAAATGAAGTTACATATTAAAATTGGTGTATATTACTCCTTTAAAGCTATTACTAAATAAGACAATTTAAAATTTCATATTTTATAAATAGTAGCTGGGACCTAATAGCTAACAAAATAAAATACTGTACCGCATATTTTCCAAAAGACTGCTGAATTTCACTAAGGAATTCGAGCTGCTGATCTGCTTCCTGTAATTGCCCTTCTATCAATTGACATCGGATACATCCTAAAACCAAAGAGAACAGAAACAAAGTTTGCATATCTGGTTTTAGGCATGCAAACTTTAAGCTAACACCAACAACATTAATAAAACATGGATTTCCTCACCAATAATACATGAAAATTTTATATTAAAAAAAAGGTGAAAGAAAATGGGTGGCCTGGTACTCACATAAAATCTGTTATGATGGAATTCATAATATACTAGTATAGTAACTATCCCATAAAAACCTACTCTCTCAAGATATTAATTATGAAAAAATTATTTTTAAAGATATATGATTTTTTTTCTGTTGGGGATAGTGGAGAATTGTTTAATTTTAGAAAATCACAAAAACATTTTTAATGGCAGGTATGAAAATGCATCTCTATGAAGAACATTTATAGAAATAGCGGTCATACCAATCACTGCAGTGATACTAGTTTCTTCAAGATTTATGGCAATCTGATACCACTTCCATGCTTCCTTAACTTTTTCTTGTAAAAGCATTAGGTATCCAAGTTCTGTAGCATATTCTGATTGCTGAGGGGTTAAGCTGAAAGCTCTTTCTAGTAATGTTTGAACTTTTTCAAGAATGAGTTGATTACGTCCACACTAAAAAGAAAAGATTTAGTTGAACTAGAACACTTCTATTCAGTCAAAAGGATTGTTTTTCTAAACATACATATATGTTACTTGTATTTTGCAGAAGCAAAAATGCAAAGAAACAATTAATTAGTAACCAAGAAAAATAAAACTTCTCTATTTACTATCTAGGCAGAACAGCAAGAAAGAGTTTATATCCTCTGAGAACTTATATATCCTGAGTAGTGTTTTTAAAGACAGCTACCTTGAAAAGTAAACTCCTAATGATGTTGCCATACAAAGATATTCTAGACCTCTTTTCAAACTGTGGTACGGTTGTTTTACAAAGTAGACAATGAAGTTATTGCTTTAAGTTTACATATATATTTTTAATGGAAAAAAAATGTAGGGCTTTCCCCCTAAAGACAAGGGTGGCACCACTGAGACTATTTTAAAAGATTATGCCTTAGAATCTTTTTAAAAAGCTTCAGAAATATTTCAAGAAATGACAATGTTGCTAGAGTAAGTATGTAACACTTGAAGACAACAACTTTTACGAGTATAATACTAAACTGTTTGAATTTTTGTAAACTAATCAGGTATTTGGCAACAGGCAAATAAAAAGGATAAATATACCCTCCTTAACTTAAACTTTTATAATAGCAGAATTTGTTTTTCTCTAAACTTCACACAGACAATCTTTGTTTGTAAATGAGAAAATTCAGTTTATTTATGTCACTTAACAACACCCTTGATTTTTTCTTTCAACTTTATATTTACTAATTATTTTACTTACTCATGTGTGCCTTTTTCCTAGCTTACTTAACTTTTTAATCCACTCATTTCAGGTATTGATTTCAAGATTCTGCTAATTTTTTTAATCCATTCCTGATTACCTTTTTAAAATTGTGAACGTGTAATGCGAACATTTTTTTAATATTATATAAAAAAAAGTAAGATACCAGCCATTTCCCCTACCAAAATAGTCTATTACACACATTAAAACGTTTTTCAAATATTTTAAAAATACAAAACAAAGAACATTCCTACTCATAAATCCTATGCACTTATTTCCTTTGCCTAGAAGGCACTTCCCTCTCTTTAAAGGTTCAAAAAATGCCACTTGCTCCATGAAGCCTCCATGATGGCTTTTTACAGTTGGAACCGTATCTCCTCTGGACTGCCCTTCTTAGGAATATATCACATAATTATACACATATCATATTTTCACTCTAGGCCATATGCTCTTTGGTGCCTCAGCCTTGGTGACTTATTTTCTATTTCCAGCTGTAGATAACAGAGCTATGGTACATAGTGGACCCTCTTACAGTTCTGCTGAAGGCAATGGTAATCTTATAAAAAAGTTGAGCATTCTGTGGTTCCATAGCATCCAATGCATTTTCCAAGTTTTCCAGTGTGGTTGCAGCCTAAAACAAAAGTACGCAGTATAATTTTAAAATAAACTAAGAAATAAAGAACATAATATATGACATATAGACTAATAAATACTATTATTGTTTAAAAAGATATTTGCTTTTACTAATTCCTCCCTCTTCCAATAAAATCTTGTATGTTGCAAGATGTATTAAAACTTCTTTTAGCCCTGACCAGTTTGGCTCAGTGGCTAGAGCGTCGGCCTGTGGACTGAAGAGTCAGGTTCGATTCTGGTCAAGGACATGTACCTTGGTTGCAGGCACATCCCCAGTAGGGGGTGTGAAGGAGGCAGCTGATCCATGTTTCTCTCTCGTGGATGTTTCTAACTCTCTATCCCTCTCCCTTCCTCTCTGTAAAAAATCAATAAAATATATATATTTTTAAAAAAACTTCTTTTAAAAAGCTCCATAATTAATTATCAATAAAGATCAGAGTTTTAGAATGTATTTTTTAAATATTTGTTACTGAGTAGGAACCTTTGGGTAGATAAAGATACCTATAATATTCAATTAACTGTACATGCCAAGCTCCCTCTAAAATAATGAATCCATGACACAAATGAGATATGAATAACAACATATTTACAAACATATATACAACATTATTTACTAATGTTATATAAGATCAGCCCTTGGATTACATATATAGCCTGGTTTATATTTAAAATGATCTAGAATAGAAAAATCACTAAGATACTTAGTATAAATAATTTCAATGCCCAGAATATTTACTGAATAGTTGCCTCTACTAAAATTCTTTTAATATTTACTAAAGTACCTATTAGGCACTGTCATATTAACTAATTTAACCAAACTCAACACAATCCAAATCTACTACTTTTTATAATACTATTTACTTAAGACTGGATGATGATATTCTGTAATCTAGTACATAGTCAATATGCTCACTACTAGAGAAACATGTTACCTTACTGTAAGGTCCAATGGGATTTTATCCTAAGCCTATGTAACCTTAAATAAAATTTAAAAATATTATAAATTATATTTTTTCTATGTACTCTTCCATACCCAGTATCACCAGTTACATTAATCAAACATATTATTGCATGGGAGTTTTATATAGAAAAACCACATATACCATAATTAATGATCAAAGGAATTTTCAGTGTTAATGTTGACTACATACTGTTTATACTTTACTAGCTGAATTAAGAAGCTCACCTCTTTGTTAAAGTGTATTTTCAAGAATCAACTAAAAACTACAGTGACATACATTCTAAAAGAGTGCTTCCTGTATTATTAATACAGGAAACTTCATTAGCACAATGCAACTTACCTTCTCTATATCCCCCTCCCTACACAAATAGTAAAGAGCCAGCATTCTTAGTGCTTCTACATTTTGTTTGTCTTGAAGCATTAACCTGCGGAAAAACATTTTGTCGAAATAAACTTACATATGTTCACAACCTGGCACCCTGCTCCCTCCCACCTTTCTGCTGGGACTTCACTCCTAGTCATTTTACTCCTTCCCATTCCTTAAACATAGGACACATACTCTGGCCTCAAGGTGTTCGCACTTGCTTTTCCTTCCTGCAAAGTTTTTCCTGGATAGCCACATTGCTTATTTCCTTTGCTCAAATGCCACCTTCTCAGTGAGGCCTTCCCTTGCCATTCCCATAAAATCCACTCCCTCACCCCCACTCCCCATTTTACTTTCCAGCTGTGGCTTTATCTTTTCCCCATAGCACTTAAACTTTCGAACATACCACTACAAAATTTCTTATTTGTTCTGTTTATCATATGGTTCCTCTCATTTGAATATAAGCTTCATGAGGTCAGGGGTATTTGTTTGCAAAAAAAAAAAAAAAAAAAGTCTGTCTTAGAACAGCTAGTCAGATATGTATGTAAACCAATCAATTCAGCTTTAAACAATGCAATATTAAACTTTTCCATTCCGTATTTTTGGAAAAATCAAATTTAAAAAATCCTATGATAAAAAATTATGTGCAGATTTTATTTTTTCTCAAAATTAAAACCAGATCCAAAGGTTGGGGTGGGTGTCACCTTTTTGTACTTTACCTCTGCACAATCTCAATCGCCTGGTCCCAATCTTGCAAGGCCAGCTGTAGTTTCATTTTCTGTTCCAAAGCAGGGAGGAAACTTGGAAAGTTCACAATTACTTGGTTCACAGTCTCCAAAGCACCTAAATAATTCTGGCGCATCTCAAGGCATTGTGCCTAATGGGAGAAAAAAGAAGTGGCATCAAATCTGTGATCATATATACCAAGGTTCTCACAACAGTTATCCCGAAGTCGGGAGAAAACTAGTGTTTAGCATTTTTTATATTTTTGTTCTCTGACCTTTCCGTAAGGAAGTGATCACTTTTATAATAAGAAAAAAATAGTTTTTATCAAAACAAAAGTTTAAAACATCACAGAAGAATAAAAGTTTTAAATTCCACTTTTAAATACTTAAGAAATACAATTAATGTTAAAAATGTTTTTAGAAACACCATAAAATAATGTTTCCTTTTAGAATAAAATATTTCCTGTGTATTCACAAGCAGCAACTAAAACTAAGATATTTTGTACCTTTAAAAAATATTTTCAAGATAAAGAAAAGATTTTAAAGAATAAGCAAAATAACAGCAAAGAAAGTCATCAACAAAATGAAAAGACAACCTACTGAATGGAAGAACATATTTGCCAATGAAACATCTGATAAGGGGTTAATGTCCAAAATTTATAAAGAACCCATACAACTAAACACCAAAAAAAACAATCAAATAAAAAAATGGGCAAAGGACTTAAATACGTAGACACTTTTCCAAAGAGGACAAAGAGATGGGCAATAGACAGATGAAAAGACGCTCAACTTTACTAATCATCAGAGAAATGCAAATTAAAATTACAATGAGATATCACCTCACACCTGTCAGAATGGTTATCATCAATAAATCAACAGACAAGTGTTGGGGAGGATGTGGAGAAAAGTGAACCCTCTTGCACTGTTGGTAGGAATGCAGATTGGTGTAACCATTGTGGAAAATCGTATGGAAGTTTCTCAAAAAATTAAATATGGAACTGCCTTATGAGGCAGCAATTTCATTTCCAGATATATATCTGAAAAAACCCAAAACACTACAGTGGACCCTCGATTCTAGAACTTAATTTGTTCCGGAAGGCTGTTTGAGAAGCAATTTGGTTGAAAACTGAATCATTTTTCCCCCATTAGAAATATTCACAGCATAATTTCCTGAGATGTTAACAATATGAGGTATAATGATAAACTGACTCATACTCACACATTCTCTCCTTTGTTTGTCACCTGAGAGATGCCTGACTAATTCTATAAGAATCAGCATGAAAAAGTTGTTGGGTCAAGATCCGAATTGTGGAAAAACAGGAGATATTCGAGAACTAAGGTTTGACTATAATTCAAAGGAATATATGCACCTGTATGTTCACTGCAGAGTTACTTATGTATAGCCAAGATATTGAAGTAATCCAAGTGCCCATCAATAAACAAGTGGATAAAAAAGTTGTGGTTTATACATACAATGGAATATTACTTGGCCATAAAAATGAATGGAATCTGCCCAGACCGGTTTGGCTCAGTGGACAGAGTGTCGGCCTGCAACTGAAGTGTCCCGAGTATCCCCAATATCTAGAGTGATATCTCACATATATTAGACAGGGTGTAAATGTTTGGTGAATAAATAACACAGGAACCACAACCACCAACACCAATAACAAAAAACACACACTATTAAAACTGACCTAGGATTGAAGAATTTGGCAGGGAACACATTTCTCTAGTTTACTGCTCATTGTCCTATATAAACATAAGTCCCTTCTACAATTGAGAGTTGATAAAAGTAACATGAAAATTATTTTTGATGCACTTAGTTTTGTTGGGTTTCAACTATATTATGAATAAATTTTAAAACATGATTTTTTTACCTAACTCCAACTCACCTTACCCAGCAGAGCAAAAATATCATTTCCATTTTGTAATCCCTCTTCAAAAGATCTTAGTGCTCTTTTAGTATACGGTTCTTTTCCTCTTGTAATATCAAGCCATGCTCTCAAGATCTGTCCCTGTAAAATGAAAAATTCTAATTATACTTCCATTTCTTTGGGGGAAAAATGGGTCAAAGAAGTAAACCTAATGTCTTTTCTTTTTGGTAATTAATAACAAAAATCACTCTATTAAATAATATTATGAACAATAAAACTGTGCAGTAAAAATGCTTTCTAACTGTTGCCGGCCTAGAGTATGGGAAAGTATTAAGAATTTCAGCCTTACTACTCTGCTCAATATTAATATGAAGAAGCTTATCAAAAAGTCCATTAACGCTAAATAATCAATATTCTTTTTTTAATATATTTTATTGATTTTTTACAGAGAGGAAGAGAGAGAGATAGAGAGTTAGAAACATCGATGAGAGAGGAACATCGATCAGCTGCCTCCTGCACATCTCCTACTGGGGATATACCCGCAACCCAGGTACATGCCCTTGACTGGAATCGAACCTGGGACCTTTCAGTCCGCAAGCCGACGCTCAATCCACTGAGCCAAACCGGTTTCGGCAATAATCAATATTCTTATCTGCGATTTTGCCAGCAAATTGTTATTAATAACAGTTAAATATGTAATTTGAGACATAAATAAGAATTTGTGACCTCTTTTTGAGCAGACTAAATGAACTAAGATGGAAAAACAGGCTTCACATACATTAAAAACTAAGATAATGTGGCAATGTTTTCTTTAATATATGACTAGTCCAGTGAGTTTCAAATGCAAGCATATGTGGTCCAAGAAATTACAAACTGAAGAAGTCATGGATGTTTACCTTCAGAAATGTTGGTGAGCCAATGGGTTGCAAGATTTATAGTGTTGAAAAGAAGATAGACATAGGTCGAATATTTTTCTTTTTAATTTCAAAAAAAAATTATGAAATCTGCTCTTCTATCAGATGTATAGTCCATGGCTGGTGTGGCTAAATGGTTAGGTTAGAGCTGGAGTAGCAAACCCTTTCTCTGCCAAGGGTCATTTGAATATTTATAGCATCATTATCCGGACATACAAAGTTACCAACTTAAAAATTAGCCCTCTATATTTGGCCAAAGATTTAATTAATTTACTCCTAATGCCTTGGCAGGGCCAGGCCAAATGATTTTGCAGGCCATATACGGCCCAAGAGCTGGATGTTCCCCACCCCTGGGTTAGAGCATCAGCCCCTGCACTGAAGGGTCTCAGGTTGAATTCCCAGTCAAGGGCATGTATCTGGGTTGCAGGTTCGATACCTGGCTGTGGTAACCAATCAATGTCTCTCTCACATAGGTGTTTTTCTCTGTCTCCGTCTCTGTCTCTCTCTACTCCTCTTTCCCCCTACCCATCCTTCCACTCTTTCTAAAAATCAATGGAAAAATATCCTCGGGTGAGGATTAACACAAAAAATTATAGGTTACTTCATAAACTTATAAATCTTTAACTGAGATTATATTTAGCTCTCTGTATTTCACCTGAAAAGACAGCTAATACTACTCAAACAGTGCTATTTCTACTCACTTGATCAGTGTGCTTATTTGAATTGTTTCAACTACTATCTCTGGGTGGATAATTCCCAAGCTTTACTTGCAGTCCAGTACCTCTTTTAATATTTTCTTTTTCCAACAGCTCATCTACTATCTCTATTCCACTGTTCTCCAGAGCCTGGAATATAGCATGTCTTCAGCTAAACACATCTCTCTTTAAGATTACCTTCTTAATTCAACATAGTTTCCATTTATGTTAACTGGTCTCTGAATTGTCCAATCTTAAAACCTCAGAGATATCTTCAGTATCTTCCCCTCTTGTTTACAATAAGTTGACAAGCCTTGTGGATATTTAATAATTCGCAACTTTGTACCCCCTCTATAGTATTTTAGTATCGGCCCTCAAAGTCTTCGGCCAGAAAGCAGTACCCTTTTGGCTGCATTCTAGTTTCCCCCCTGGTCAGTCCACCCTATACAGCATGTTAAACTAATCTTCTGAATCTGTACTCGCTGAAGTGATTAAGAACCACTAATGGTCTTTCAATGCCTATTGAATTAGATACAAATACTGTATCTCACTGTCAAGATCCTTCAATTTGCCCCAACCCACATCTCCACATTTTTCTTCCATCCTCTTCTTCTATGTACCCCATGTTCCCATCAAATATGAAGAGTCTCACTGTACCCAGAACCGATATGTCTCCTTGTTTTTCTCATTTCCATCTATTACTTCCCATCTTGGGAGTATCTACTTCCCTTTTCCATAATCTTTGCCTATGGAAACTATCCATTTTTCAGGTTTTAGTGCAAATGCTACTGCAAGAAATTCTTTCTCATTCTAATACTTACAGATGTTATCTTTCCTCAAGTACCTAAAATAGTGCCTAGCACAAAGCAAGCAAGCAATGAATGTCAACTATCATTTTCCTGCACTCTTTAATCACAACCTCTCTCAACATATTGGCTGGGTATATGACCTATGACAACTGCTACATGATCCATTCAGGACAGTAAAGCTTATGCATTCCTTGTCTTTGTATTATTAACAGTGCAAACAATGGTGCCTTGTACCTACAGAAGTTCAACAAGGAGAGTGGGAGGGAAGGAAGGAAGGGAATAAGGAAGGAAGGGAACCAGGGAGAGATCATTTCAAGAGTTAATAAACAGCATAAAAATAAACCACCTTTGAGAACCATAACTTTACAAAATAATAAAATATTAAAGTAAAGCTAGTGTTTATAAAGTGAGAATAGAGTGAGCAATAACAAAGAATTAAACAGCAGTTATCGCTGAATATATAAACAATATGTTTCCTTTAATGTCACTATTTCACAATAAGAAAACCAGCTACCTCTTTACTACCATCTGACATTTTGATCATTCTGTCAATGTACTCTCTCGCTTTCTCGTGACGACCAATGTGCCATAAAAATAAGCCTGCATGGTACAAAGCTCTCGGTTCTGCTCCTTTACGTAGCTCCTTCACTTTGGCATCTGATTCCAAAATAGCTTCTCTATCTGGAATGGAAAAAGAAGACATAAATGAAAGTTAAATTCTAGACCAAGTATTTATAATAGGTCAGATGATTAACAGGGGAGAGAATTAAGTTCTCTCTATAGCAGAACTCTCAAATAGAAATAAAATACAATCCACATATGTAGCTTAAAATTTTCTATTAGCCACATTAACGAGGCAAAAAGAAACACGTAAAATTAGTTCGTCCAGTATATCCAAATTATTTCACCTGTAATTTGATAAGAAAACCAGAGATTGTTTTCTTCTTACTGAATCTTTAAAATGTGGTATATATTTTTTACACATCTCTCATTAAGTTCCTAAATTTTATCCAGAAATACTTAATTTGTACTTTGATTTCATAAAATTTATGAAAAAGTATATTCACTCATTGTTCTAAACCAGTGATGGCGAACTTATGACACGCGTGTCAGAGGTGACATGGGAACTCATTTTTTTGGTTGATTTTTCTTTGTTAAATGGCATTTAAATACATAAAATAAATATCAAAAATATAAGTCTTTGTTTTACTATGGTTGCAAATATCAAAAAATTTCTATATGTGACACGGCACCAGAGTTAAGTCAGGGTTTTTCAAAATGCTGACACGCCGAGCTCAAAAGGTTCGCCATCACTGTTCTAAACATAACTTCTAATAGCTGAATCAAGTTTAAAACTTAAAAGTAATTAGAACTCAATTAAAAATTTGGTTCCTCAAACTAAGTCCACGTGCTGAATAGCCGCCTGTGGTTAATGATCAGGGTAATGTACAGTTCTACAGTTTACGTCATCCCCAAGATATAAAGGCTATACATGCAACTTTTAAAATAAGACTTGAAAAATTAGCAATGATTCTAAAATGATGTAATTATTAGAGGCAAACCAGGACTTGTATTTAAATTACCCAATTCCTAATCCATTTCTAAAATATATCAACATGGGCAGCTACTGTCACAGGCCAGTAAAAGGTAGTATAATGGTTGCTCCTTACATAGGTTAATAACTGCCTGACTGCTCCCTTAAATAGATAGTCTACTTCTAACAACTCTAATCATTACTATCAAACCTATCATATGTGAGTATGTGCTTAGGACACAAATGTCCATTAGATCCAAATCCTGGACCAAAGCGGAGCAGTTATACAATAAGGAAGAAGGAAATGTCCACGTTGAGGGCAGTGATTCTAACCGCCTCTACCTTTCTGAACATGGCTTCCAAGGAAAGATAAGTGACCCTTTCTTTTAGTCCAATGACAGAAATTTAAATTGAAGTGTGGAATCACCAAGGGACCACTTCATGACTTTCGGAAATACAATCATTTTCGGTGGGCTACAGCTTGCTTGGCAAGAAGACTCCTTCTGCCTGCCGCCCACCTCCCTTCAGAAACGTTTGTTAAAGAGCCACCATACAGAGACAGAAAAGAACTCATCCTGCAGGAGCAGGAGCTGTAGTCTTCTGCCCAGATTCCCATCAGGTCCCCATTGAGGCATCAGTTAGCTGGGACGCCACCTGCACAAAGTTAGCTCTTGCCCCATCGCAGCTCAAGTTCTTATTGCATCACAGCCCTTTTATATTCAGGACTTACGTCAGAACTCAGGAAGGATGTACGGGAACAATCCAGGCCTTTCCTAGGCACTACTGACAAACCTCTGGGCCCCTCCTGAGCTCACGCCTACTCAGCATCACATATGGTGAAAAGTAGAGTCAGTACTCAAGTGTCCCTCGGCAATATTTCTGCCTCCATCTTTTAGTGTCCCGAAAATCACACTTCCCAACAGAATCAATACTGTTGGGAACAATCAATTAAATGAAAACTTGATTCTAGGAAGAAAATATTTTGTACTAATTTTTTTAAAGGCTTATTGACTACAGCTCTCCTATGAAACTTCTCTGCTCCAGCTTAAAACTCCTGCTGGGGCATAGAGAAAGGGGATCCACGGAAGAGTTGAATCCTGAACCAATTCCATGTGTTTGCCCATGGATTTTTTCTGTCTGACAAATATGCTTTATCCTGAAATACTCCGTGTCTTTCAAAGATCCAGATTAAGTTCCTATCTTTCACGAAGCTTTCCCACGCTACTCTTATGGATTAATAGTACATACTATTTTCCATTAATTCGGGATTAATTTGTTTTATTTATCATTTTATTTAATAGCAACATTAGAATTTAATCTTGGTGTTTTTAAAAAATCTTTATCTTTGAAAGTATTACCTAGGTCCCCTTTCTCCCCCCATTAATCCCTTACCCTTAATATTGGTGGTTTTTACATTTTCTTTTTTCAACTAGATCATATAAGATCTTATGGATCACAACTTATATGTACAATATTAAATAAATAAATATATAAAGACAGTTCACACAATTTGAATTGCTGGTTTTGCATAAAGTTTTTCTATAATATTTTCCAAACTATTACTTAATAAAATTTACTGAATATCTTCCACGGATTAGCCCTCTTGGGGACATAAAGGCCTTTAAGAAGCTTAAGATATAGCAGAAGAAATACACTGTATAAAGCTATATATTTGAACATAACTGGTTATAAAGTTGGCTGTTGCAGAGCAATTTATGCACATACCTGTTTGGGGCTATTCTTTTTGTTTGTTTGCTTAACAACTGCTAATATATGTTCACCTTTACGTTAATTCAAACAACTCGTATGTACAAATGAAAATTCTTCCAAAGGATATAAGGAATATGAAAGCAATGTAAGATACGTATGTCTTCTGCTTGATGAACTTACAATCTTGTCGGGATGATAAAACATACATGATATAAATAGTACCTATAGATAATATGTAATATAGACTAAATGCTATGGTAATTGAGAAAAAAACAAAATAAATTGAGTAGGAAAAATTGTCCTACTATACCTGGATTAGGACTCATTTTATGGGCGTATATCAGTGCAAGCAGAGAACAAAGTGATACATCTGGTTTATTTTTAAGAGTCTCAAATTCTCGAAGAGCTTCTTGAGTTTTACCTGAAAGTCAAAATTATGATGTGAGAAATTATTCTTAGTGCAAAACAAGAATTCAGTGCAGCACGGTTAATATTTTCCCGTACCTTCCATTAATGTACCATAGGCATGATAAAATCTGAAGACGGCGTCATTACCATACTTCTTAATTCCTTCACTGGCAACAAGCAGCACGTGATGGAAATACCTCTCTTGACAATAGTAATTAATCAAAGTCTAAAAGGAAATAAGAACTAAATGTTACAAGGAGATTCTGGTGTCCTGAGATATCTAAGCAGATAATAATCTAAAATCTTGAATAATCTAAAACTTGTTAAAGCATACCACTCAATACTAAGAAATACAGAACACAATGAACACAAAATTATTTAAATATCTTGGTGTTTTCTAGTAATTTCGATCCTTTCTTCTAAATTGTTAAGCGAATGTTCTCTGGAACGTTTACTTTGCCTCCCTCCTGCTCTCTGGTCTCTGCCTTGGCTATATTTCTTGAAAGTCTGATCCATACTCCATCTCCAAACCCCCCACAGCACATCTCAATAAAATGCAGTTTTCCTCCAGTGCCCCCTCCTAGAGGGGAAATGATCTCTTAGTTTCCCAACACTAAGGACACTTTTAATATCATTTTACTTGACTTCTGTCCAGCAGTTACTATCACTAAGAATCTAGCTCTCTGCAAAGGCAGTGGCATGGTATTGTAAAAAGGACTTGGCTGCCCTGGCTGCCCCGGCCTGTGTGGCTCAGCATTTGAGCATCCACCCAGGAACCAATAGGCCTCTGGTTCCATTCCTGGTCAGGACACATGCCCGAGCTGCGAGCTCCATCCCCAGTAGAGGGCGTGCAGGAGGCAGACAACTGATGATGTTTCACTCTCATCAATGTTTTTCTCTCTGTATCCCTTCTCCCTTCTCTCTCTCTAAAAATAAATAAAGGCGTGGGGGTGGGAGGGAGGACATGGCTTAAAGACAAAAAGACCTGGTTTCAAATTTCTGGTCCACCTTATAGCTCCTGAGTTTGCTCACTTGTAAAATGCTGTTAGTTGCCGAAACCGGTTTGGCTCAGTGGATAGAGCGTCGCCTGCGGACTGAAAGGTCCCAGGTTCGATTCTGGTCGAGGGCGTGTACCTGGGTTGCGGGCACATCCCCAGTGGGGGATGTGCAGGAGGTGGCTGATCGATGTTTCTCTCTCATCGATGTTTCTGACTCTCTATCTCTCTCCATTCCTCTCTGTGAAAAATCAATAAAATATATTTTTTAAAAAATGCTGTTAGTTGTTTACAGGCCATTGTGAAGATTAATTAAGATATCATACTGTAAAAATCCTATTTGGAAAAAAAAAGTTCCTCCTAACCCTATATGCTGATGAAATAAAACACCATGTGTCCAGCCAAGGCCTCTCATGTAAGTTCCAGATTCATCCTTCCATTTGCCCCACTGCCCAAGCCAGATGTGGAGTCATGGAATCCTCCCTTCCCTTTTGCCCAGTCCCCTACGTAAGCAGTCACTAGGTTCTTCTGTTTCTGTAGCCTAATACCCACCCTCCATACCCATTACCACTACTGTGGTTCAGGTTAGGTTGTTTGGTCCAACAATTACTGACCACACACCTACTAGTTAGTGTCAGGCACTGGGCGAGGTACCGTGAATGTGAAGATGAGTAAGACATGGCAGCTCTTGCCCAGAAATGTTTACGTTTTTCAAATGAGACTAGAATCTAAGAAAACTGAAATACGATGTACTAAATACAAAAAAAGTTGCTTTGAGGATATAGGAGAACGAGGATTGGGTGTGGGTAGCAGGGAAAAGAAAAATTAAGAGAAAGATTCTTGGAGAGGGCTTCAGAGCTGATTCTTGATTTGCAAACTCCTACCTACTCCCCCTCCACACATAAACACACTCTTCCTATGCCCCTCTCATGATCTGTGAGGAAGGTACAGGAGTTAGCGAGGCAGAGGCACTGCAGCTATACAGTAATGAAACATAGAGATGGGTGGGATGCAGAGGACAACAAGTCATTCCATAATTTAGAGAAAGGATTAGCAAACTATGGCTCATGGCCCTATCTAGCCTATGCCTGTTTTCTATGGCCGGCGAGGTAAGAATGGTTTGTACGTTTTCAAATTGTTAAGAAAAAAGAAAAATACCTCATAGCATATATGAAATTTAAATTTCTGGATTCGTAAATAAGAATTTATTGGAACAAAGCCATGGTTTGCCATTCCCTGTTCTAGAACCTTAAGTAAGACAGGGATTACTGGATGACTAAATTGGAGAGGCAGGTAGGGTCAAGAAGTGTCTTATATTAAGTTGATCCTCTAGTCCAGCGAGCCACATGCGGTTCTGTGGCCCCTTGAGTGTGGCTCTTCCACAAAATACCGACTTCTGCGCATGGGCCACGAAGTTTCAATTGCACTGTACGTGCGCGCCCGCACGTGGTATTTTGTGGAAGAGCCACACTCAAAGGGCCACAGAGCCGCATGTGGCTTGCTAGCTACAGTTTGCCAATCACTGCTCTAGTCTAAGTGATGAGGAACACATAACAGTTTTTAGCATGACAAGTGTTTTTATTAAACAATTCCTTTTGGGTGGTAGTACAAAGGATACATTTCAAGTGATGACAAAAATTTAAGGGGTTGGGAATAGGCTTCACAGGAAGATACAATAATGTAAAAATTTAGGCAAAATATCAACACTACAGCATCCCCTACCACTGCCCAACTGTCCTGCATCCAATGTGGCACCCATTTTATTTACCTGTTTATGGTCTAACGTCTCCTAGTCAAATGTAAAATTCGAGATTGAGAGGGTTTTATCTAATTTTATTATTGCAGGGCTTATAGCGAATCGTGCCAGACACACGAGGCATTCAATATATCTAATGCATTAATTTAATTAAGGTTTTCTCCGGCACTAGCCATACAATGTGTGGAGGCAGGGACTGCTCGATTCTGCTCATCACCATCTCCAGCGCCTAGTGGACACACTGTGTGCGCCCTTCATCACCATCTGCTGGACGAAGGATTTGGTGCACAAAAGTACAGAGAGCGCCGTCATCCTAAAAGCAACTTCTTTTCAAGTCTCATGTCTTTGTTTTCACATAATTTATTTTTTTAAGCAAATTGAATACTGTCTTTTCTCTTCTTTTTTAAAAAAATTTTATTTTGATTTTTTACAGAGAGGAAAGGAGAGGGATAGAGAGTTAGAAACATCGATCAGCTGCCTCCTGCACACTCCCTACTGATGTGCCCGCAACCCAGGTACATGCTCTTGACCGGAATCGAACCTGGGACCCTTCAGTCCACAGGCCGACGCTCTATCCACTGAGCCAAACCGGTTAGGGCTTCACATAATTTCTTAAGTGGATTGTCAGTCAACGTTTGCTGAGCCGATGAATCGGTGATACACAGAGAAGACCATCCCCCTAAAAGAGACACTCCTCCATTTTCCAAGCTCTGCCTCTGTTTCCATCTCCTCTTCCCGCGCTCATTTCGAGGAGCGGACACTAATTGGCTGGAAGTTACTAAAATCTCACCGGGAAGCGCCGGAGGTGTCATGTGGGGGCCAAGGCTTCCGAGCAGACAGGGCACGAAAGTAAACGCGCACCCAGCAGACAGGGGGGCCCGGCAACCCGGGAGCGGCGCGAGGGGCGCAGCCCGGACCTCGAGCTCCCAAAGCAGCGCGTGTTACCACACATAGCTTCAGCTTTGCCTGAGGGGACCCTCAGCACCCATATGTTGACTATATGTAACCTTCCTGATGCTTTCTTAAAGTATCTTGGTGTAGTACATGCACATTTCTCAGGCTGCAAACTCTGCTGGCAAACATATAACTATTTATCTAAATATAAACCTAAATTCTATTTTAAACCTCCTTATTTCTCACTGACCGAAAATTTGCTTGTCTTACTTTCCAGGTAAATGGATGCAAATTCAGCAGTCTTGGTCATTTGAGCCCGAGGGGACAGTGGGTGGCGGGCCCGCGGACATGAAATTAAGGGATAAAGAAAGTAGGGGGGACGCCCAACCAACTGACCTCTAAAAATCAATAAAAAATGTTAAAAAAGAAAATAGGGGAGGAAGAGGGAAAATGGACAAGTCGGTGTCTCATCTGTGGTCACGGGGAAGGACACCATTTTCGGCAAGTTCGTGCCGAGGCCGGTTCTAGCGATGCGGCTACCGAAAGGCCCGAGCAGCTTGGCGGGGGGGTGGGGTGGGACCCTGTAAGTGTCACGGTGGCTGTACTATGGCCACAAGGTGGCGCGGAAAAATCACAAACTTGTAACAAAGGGGATGCGCCTCTTGGGCTCATCTTCACAGGCATTGCTGCAACCCCGTGATGGTTGTTAGAATGAATATGAAATTATTTCTTTTTTACAGCCCTGATAATGAGAGGAACAATTTATTTAGTTTTTTTAAGTGATACAATTGATTTTAAGTTGACAATAAAATTAATCTTTAGGCAGACTTTTATGTCTGAAACCATCAGGCAACTCTGAACTGCTCATAGATTTTTTCACTTTTTCAGAACATTAAATGACAATATAAAGGACTAAGAGTTGTTCTATTTTTCCTTAAAATTGTTTTCTAAATAGCAGTTAAGATTTGAGGTGTCAGTGATATTTGTAGTCATTTACATGAATTCCAAATTTTGATTCTAGTCTTGTCTAATTTAGTCGGTGTGATTTATAGCTGCATGAGTCTGGTTTTCGATTTGTTGTGGAGTCCATGAACTTCGGTGCCAGTAGATTGGGTAAGGACAACCTGAGGGAAGGGGGTGGCTACCCTCCCAGGCTTCAAGGCTAGGCACTATCTCTCATTGGCTTCCTTTGAAAGTGTATTCCGCCCAAGGAAGCACATATTATTTTCATACAGATAGTTATTTCTGTTTCCAACATTTATAGGCACGCTAAATGTCTGTGGTAATAGCTGCTGCACTGATACTGAGAGCAGTGGATTAATCTGCGCTTGGTATGCAGAAGAGAAAACTGCAAAGCAACGTGCTCATCAAAAAATGTAATCTTTAACTGGATGCCTTTGCTTCCAAGTGAAAAGTTCATCTGGAAGAAAATGTCTCAGGAGCATGGTTAAAGGCACAGAATGATCAAGCTACTCACTGAGATATTTATTTACTTATCTATTTATCTATTTACTTATCTATCTATCTATTTATTTATTTATTTTTGTTAATCCTCACCCAAGGATGTTTTCTCCATTGGTCTTCATACAGGCATGCACCCCTGTCTGGGAATTGAACCCAAGACCCTTTGGTGCTCAGACCACACCCAACCACTGAGTAACACCAACCAAAGTATATTTGTATGTATGTATTTATGGGGATTCTGATTTAATTTCAGGTAATACTTAGAGCTGTATTTTTAGATATTGCCCTGGGAGGTTTTTCAAATTAGAGGAGTTTTTTTTTTTAAATTGTTCTAAGATTATTGAAAGAGGTTATATCAGGGGTGGGTAACCCCTGGCATGCGTGCCAAACATGGCACGCCAGTAACTTTTGCTGGCACGTGAAACCCTCTCTAATAATCTTCCATTTACAATTTTTTTCTTAATATCAACTTTTTTATTTTCAGATAAATTCAGTGTAGGTGCATCTTAGATAAATAAATCATTTTACATAACAAGTTATCTTAAAGACCATAGACATGGATTGAGGAGAGAGAGGAAGAGCAATTTCTATGA
>NW_006293001.1:6094108-6100287 GCF_000327345.1 Myotis davidii
TCAGTGCACATGTATACATTAAATAATAAATGTATTTTTTATCACCATATACTGTGTTTTTGTTGCTCGAATGAATTTTATTATTTCTTCAAGGTTCTTCACATATGTACAGCTTAAGAGATATCAAGTAGGCGTAACATGTTCTCAAAAAATTAGGGTTGGCACACAGAAGAATTTTGAGTCAGAGATTTTGCTGGTTTTGGCACGCACTCACAAAAAGGTTGCCCACCCCTGGATTATATAATAGGCCCAGAGACTTGGGGCCCACCATACTGAGGTCATGGTTGGATTGATTTGGATGTTTAAAGGAAGGCCAAGAGAATGCCATGGAAATAGCTAGGTTTTGGTTGGGAAAGCAGAATATCATAAAGTCCTAAGGCATACCTGACTAGTTTCATACTATATTTAATGCTACTAACTGTCAAATGAGTTTTATTTCAGCGAACGTTATATATGACAAATAGAGTGACCTCTGCTTATTTGAATGAAGTCCTTCCTCACTCCTTTTCTCTGAGAGAAATATTTCTAGGTACTCTGACCATTCTCCATAAATCCTATTATTTAGCTTTTTACATATTTGTAAGTTCACAATCTTCTGGTTACTATATTTTGCCTGAGCATTGCACCTGTTTCAGGTTATCAGTCAGTATAACTTGATAGATATTTTCCCTAAGGTAAGGTAAAAAGGCTGCACTTACCACTGCGGTTGAACAAAGGTACAAACTGCTTGCCTTTAGAAATTTGTGTTTTCAATGACTTCCAGAGATACTGCAGAACAAGACATTTCTTCAGCATCCTCGATGAAAAATGAACATTAATAATGCAGGTAAGAACCAGGCCAAGTGATGATGAAAAGAAAACAAGATCCAGAAGCCCTAATTCTTTTAGCGAAATATATTTAAAATGGTAAGTTCAATAGTTCCACCATAGCAGAGAATGAGGTGAGTATTGTATAACCCTTAAGTTCTAAAAAGTTAAGTATCAATGTATGGCCTCTTATACCTTGGAAATATTTATGTACATATCTATGTATACCTATATCTACACTTACACTATGTTTATTTCTTATATAATAGAGAGGAAGTGTATGTGCTCTTATGTATGTCATATATGTTTTAATGTTTATTATGTGTATACCCACTATTACTATAGTATACCAAAGCTGAGTTTCATTGGTAACTTTTGTGATGTTACTACTTTATATATTTTACCTATAATGACAGGTCTCTAATATAGTATACGAGAGGAAAAGATCTTAGAAAGGTAAATAAGATAAGAGAAGAACAATTTAAAGCAGTGCTAAAAATTAATTAACTAATTTGCTCATTTACAAATTATCTACTGAGCACCTCCTGTGCACAAAATACTGTAAAGAATACAAAGTACTTAAGGTCAGTGTCTGATTATCAGACATTATCTGGTGCGTGTGTTCTCATGGCAGAAGTGGTGGAGAAGGGTGATGAGAGGAAGAAGCCCGCATTCCAACCACTGAGCCGAGGCAGTGTACAGGGCGTACAAATGGCATATGTGAGGTCCTGGTTAGCCTAGAAGGGTCTGCACTTACGCCTGCTGTTTTAGTGTAATTATTAACAGTCCTCTCCTTCATTCTCAAAAGTGTCTGGGGTTGGGCATGTACATCAAAACTCCATAGAGTTCATAGGAGATAAAATCCTCTTCCAGTAATAAGAAACAAGGAAGCTGTCGCCAAATCCTGAAGGGTGGTTTTGTTTCAGGAGGTAGAAACAGAGATGAGGAGGGCAGTCAAGGCTTATGTCTCATCATTGCTTTCTGTTTCCCCCATAGCTTCTTAAATTATGTCCCTGCTTTCTATTTCCTTTTCCTAAAAGTCAAAATCTGCTCTAACCAGCACCTTCACTTGTATGAACTCATTCCACGCTCTCAAGAACTATTACTATCATTTCTGATGAAAATTTGGGGCAAAGAGGGATTAAGAAATTGCCCAAGGTTGCTGGTAAGTAGTTTAACTGATATTTGGACCCAGATAATCTGGCTTCAGAGTCTATGCTTTTGACCTCTATTCCAGAAAATTTCTGATGTTTTTGGGCTGCCCTACTCCTGATTCTTCTAACCTACATCAGAATTTGCCCTGTTATAACTATCCCTGTATTCTCCCACAGAGTAAATTTGTACTTACTTCTTTTGCTGAGCTACAAGAATAATCCTAACAGTAACAGATGTTGGGAAAGTAGTTTAGTGCTATTGCTGGTTGAGAGGAATAGGATATTGTCAGATCAGTTTTACGCATATTTAATTGGCGGTGATAGCTGAGTATTCAAGTATAAATGACCAATCTTTGGAACTGCAGCACAGGCTTGGCAAAAAGGCGAATGCTGCAGTATAAAACTAAAAGGAGAGGAAAAGTTAATGAACAGTAAAGGCAAAGAACCTAAAATACAAGAGGAGGCCTAGAATAGTTTATTTAGGTTTATTGACAGCAAAGGAAAATACAACTTTCAAACATATATGTATATTTTGTTGATTTCAGAGAGGAATGGGTGGGGGGAGAGAGAAACATCAATGATGAGAGAGAATCATTTATCAGCTGCCTCCTGCGTGCCCCACACTGGGGATCAAGCATGCAACCTGGGCATGTGCCCCAACTGGGAATTGAACTGTGACCACCTGGTTCATAGGTTGACGCTCAATCACTGAGACATACCAGCCAGGCAGAGGATACAATTTAATGAAGGAGGTGGTGATAATCATTATCATCGAATTCTGAAAAATCCATGAAATATGATGACGACTGAGTAAAGATAATTGGATTAGGCTAACTGTAGACTGGTGGAAGTAAGAGGCAGATTTGAGAGCATTAAAGAGAGAAAGAAGGTGCTTTGGAAGAATAAAATTCAGCATCTGTTTGATATTTGAATCTGTCCATCACAAGTTCTTTCACACAGCTTGAAAAAAAGAAGAAAAACCTGTGTATTAATGCTTGCCCTTTTCCCATGAAATATATACATATTGTGGCAAGTTTAACACAAGGTAACGAAGTCATTATTAGTTTAGTGAGCAAATTAAATTTTCTATCACAATATATTTTTCATGAAGAATTTACACAAAATATAATTACCTACAAATTTATTTTAAGAAATTCCCTATACCTTCATTTAAAAAAGGTTGTTACATTTCTGGAAAACAAACAAAAAAAGAAAATGAAATGCTGCAGTTAGGATTGAAGCTCTATGAACATCTTGCCTTTTTAAGTAAGCATTAAACAGGGGAGACGTAATTCATGATAACCAGTAGCAGAGTATGTACAGCTTTGCTCCACATGGGTAACAATCTTTGTTCATATATCCACCTTTTGTATTTTCTAGTCCATGGTATTGAAAGGATAACAGCCAGAATTGCATTTTGAAAATTCAAAGTGCTATGTTAATAAGATTATTCACAGCCAAATTTTCACATAAATATCATTGGGGCCTATATTTCATTGAATTTTAACTGAGATAGAAGCTGATAAGTATAGAACCCTGATTTCAGAAGGTAATTTTTAAAAGGAATGAGATAATGGGACTGTAGGTCAAAATGCATCAGACTTGAGCAGTTATTTTGCAAGAATAAAATAAAAACAGTTTTGAAAATGCAAATCCATACAAAAAGGATCAATCAAGAGTCAGAGAGATAATAGATACAAGAGAGGAGAATAAACCATGGAACAAAGTATCAGGGTATGTAGAAATGAATGGGGGGAAATGATCTCTGGGAAGAAATGAAGGAAAGGAAAGGGAGGGAGAAGAAGAGAGTGAAAGAAAAGACAGCAAAGAGGGGCGAGGAAGGGAAGGGAATAGAAAGGAAAGAAAGGCATTTTTCATTGGAAGAGGAAGGAAGTTGAAGAAGTTCTTGACAATGTCCTCATGTTTCTTGGTGAAGTAAAAGCCAGTTATCTGAAAATATGAGCGCTCTGAAGGCATGATAAGGAACTTGAGCAACATTAAATTGACATTGCAGATTATCCACTTGTGATATTCAGAATTTCTTGGTGATGCAACTTCCCCAGCAATACTTGGCTGCCTGGAATATTTTCCTCTGCCAGTGCCTTTGCTGCCACACTGGTTGAATAAATATTAATTGACAACCTCATAGACTATTCCCATGTGCCAGGAAGAAATGTATTATCAGCTGCACTTGATTGAAGTAAATTTTTGATTATGAACCTTTTAATTAATTCATAGTGATTTAGAAACATTTATTTTCTTACATAATAACATGAACTTTCTGTGCACATTGATATGATAGGCAATTACAGGACATATTTTCTGTCTTTAATATAGCTTATACAGTTCTAATGTCTGAACTACCTGGTACACACATACAAATCTCAAACTTAAGAGGATGAGTGGTTGTGTAACCCAGTGGTTTCTAGATTCCATGTACTAGTAGAACACAAATAGTTAATTTGGCCAAATAAAATATTAAATAAACAACCCACTACAAATCATTGTAACCATAATTTCTAAAAGAGCTTTATAACGAAAATAATTTTAGTCTTTTTATAAATTTATTTATTATTTATTTATTCTTTAAATTCTTTATTTTTGTTATAGTGCTCTCTTATGGGTATTCTGAGAACAGCACCCTCTTGTGGGCATTTAGAAAACAGCACCCTAGTAAGATATTCTGCAAGGCTGAAAAAAAATTCCTTGTCTCACCGCTCTCTTAAACTGTACTCCTGTGTTTTCTTTGCCTTTTCTTTTTGCTTCTTTGATTGAGTGATTTTTTTCCACCCTGTCATCTAATTCACTGATCCAATCCTCAGCTTCTCCTAATCTGCTGTGTACTCCTGCCAAATTTTATTAGTGCTATGTCAGCCTTTATTTCTGATTGTTCTTTTTCATAGTTACTATAACTTTTCTCATGCTGTTGAGCATCTTTACCATCATTATTCTGAACTCTATATCAGGTAAATGTCTTATCTTCATGTCATTTATCTCTTCCTCTGAACAATTCTCTTGTTCTTTCACTTGGGGGTTGATTTTGTCTTCCCATTTGGGCTACCTCTTTGGATCTGTGACTGTGTATTAGGTAGATCTGCTACGCCTCTCAATCTAGTGCAGGACAGTGTCCAACAGTGTTTATGACTAATTAGATCAGGCAAAGACTCAAAGCCTCCAGAGACCTGCCTCTGCCTGAAGACTGATTGGATTAACTCAGCCAATGGTCCACAGGTGTCCAACAGGTTGGAGCAATTGCTTCTGACTGGGGGATAATTGTCATTCTCAGTCTCCTAATGGGCCTCAGAAACTCCACAATGTGGGGCAAGGTGTTTTCCAATAGGTTGGGAAATCTGTCTTCCCCTCAGGAAAAAAACCACCTTGATAGCAAAAGTCTTCCCAAGAAAGATGACCTCTCCAGCATGAGGAAATGACTCAGCAAGAAACCATGGTGTCTGCTTTCTGAGCATTAAACCCAGAGCCCTCAACCCTGGCTTCTGCATACCCAGCTCCAGTCCATTCTACCCACCCTCTGCCGCAGCACAAGGTGAGTGACTGCACACGAAATTTTGTGTGTTGGCCCTTTAAGAGGGTGCCTGCATTTCCAGCCATCTCCCTCACAGACAGCAACCCTGCTGCTTTTCACAGTCAGATGTT
Organism: Myotis davidii; assembly: GCF_000327345.1. Classification (NCBI taxonomy): domain Eukaryota; kingdom Metazoa; phylum Chordata; class Mammalia; order Chiroptera; family Vespertilionidae; genus Myotis; species Myotis davidii. The sequence continues at coordinate 6,099,724 of NW_006293001.1, forward strand.
ATGTGAGCACCTTTCTCAGTTCTGGTGCTCTCTGCTGGGGGATGATGACCCAGAGTTCTCAGTGGGAACACTCCACAGCTGAGATATCTCTCCAAAACTTCAGCTTCTATCTTTGGGAGCCTAGCCAGCACTTTTGCAATTCTGCCCTTTCTTCCAGAGTCTATCTGGTCTCTGCTTTCAGTCCTTGGTTATCAGTTGTTATTTCCAGCTAGTGTTCAGTGGATTATTCAGAATGTCTTTTTGTATTTTAGTTGTACTTCCAGTTTGGTCCAGAGAGTATGTCTGTTTACTGTTTAAATTATTACATACTAGGGGCCCGGTGCACGAAATTCATGCACTGGGTGTGTGTGGGGGGGAGGGGGGTGTGTCCCTCAGCCCAGCCTGCCCTTGCATCAGAGAAGGAAGAAATAACATTTTACTAAAAATGGATTGATGTGACCTTGTTTAGTAGGTATTCTTAGGGAATTTTCAGTGGATAGTCATAATCAAGTTTTGCAATCAACTGAATCCTGAAGTTTGAATTAGAATGCTATATTATAAAATTATTAAATTAAGATGTTAATA
>NW_006293001.1:6102334-6105373 GCF_000327345.1 Myotis davidii
AAGAACATAAACAGAAGTTAGAAAAAAGGACGGAAATGAAAGTGAACACTGTCTTCAATCAGCTAGTGTAAATACACCAAAAAGTGTAAATAAAATTTCATACCCTTTTCCAATTGCAAAGCATAATTTGGATGTGAATTGTGAACCCATTTTGGCCCTTAAAATTATGAAATAATCTAAAATTAGCAAATGTAATAAAAGGCAGAAATACACAACTACCCAGTCTTGTTTTCATTTCTTTTTTTTAGCAAATTTCTTCCATTAAAAAGTACTATGGATAGAAAGTAAGAAAAGTGATTGTGATCTCAACCTGAAGGTAATTTTCTCTTCATATTTATGTACATAATGCTGAAAAATAAAATAAATGACTTTTTTTTACAGTATTTATATTTGCTTATAAAATTCTAAACACGTTTTTAACAGGTTAAGCAAGATTCTTTTTTTTTGTTTATTTTTAAACATGTCTGTACAGTCTGGCTATACACCATATGTTATCCACTTAAAATTTAAAAATAACCAAAAGGCTATTAAAGTGCTGCAAACTATTGCTTAATGACATAAGAAATGAAGTTGGCTGAACAATTTCCTTGACTTTACCACTGACATACGGTTTCTCATAAATGAGATTCTGAGCAGTGGGAGAAACCAGATATAGCGGCATGGTAATAAAAACATGCATTTATAGCATCCAAACTATTTATAATGGTACATAATATTTTATATTACCTGTGTAAAGCTTGCACTCTACGTTTCTTGTGGTACATATTTGATGCAATAAATACTGTGCTTAGGTCATTATTTGTTTGCTCAAACGTGCACCACAGGGTAAAATGACTATTTACATAATAAATAGCATTTCAGTAACATATACAGCGTTGATCTTGCTGAGCTGAAGATGGCTAAACGAAGTGCAGGATTAAGCAGAAATTTATAAAGGGTTCTTTTGGTCAATTCAGTCTTCAGGGGAGAAGCAATGCTCATTATTTAGGTTTTTTTAAATACAACAAACAGAAACATAACATTATGATTCCAGACATTTGAATGAAGTTTGCACCTACTAACATTTAGTGGCCTACCACCCCCAAAATGATGTACTTGGTCTAGGGGCTGGATTTGAAAACAAAGACACAAAACAAGATGAGCAAAGCACCTCCAATGATCACCTAATTACCCCTCCAGAAACATGGATGGAATTTAAGAACTCATTGTTTTCCTTGTGACCTTTTTTCATGCATGATCTCTAAGTGTAGCATGCCCTCATGCAAACCAAGTCTTTGTTCAGAGAGGAGGGCGATGTGATTGCCATCACTCCCGGTGGCATACCTGGTAAAGAGGTCCTTTAATCTATTCCCAACAGAAACCCCGTTTACAAAACTCTTCACATATAATAAACAACATATGGATTAAAAAAAAGATGAATCCACGAACAGATTTTGTAAAAATGTGACAAATGTGGCAGTTGAAATGCAAAAGAGTGGATACAATTACTACACTAAAGTGTTTCATGTTAAACAACCCAAATCATAGGCTTGCACCCCTTGGAACTGGTCCTCACAGTCTGAGTAGCTGTTTTGTCTCTTGTCTTCAGCAGTGTCAGCTGGTAGTGAGAACAGTAACCTCCTGTCATCTCCCCTTTACACAGAGTTGCAGTTTTCTGACAAGGGGTCACTGTCTTATTGTAGGCACTGACCTTAAGTAGATTTGTGTAAAAACAGTCAGTTTGGCATTGACCTCCTCAAGGAGTCCTATTGACAAAAATACATCACCTTCACAGGCTGTAAACAAATAGTAAAACCCAATTATTTTTGTCTGTTTCTGTTTATTTCCCTTTGGCTTTTTTATCTTTGTCTTCTTGCTCGTGTTTTTCCACGATTGGCTTTGTTACCCGATCATAGGAGGGTGGACAAGCTGCTGTGGACATGGTCAGGTCAGTTTTTTCCGTAATAGAATTTTCATTTATTCTGTCAATGATCATGTCTTCTTTTGCAAGAAGATTAACCCCACCTTTGATTCTATTTTTGTTATACATAAATGAAGCTTGTTTTACAGTTCGCCTTAAAAGGTAGCGCCTGTAAGCACGCTGAATAATAACAGCGGACACCTCCTCTTGTTTTCGTTTTAAAGTTGTAGTAATTGGCTGGTAGGAGGCCTTTGATGGATTAGACGCCATGAATCGTTCTTCCATCTGTATACGGAGAGCGTCCATCTCTCCACTCTCCCCCAGAACCCTCTTAGTAAAAGCAAATAGGATGTCAAGACAGTGGATCCGGTCACCACTGACCATGGGCAAATCCATGGCAATGAGCTGGAGTTTGTTTGGCTGTGGCAAATTGAGAGGGGGTTCAAGAGCAGCTGCAAACTGCGATAATTTTTCAAATTCCATGAACTGGGTAGCATCGGGGTCAAACTTCTCCCAAACCTCGTAGAACATCTCAAAGTCATCCTCACTCAGGGGCTCTGCACTTTCTTCAGTAGCAACACTGAAGTTCTCCAGGATGACAGCGATGTACATGTTCACCACAACCAGAAAGGATATGATGATGTAACTGACGAAAAAGAAAATCCCCACAGATGGGTTCCCACAGTCTCCCTTAACTGAGCTTCCAGGGTGAATTGCATCAGGGTCACAGTCAGGTGGTGCACTGTTGAGAATAGGTGCTAGCAACCCGTCCCAGCCAGCAGAGGTGGTCATCTGGAACAGGAAGAGCAGGAGGCCGATGTTAAACAACGCAGGGAGGGACATCATCAGAGCAAAGAGCAGCGTGCGGATCCCCTTCGCCCCTTTGATCAGACGTAGGATTCGTCCAATCCTGGCAAGACGGATCACTCGGAACAGGGTAGGGGACACAAAATATTTTTCTATCAGCTCTGCCAGAAACATGCCTGTAGATAAAAAAAGGAGAATGTCAACCAATGAAGACGTTATCTATTAAAATAACACTTAAGTTTCTGTCAAGGCTCTAAGGTAAAGTTCAGAGTATTGAAATTCAGTTACTTAATAAATTTGACATACACACACACACACACACACACATATAT
>NW_006293001.1:6105481-6107195 GCF_000327345.1 Myotis davidii
TATATATAATTGTACATAATATAGGTTATAAATAAACCAAAATTTTGACATTCAGTATTAAGTTAACTCAATATTTACAACAGATGGAATATTTTCAGCCCCAAATTCATATGTTAAAGCCCTAACCACCCTCCCTGTGATAGTATTTGGAGAAAAAGCCTTTGGGAAATAATTAGGTTTACATCGGATCCTGAGGGTGGGCCTTCATGGTGGATTAGTCCCATTATAAGAAGAGACACTGGAGAGCTTTCTGTCCCTTTTCAAGCCCCCTCTCCCCACAGCCATGTGAGGACACAGTGAGAAGGTGGCTGTCTACAAGCCAAGAAGGGAGCTTTCATCAGAAACCCACCATGCTGGCACCTTGATCTTGGATTTTTAACCTCCAGAACTTTGAGAAAATAAATTTCAGTTGTTCAAGCCACCTGTTCTGTTATGGCAGTCTGAGTTAAAACAACATTCAGTTCAATAAAAATTTTACAGTACTTTTTGACTTTATAAACTATTTATTTGCTTACTTAAAATTTCCAGACTGAATCTATAAAAAAATAAGTTAAAATTCTCAATTCTGGCTGAATAGCATTGGCCAATAGTATAAGAACAAAATTACATGAATATACTTTTTTTTCTTCTAAAATGGCAAATCACATATCCTCTTTTCAATCCTTAACCATCTAAAAGCATCTGCAGTTTTTGATACTATCTTCATCTCTCCATGAACTTAATACTTTTCTGAGTCTCCTCTATAATATTCTTATATATTTATTTGAACTTAATACTTTTCTGAGTCTCCTCTATAATATCTACACTAATAAAAGACAAAGATGTGAATTGACGATACCTTCGCTATGCCCACCAGCCAATCAGAAGAGTATGCAAATTAACCCAACAAAGATGGCTGTTAAATTTGCATACTGCAGGCAGGGTGGGACAGTGTCATCGGCTTCCCACCTGGCCTCTATCCAGCCCTCCCGTGTGCGACCTGGGCTGGCCGGGCGGGACAGCAGCGATCCGCCACCCGTCCGGCCCTCCCATGTGCAACTCCGGGCAGCTGGGCAGGACAGCAGCGGAGATGGGAGGAAGCCAGGCGGGCTTTGTTCCCTTCTCCACTGCTTCCCTCCGGCATCCGGAAGCCCTATTCTTGCAGGAATCTTCCTGCAGTGGGCCTCCAGTTCTTATACATTTATTTATAGATGCTCTGGTGTATATATAAAGAAGTCTAAGGCTGATGATCTTTTTGGTCTCCTGTAGTTGATACTGGTCTCTCAGCCCTCTTCTTTTAAGCTTCTTTCTCCTTTTACCAGTTAAATAATGAAATAATAATTGTACTGAAGAGGAGCTCAAGAAACCAAGTGTCTTGGAGTTACAGTGTCTCATTCTGTACAGGGTAAGTAAGCCTACATAATTGTGTGTGTGTGTGTGTGTGTGTGTGTGTGTATGTGTGTGTGTTTGTGAGAGAGAGAGAGAGAGAGAGAGAGAGAGAGAGAGAGAATAAGAGAGAGAGAGAGAATAAGAGAGATGCATACAACTTTAGTACCCTATCCACAAAGGATTACATGAGGGATTAGTGTAGGAATCAAAGGCTACATACAATGTATGAATTGGGTATCAACCAACTTCTTTAGAGAGGGGAATGACATAAAAATCTTCCCAATAGAGGTGCCCCATATTGGAGGTTAAATATTGACCTAATCATATTATCTGGTTTAGGAAAGAG
>NW_006293001.1:6107224-6114019 GCF_000327345.1 Myotis davidii
ACAGACTTCTTTGTTTCACTGGAGCTGGAGTTGTATCTTTAACAAGATGAGCTATTGCTCATGTGACCTGTTGAAGGGTTTGAACAAACATCAAACAATGTCCCATGCCACCTGCACTTTCCTTTGTGCATGATTACTATAAATCTTTCAGGGTAATCTAGAAAATCTCTACCTGATATCCTTAAAGAACTTCTGATATGAATGTGGTAACATTTTTTGTTTTTATTTTTATTATTTTCTCACTCTAGGCTTTATCTTCTCTTGTCATCTACTTCCAGTCCTATCTACTTGCTGATGGCTCTATGTCCATATCTCTGATGCAATGTATTTCCTAAATACCAGACTAAATTTCCAGTCCTCTTCTCAATAGAGCCATCTAGATAATGTATAGGCTATTCAATCTCAACATCTCAAAACATTTTGATCTCAGTTAATAGTACATTTCTAATTCAAAGGAATGAAAGTTTATTATATTGACAAATAATACACCTAGTATCTAGAATGGACAGAATAGGATACAATACTGTAAGTACAGCAGGAGCCTCATTTTGTAAGAAAAGCATACACACCTGGATGAAATACATAAACATTTTCTTAGTGGTTATCTCTGAGTGGTGGGGTGACCTCTAATTTAAACTTGATTGTTCCCACTTTTACTTTTATTGAGCTGAACTTAAGAGACTTTAAATACTTCTTACCTACAATGGAGAGAATGACAACCACAAAATCAAAAATATTCCAGCCTATGGTAAAATAATAATGGCGGAGGGAGATGAGCTTCAGAACACACTCTCCGGTGAACAGCACAATGAACACCAGGTTGATGCGTGCCAAAACGCTAGTTACATATTCACTTTGGTCATCTGTTTCTACCATCATTGTGACCATATTGAGGCAGATGAGGATCATAATGCTTATGTCAAAAACTTGTCTGGTTACAAAGTCAAAGACCATTCCTTGATATTTGTTCTGTAGAGAAACAGAAATGCTTTTAGCAACAGAATAGTTTTCCTGTACATATTAACATCTATAGAAACACTTTCTCCATTGACTCCCTAGTATTGTACAGAGTAACCACTGGCCCTGAATTTTGTAAAAGGTGGTTTATAATGTATTACTTTTTTAAAAATACATTTTTATTTATTTCAGAGAGAAAGGGAGAGGGAGAGATAGAAACATCAATGATGAGAGAGAATCATTGATTGGCTGCCTCCTGCACACCCCACACTGGGTATCGAGCCCGCAACCCAGGCCTATGCCCTGACCAGGAATCGAACCATGATTTCCTGATTTATAATTCAATGCTCAACCACTGATCCATGCCGACTCAGCAATACATTAATTTTTTTAATTCAATTATCTAAATTGCTGTTTACCAATATGTTTTCCACAGAATAACAATCTCTTCTCAAAAGAAGATTTCTGATAAGAAACATTGCATAGTAATACAAGTGCATATTAACGTATTAAGTTTATAAGAAGGTAAGAAATCTGCTTTATTTTGTTTTACCACAATGTCCCATTATCAGTTGAACCATGCATCCATTTCAAAATGCAGTATCTAATAACATTCCATTTGTCTTATTCTCAAAGAACTGTTCAAGGGAACTTGGGATTTCTAGGACATTTTGCATTTAAAGTTCATTTATGGCAGTATTGATGTTCTTCCACCACACAGTCTTTGCTGACATTGTCAGACACAGAATTCTGATTGAGTCTATACGGGGATAATCAGACCAGAAAAGCACCCCCTTATTCTTTGATGTCAAAAATTCACATCCTCAAAAAAGGAGACATATGTACCACTCTTTGTAATATTTTAAGCAATAAAACAAAAATTAAAAAAATTCATATCCTCAGCCTGGCTGGTGCTCAGTTGGGCATCCTACCATTCATCAAAAGGCTGCTGGTTCTATTTCTTGTCAAGGCACTTGGCTGGGTTGTGGGCTCGATTCTTGGTAGGGGGTCTAGAGGAGGTAGCTAATCAATGTTCCATTCTCACATCATGTTTCCCTTTCTTTCTCCCTCTCTTTTCCTCTCTCTCTAAAAATCAATAAAGACATTTTTTAAAATTCACATCCCTTGTCACTGACCCATGGTTCTGCTCCCCAGGTCTGCCACTGTCAGTCACGGCCGGCCATTGTCTGGCTCCTTTCCCTAGGGCACTGAGGAACTCTGAGGATATCTTCTATCTTACATTTTTTCCTATACTCAGTTGACCCATTTCTACTTCCACTGTTGAGTTATCAAGGGAAAGTTTATATGACTCATCATTCTCAAGAATGCAACTGCTGGCTAGCACATTATGAAAGTTCACTAGTATCTTGTGTCCTTTGCCATTTAGTTTGGAATCTAACTGTATAATTCTAAATCCCTTGAAATTAAGAGCACATTTTCTATTTCTTCTTCTTTTTTATTTTTGGTCTCTCTCGTTTTTAAAATAATTTTTACCATTACCATAAAAGATATGAATTAATGATGTTTTAAAAAGTTGAAGAAATCTTTGAGGCTAGAAATATTAGCTGCTATCTCTCTTGTAAGAAAACCCATGCAAGTTTTTGTTTTTGGTATATTTTCCCCCCATATCATTTGGTATTTCTTACTCCTGGTCGAGGTATAGGCTTTTGTGGCTTTTTCGATCCTAATTTTTTCATTGCATTATAATATTTCTTCTGTTCTTCTGTCATAAAGATGTCTTGACCTCCAAAGTATAGAAAAGAAAAAACAAAACTAGTTAAAACTATGTCCCTTTGCACACATATTTCAATGATAAACTTAAAATAGGAAAGGGGTAGTTAAAAAAGGAAATGCAAACTTCAACGAGTTGGGATAATTATGCCTGGGACTTAAAATTTGAAAAATTAAAAGTACATTTTAGGTACTATAATCCTATTTAATTCTCACAACCATCCGAAATTGACTTTATTATTTTCATTATCCTATATAATAAAAGGCTAATATGTAAATCGACTGAACAGTGGAACAACTGATCACTATGACACACACTGACCACCAGGGGGAAGATGCTTAATGCAGGAGCTGCCTCCTGGTGGTCAGTGTGCTCCCACAGGAGGAGCATTAGCAGCAGTGTGGCAGGGTTAAGGATGTCTCACTGCTGGCTTAGGCCCGCTTTCTTTGGACCTAAGCCAGCAGTGGGACATCCCCTGAGGGTTCCTGGACTGTGAGAGGGCACAGGCCGGGCTGAGGGACTCCCATGAGGGCATGAATCTCGTGCAACAGGCCTCTAGTTACATAATAAGAAAACATACTGAGAAATGAGATGAAAGAGCAATACATAAAGAAAGAAAAATAAATGGCAAAAAAGCACTTGAAAACACATTCAAACCTACCAATAAAAGACAAAAGTAAAATAAGCCCTAGCCAGTTTGACTCAATGGATAGAGTATTGGCCCATGGACTGAAGGGTCCTGGATTTGATTCCAGTCAAGGGGACATACTTCAATTGCAGGCTCAATCCCTGACCCTGGTTGGGGCTCATGCAGGAAGCAATCAATGGATGTCTCTCTCACTTTGATGTTTCTCTCTCTGTCTCTTCCCCTCACTTCCACTCACTCTATCAATGGGAAATATCCTCAGGTGAGGATTAACAACAACAACAAAAATAAATAAATAAAATGAAACACTAATTTAATTTATCAAATATCAAGTAGTAAAAACAAAGAGTGTTTGATGTTAGTGAAGCAGCTGTGACCTGGGCACACCTGTACATAGCTATTGGTAGTGTAAGTGGGATTGTTATTTTGGGAAAGCAAACTACTTTACTCTGGGAATTTATCTTAATGAAATAATTAAAACTGGTTTTCCCCACAAAAACTTTTGACAAGACACTATTTAAATCATTAAAAATTAGAAGCAACCTAAATCATTAATATTATGGGAAATGGTTAAGTAAATTATGATCATGTGTATATGAAGACTTAACGAAATACTTAAGTATAATAAAAAAGAGCATTTATAATTATAGATAAAATAATTTCAATAACAAGAATCTGTATAGAGAAAATTTGAACAGAAAACATATAATGTGAATAGTGGCTACTCATGAGTAATGATATTTCTTTACTTTCCATATTTTCTATAATGTGCATATATATTTGGAAAGATGATAATTAATAATATAAAGAGCTGTTTAATTCAATTTGGGAACTGGTAGTTTATAATTAAATACCAGGAAGAATGAAGCAGAAATATAAAAGGAACCAATGAAAGGGCTTTAGCTGGAAGATGTATTTTTAGGAGGGGAGTTGCAAGGATAAAACAAGTTGACTTTGGGAAAAGGGCATATGCCTGGGTTCCTTTCTAATATTCTCTTTCAAAAGATAGAAAAATTAGTTTCTGATTAAAAACAACAGCAACAACAGAAGGGAGAGAGGATTTGTAACCTATTCCCAGGGGTGTGAGCAGTGGATGGCAAGGGAGAGGATACAAAAAAAGACTTTCTTATACATTTGGTCTCTGAATTAAAGTATACTTTGGTGGCGAGAATCCCTCAAATAATTTTACTATCTTTAGTGAGAGAGAAAATATTAGAAATACTTATCTTCTTTTTTTGCTGGTTGAAATTATCTATGATGACACCAATAAACAAGTTCAAAGTGAAGAAGGACCCAAAGATGATGAAAATAACAAAGTAAAGATACATGTATAGACTTTCTTCATACTTAGGCTGCAATTCCACCTACCAAAGGAAAATATTTTGTAAAATATCACAATACATATTGAGACTAGAAGTCATTGGTACTTTTTCATGAGAATAGAAAATTCCTAGTAATACTTAAGCAGTACTTCTTTTCTCTCTGTATCAACTACTTCTAAAAAAATCTCTGAAAGTGGCCTTTAAGGATGTCTTCATGTAAAAAAATACGGTTATCAAGACACTTAAGGATCTATTTTTATAAATGTAAATACAACTATCATCTTGATATTTGGACATAGTATGCAAAATTTGGAAAAATTTTTAAGGTACTGAATTTTAATAATTTAAAAATTAGTGAAAAAGTTTTACTTGAGTAAATATGTATATAATGTTTAGAAGCAACCATTTGTGCATACATGAATTTATTCAGCAAACAGAAATTGAGTTATTCGTTTAGATTTTCAGCATCATATCTTTAACATTACAACATTCACTGAATTTTTCAGATTTAGTAGATATAACTAGAACTCCATCTTATAAATCTTCAATTGATAATTTAATATCTAGATTGTGCTTATTGTAAATTAGCATTGAACTATTATCTATCACTTAGTAAAGGAGTAAAGAAGTCATTATGGATAGTTCACTCATAGGTTTATGTCCTTCTAAAGACAATAGAGTTAAAAGCCAACCAAACACACAAAACAAAATAATAAGTAACCAAGTGAAATAACACAACTCTGGAGCATATCAGGGTGATACTTAACATAAAACCAAAGCCAACTTAGGGGAAGTGCATATCAAGAAAGATAAAAGTGAGGTCTGACAGGTCAGTTTAAAGATTATCGGGGCAGTCTATAGTGATAGACTAAACAGATTGGGCTTCAGAATAAAAAATCAAGGCTTTTAGAAAACCTTAATTTTGCAAAGTTTGAGTTGGAATAAGCGTGGATATTAGTTCTTTTCTTGAGGCCAGAAAGAGGCTGTGGTAGGAGAAGTCAAATAAAGTAGGTCTTTACTTTGGTGATATACACTTCATGGTATCTGTTGGCCATAGAAGTGATAACAGCATTAGTAAAGTATGGATACTAAAGTCATATAAAAGAATTAATTTGAAAGGAACTGTTATAGAAATTTAAAGCTGCCTGGACAACAACATCTCAAACTTTCATACCATTCAATATGGGGAGTAACTATATATTTCAACCTCTTGATATTCAGACAGTAGTTGGCAATCACATATATTTTTACATTTGCTCCTGCACACCAAAATTATTACTGATTATATAATTAGTAGATAAGAGGATAAAAATAGGAACTATTTAATAGAAAGATATTTGTTAGTTATTAAATATATGAATATACTATTTCAGCTTGCCTTTCAAAAATAGCTTTGATTGATCTTTGTAAGATCTTTTTTATAAACATTAGTATACTTGAATATTAATTTGAGTCATACTTTTCCCTTTATTTTTTTAATCATTGTAGAATCATACCATTTGACTGCAATACTCTGCTGAATTAATTTTAGCACCTAACAAATATTATTTTAAAAAGTATATGCAAAATACTTACATTTCTGGAATCAACTGCTGCATACATTATATCCATCCACCCTTTAAATGTGGCCTATAAAAAAGGACACATATGCTTTACTTTGGCATAAAAATAATTGAGATCTAACTTATAATAAATATTCTCACTTATGTATTTTTTACAAAGGAACATTTTCAAAAGACTTTCAAAACAAATTTGACATGGGTTTTGGAACAACACAATATCTAAGTAAGTCTTTTCATTTCTAGAACACGTAATGAACAAAATGGTCATTAGATATCAAATACTTGTGATATTTGTGATTAAGAAATCACAAATACTTTTCAATTCTTTAGAGTTAATGAAACATACAATTTAAAGTGCTATCAAAATTTGGTAGAATATTTTTATTTTTTATTTATTTATTTTTTATATTTTATTGAGTTTTTACAGAGAGGAAAGGAGAGGGAAAGATAGTTAGAAACATTGATGAGAGAGAAACATCGATCAGCTGCCTCCTGCACACCCCCTACTGGGGATATGCCCGTAACCAAGGTACATGCCCTTGACCGGAATCGAACCTGGGACCCTTCAGTCCGCAG
>NW_006293001.1:6114437-6127741 GCF_000327345.1 Myotis davidii
GAATTTGGAAGAATGCTTTTAGAAAGCTTTACAAATACCACCACATTTGGCAATATCTGTAGCAGCAAAACAATTACTATGATCTGATCATCTACTGAAATCTATCTGTAAGGTGATCAAAGTATCCAAAAGTTTAAGATTTCTCTTTATTTGTAACACTAAAGATCATATTATTTATTTGTATTACAACTCTAAGCCTACTTTTGCCCACCCCTGCATATAAAGTCAGAGTTGCAACTATCCTTTTAAGAATTTTGGAATATAACATCCAGAAATAATCCTATGTTACATTCTTCTATATAATTTTTTATGAGAGTGAGTTAATATGCATAAGAAAGGTGAAAAAATGTACAGTAGACATTTGGCATTCATAAATTCAAGAAGGATCCTGAGTCTAATAACTTATAGCAATTTGTTATTTGCCCCATGATATAAATTTTGAGTCCTATGAGCCTGATAGGATTGTTTGTTAGCTAGTAATTTTACTAAGCTTTCAGCATCTGTATTGCAACACAATACACATATATTTTCATAACACTAACATTTGTGAAGTGGTGGATATTGTAGGAAGAGAGCCACATAACGGTGGGTTTGATGACTGTGAAGATCATGAAATGACTGTTAGCTAGAAAATAGAAGTTATTTGTATATCAAAGAGGGAAATATTGAATGTATCAATGGCTGAGGTCAATGATAGAACATATCCATCACACACTAGGAACATAAACAGAGAATGGTGATTCAAGGAACCATTTCAGTGAATTACTAAACAACAGAGAGGCAATTCTGCTTAAAGCTAAGTGTAAAACTTAGTTTCTTAAAGAGCAGAATTTATTTTATAGTTTTGTGCAGGTTCATTATCCTCTATTTTCAGAATTTTAAGGAATTCCTTGGAAGTTTTTAAATTCTATTTCCTCAATTTTATGAAGTGAGACACTTTTACAAGTGTGGCCATTAGTTAATGGTTAGGCTAAATGCCCAAGGAAATATAATGTGTCTACTATAATATTTAAATAAATCATACATGCTAGATTTTTTAAAATCCCTGTTTTAATTTATTTTAATTGCATGAGCATTCAGAATAAGTCAGCAATATCCACAAGAGAAATAAGAATTCTAACAAGGTGGGAAGAATGTGTAAAAAATAGTAGTACAGACACCTCTGAAAGAGATGCAAGAGACCAGTGTAGGTTTGTTTGCTTGTCTAGTCTTCAGCTGAACAACTGAAATCATAACCTTGATGAAAAAAAAAATAGACTTCTGCCCTAAGAACTCCATAAAATCACAAGGGGAGAACTTACTCAACTTTTAAAAATTTTAAGTGGCATTTCAGCAGCCTTTCTCCACTGCTTTGTTAATATGCAGCTGCAGCTAAATGCAGCATCATAGGAAACTATTTAAAGGGCCACCATCTTTTGCATTCTCATAAATTATATTTTTATTTTGTATGTGTCAGACTTAGAGATCCAGGAGTGAAAACATTACTAGTATGATAAAATAGACATAAGTAATTGTATTGAAAGGTCATTTGAGGTGTAACCACAGCTGCTTATGTTTCTTTTCTGTATCTGGGCATTATCCGCTATTATTTCCATTTCATTGTGAGAATCTGATCTTAAAACCTGAATATCATTCCCTGACCTTCAATCCAAATGATACAACTCAGTAACAGTTAATGCCCACCAGCGTCAGTCTAATCAGGTGTATTGAGTCTGTGTGCTTTTGTGTGTGTGTGCGTGTGTGTGTGTGTGTGTGTGTGTGTGTGTGTGTGTGGCGGGGGCAAGGGTGGCGGGGAGGTGATCCCTCAGTGAAAACAAGCTCTGCAATTGCAATAGAAAAAAATAATAAACTTATTGATGTATTAATCAACATTTTCACGTGGGAAGAGAAAGCAATATGAGAAGAAAGAGAAAAAGACCTTAGGAATGAACTGAAATACCTGGCCACTATCAACTATGTCTGTATTGCTTAAATATATAGAGTTTCCACCCACTTGGGCTCATAAACTGGTACTAATAAAACAAAATTAGAAAAATAAATGTTATAAACTTTCTTCTTTAGTAGCTAAATAATGGATATAGGTAATTACTTTGTTATTATTCCAAACAATAAACAAATTTCAGAGAAAAAGAGTGTTCACTTACAACTTGAAGCAAAGAGAGATACCCAAATCCTACATTATCAAAGTTTACTTTCACATTTTTCCATCTTGCTGTTTCATTTCTTTCTATTAGCCTTTGGCAGTCAGAATGATTGTTCACTTCGCTGATGTCAAATATGTCACCAGTTGTGGTGTTGATACAGTGGTAGAATTTGCCGGCAAACAAATTTACACCCATGATGCTGAAAATTAGCCAGAATATAAGACAAACCAGAAGAACATTCATGATGGATGGAATTGCTCCTAAAAGGGCATTCACAACCACCTAATACACAAATGGAAAAAAAGGAAAGTCAGAATTCTTGTTGGTTAAGAAAATAAGACATCCCCCTACCAATCTTTAATTTTTCAGTATTGAGTTTATACTGGAAAAATAAAGTAAGAAAATCTTACAATAAAATCTATTATTTCTTAAGCAATACATTTAGGGAAACAAATATAGATAATATGACAAAGAAACAAAAAGTTTAAAAATAGAGAAGGGGAAGTACTCAAAAGTTAAAGGAAAAGCAAAATTAGAGGAATTTGCTGCCAGAGGAAGTCAGAATATGTGCCGTTTATTAGAAGAAAAAAAAAAGAGAGAAGTAGGAAATCCTAATATAGACTAACTCATTTTTAAAAAGGCAATATATTAAAAAACAAAACTAAAATATTTGGATAAGTTGATTTGACCAATATACTCTAATTAATTAAAATTTAAGATATATAAGTATAAAAATATTAAATACCTGACATAATTTTGTCCTTAATTATTCATGCATTGCTATGACTAATAATTTTTGCAGAAGAAGCAAGACACTTTAGCATTATGTATTTCATTAGATCATCACATCTTTATTTCAAGCTCCAGTCATGTCAGTTGTTTCATTTACTGAGTTTAATGCAATAAACTTATTTTAAATGAAACATAATAGAAATCAGTTTCTTAGGAAAATAAGAAAAGGAGGGATGCCATATATATTTCCCAAATCTGATGTGATTACATCAGGTTCTGTGCTAATTATCTACTCTCTCCTACTGAAACATGTTCTCTCCCCTTGTCTTTATTTCTTTATCATAAATTCAAAATCTGAGTTTTCATATTTGGCAACATTGTAGAGATGCCTGTCCTTGCTTCCCCCTCCACAGTTCCCACTGGAGCTGTATGTGAGTGGCTAAGAGGGAAAAGAAAGCAGCCCCTACCATGCTCCTCAGTGGCAGATGGCCCCTCAGACTTGAACATTAATAGCTAAGTGAATTTTCCCAATGAATCTCAGTATTCTTGTCAATCTGATCCAAAGCAAACAACAGGCTTCAAAATATCCTCTATCGGCCATAGGATGTCAGTGTATTTTTAGAACAAAGTTTCTGAAAAAACATAGCGAATTCCGGATGCTTCTGAACCCTGATATTTAGTGACTTACTAAAGTCTGTAAGTAACCGTAGGCCTTCTGGGGTTACAAGATAGTGTAATAAGTGGGCCAAAGGATAGGATAAAACCACTAATGACAAAGGTGGAGACATGAGCATGAAAAGTAAATCAGTTGAGTTATCCAGGCAGATCCGAATGATGTCATCTATGCAGCCTACTCTCATTGACCCGTGGCACCTTGCCTTATCTCATTTGGCTTTCCGCATTAATGTAATTGACTGAAAAAAATATTTATTTTATACTTCATTTTAAATATGTGGATACACTTAGATTTCTCTTGGATTCAAAATTTGAAAGCTGAAGTCGAGTTATTATTTACTTGCCTCTTTTTTCTAAATATTTTGCCTACCATCCAGATAAAAAAGCTATTTCTATTGTGCACACAGGAGAGTACATGTTAAAATGTATATTTTTACCAACAGCCAATTTACAGCATGACCAGAGCAATGGTTACCTACACCTATTTCTTTCCATATCGATCTGTAGGTGTCATACTTCTTCAAAACCGTTATCACCTCTGTCGCTTCTTTTCCATTTTCACCTCCACCATCCTAGTTCTGGCCTCTGAGAGCGTATACTTGCACTATCATCAGAGCCTTCTAATTTCTCCTTCCTTTGATCCATGTAAGATGAATTAATCTTCTCCAAGTCTCACTTTAAAATTATTTAATGGCTTCCCACTCATTATCAAAAATGTCCCTACCTTGATATTAAAAATACTCTACAATCTACATTTCTAGTTTTCAATTCGCTAGCCACCTACTCTTCATGACAATCTAACATTATTACCCTACTGAGTTGCCATTTCTTGTCCCAAATCCTCTTTACTTAGATACTCTTTCTTCTTCCCAGCTTTATTTCAAGCAGCACTTTTTTTTTTTTCATGGAGCCTAACTTTCCCCCCTCCGTTTAGCTTCCAAAATAAAGGTGAATGTTTCCTCTTTTGACTTCCAGAATTAGAATTCCAGTGCTCGTCAGGGCCATAGAAATAATTTGTATTGTGTTCTCATCTGGTAAATGAGAAGAATGAGGCTAAGGTAGGTCAAGTTCAGAAAGGAGACTAGAAAGAAGTACCATCTAGTGCTCTTTGCATTCAACTTCACTAATTCTCCTTAGAGTTCTTGCACTTATCTGGTACACATATTGCTCTTCATTAGAGTTCATTACATTCTAATAATCCTCACTGATGGTGTGCTTTTTATTTTTTTTAAAATTTAAGATGGAAAAATATATTTGTGAATTCTCCAAGGCCTTGAGTGCCATGAAAATAGGAATATAACAGAGTGCTTTGAATAAAGGAATATAAAAATGGTTCATTGAATGAATGAAGTTTAGCTTAGCATTTATTGATCAAAGCATAATTGTTAAATGCTCATTGTGGATATGGAATGAGAATAAAGAGCTGGGTACAACAAAAAATTGGGGGTTAGTTAATATGTCTGAGAGATTTACTTTGAAAAAGGAGACTTGTTTGGCATTAAAACTAATCCATTTATGGTACAAGTGCTCCACAGCACTGCCTTTCAGACATTATTACAATGTTGGCATACATTTGGCCCAGAGAAAAGGTTTATTTTTATGAAGGTAAAATAACTATATGTAAGAAAATATTCCACTAGTATTAGGGAATTTACTATACAAAGGCCCATTCATACTCAAAATTTATTAAAATGGGCAATGAAGGAGCAGGGGGAAAGGACTGTCTTTCCCAAGAGCCTCAAGACCGTTCTTGGTTTAGGACAGAAAGACGTGTATTAACTCTTTCCAGCCTCCAGAGAACTGCAGTAATTGGTTCCCATTTGGTAAAGGCGCTAGGCAGCACTAGCCTGAATACACTGGAAGGAACGGATTGAGGTTTCAGGCTGTGTAAAATGAGATATCTAAGAAAGAGATTATTTTAAGGAATTAACATTAGAGGTTGCTTCTTCTCACAAATGTTTTGTAAAACATCATCAAATGCTATTTCACTATTCTGGCACAATCCATTCTCATAAAAACTCTATTTTTGGTTCCTTATCTGCAGTTTTGATTAAATCAATATGAAATGAGGACTTGACAATTGAATATGCAAATTAATGTGAGGAATTTTGATACATGCAGAAATGTCTTCTTATCTGAACGAATTGACTTTGAACTTGAAATCAACACTACTCATGGATTCTAATGTTTCTCTAATCCAAATACAAAATAACTACATGAATAAAAAAATAAAAGTAGGTAAAGTAGAAATCACACATTATTAAGTATGAAGATGAGTCAGATAATCTTTTTAAAATCTAATGACTATATTTGTTGTGGAATTTAATTAAGGTAATTATTTTTGGAAGATATGATACATCAATTGTCCATGAAAATACTCCAACCTTTTTTTGCCTCAAAAATAAAAACTCTCCTTCTTGGACATTATTTCTAAACTTTAGGAATACATAAAATGTGGATTTATTTTCATTTATGTTTTTACTGTGACATCTTCTAAGATCCTAAGCAGTTAGATGGATCTTATTCTAAAAGTGAGTTTTTGTATTAAATTCATTTAATTAATACATCTAAATTTAATGAATATTTAATTTAAATTTATTAATTTAAACATCTTATCTTAACACACATGCTAAGAAATCTGTTTTATTTTTAGGTGGGTGTGTTAGTCTACATAATTCAAAAAAGTACTTGTATGTTGTTTCATTTAAAATATAAATCACATGTGCTAACTCAACTCTTTCATAATATATTTTTGCCTTGTTACATTTTTAAAGGAACCCTATAAATTTACACTTAATAAAAAAGTGAGAATGGTCACCCAGTCAATACCAGTCTTAAGAAACCAGAAATATTGTACCCTCGCATCTGCTCATGTAAGTCAACAAGGCAAGGAATCAACTGCTGGCAATTTTTAGGACCCAGACCAATGCAAAAAATGGCAAGGGTTGTATGTCTCAAAGAGCATCATGAACTTGACAAGTTAAAATATTCACCCAATCCTTCTAAACCAAGGTTCCCCACCATCACCAATCAGTCAATCACCCCATCAATAGGTAGCTCAATATACACATAACTAAACCATATTCAATGAAACTTAATAAAAACATCAATGATTGGGGTTCAAATCCACAGAGGGTAAATAAATACTCAAAGCTACTTTTCTCAAAAGAAAATTCAAGACAGTTGAAAATTGGGAATTAGAATGTAAATACTATATTTTCCCTACTGTGGTACCCTTCCCAATCCCTCCCTCATCCCACTACACAAAGTCACAGTGAAAGGATGAAAGGTAGCAAAAGGGGTAATACAGTACCCATAATAAAGGGCTGAGGGGAGGAACCAGCGCTCCACCCCATCCAAGTTGGAGCAAGATTATCCTATATAAAATAGAAATATATAGTTTGTTATTAGTTAGAAATCTGATATGACAGAACATTTGGTGTTACTTTTTTTTATGATGCTCTCTGTCTGTTTCCCTATCAATCAAGACTTGAGTTCTTTTGAAAAAGGTCTTTACCATTTCCTAGATTAGGAAATTAAGAACACAAATTTAAGTACAAATTTTATTTTACTCTAGATAGTCATGACATCAATTCACTCAGTTCAATTTTACAAGTTGAAAAATTTGGACTGGAAATTTGAAATACAATAAATGTTGAAAAGCTCTCAGCCAGAATGTGCATAAAACATGCAAAACATAAAGTGCAACGTGATGATAATTTGTTTATTACTTTCTAACTTCCTATCAAGCATTGTGCAACATGCTTTCCTTGGTAATGTCGCATAAAAGCACATGCTCTGAAAATGTGACAAGACAACAGAAAGAAAATGAGTGGCTGATTTACGCTTTTACACAGCTATTGTGATTTTATGCTGCTAGGAAAAAGAATAAAATGAGAGTTTCTACGTATATTCCAATCTCACTTCCCAATTATAATTATCATTATTATCTCCATCCTCACCACCATCCATGATTACATTTTATAAAAAGTCAAAAGATCCAAACACTTAGAAACACAGAAAAACAGAATCTATAATCAGATAATTTTGTCTCTACAATGCCAAATACACACTGAAATGATCAGCCATTTTAGGGTTGTGTATATGCTGTCATTGTGAGGCAAGGAACCATATTCATAAATCTATTAATTTAAATGACTAGTTCATCTTCTATCAGTATTTATAAGGAGTTTGTGCTTTTGAAACTCGAAGATTCAAAAACTAATCTCTCCTTATATCATAAAAAGCCTCATCGATCAAAAAGTATAGGTAAGGTTATTCCTGTAAAAATTGCAGGTAGATGCACAAGATCAACATTGTTACAAAAATAAAGTGTTAAATACAGGAGTATCTGGCCATTTGATTCATGGTCAATTTCAAAATGTTTATAACATCTTCAAATGCTTAGCACTGTTTAGATTTCAGGAGACAGTTAAAACGTATGACAGTAGTCTCTTCTTATCTGGGAGGGATGCATTCCAAGACCCCTAGTGGATGCCTGAAACTAAGGGTAGTACTAAACCTTATATACACTGTGTTTTTTCCTATACATATAAACCTAGAATAAAGATTAATTTATAAATTAGGCACAATAGGATATTAACAACAATAATTAATAATAAAATAGAACAATTATAACAACATACTATAATAAAAGTTATGTGAATGGGGTCTCTCTTTTCACAATATCTTACTGTACTGTACTGCTCTTTTCACTTGAAGGAAACATGCCCTATAAGGATCACTACTCTTGAGCTTCGGGGGCCTTATTAAGCAAAATAAGGGTTAGTTGAATACAAGCACTACGATACCGTGACAGTCAGTCTGAAAAACAAGAAAGCTACTAAGTGACTATCTCACTATTCAAAGAGATGAGTCATGTCTTGGGTGGTACATAGCTGGATGGTGTGTGCCTTCTCAGAATGGCACACAATTAAAAATGTATGAGTTATTTATTTCTGGAATTTTCCATTTAATATTTTCAGACCATGGATAACTGAAACCATGGAGTGAAACCTCGAATAAAGGGGAACTGCTATACTTTGATTCAGGTGACAAGTTTTCAAGTAGAATGTATTAAAGTGATATTTTTCTCCAGAACTGACCCTGGCAGTATAAAACAATAGGAAGTGACATTTAATTGGAAAATAAACTTAATTTTCACATACTCTGGGGAGAATTTACTTTAATGTTTTAGTAAAAACATAAGGATCTCTGTGAGAAATAAAATAAGACTATCTTATATTGTGTTAAATTGTTTCTAATGAGGAAATTATTTATATGTGTTAGGAAACTGAAGACAAGTCTTATGCTCTTAAAAAGTGACATTTAAAAATTTTTTATTTTAGAAGAACATATTATAAGGCTATCAACAACCTAGAAAAATGCAAATGGAAATAGACAAGTCTGCTTAGATACTACAAACATAACTAAATCTTAGTCAATAAAAGAGCAATATTTTTTCTTAATTAAAAATCTTTGTTCTGGTTAAAAATTGATTTTTTAATAAATAACTACTTTCTATTCTATATAGCATATGTAAGTGCTTCATGCTTTTTAAAAAGGTCTGGAAAATTAACAAGTATATTACAACAAAATTTCTAATCTGTTACAAACCATAGGGAATGGTTTAGTATTTCCTTAGAAGAAATAATATAAAGTTTTGTGTAATTCTGATAAATAAGATTTAAGTTATGGTTAATTTATAAATCATCTATGTAATGAGTCAAAATTACATTTTCTGTTCATTATGCTGTAAATGTTTTACCACATTGTCATGAAAAATTGTGTGGCTTTATATATAAAATCTTTAAGTTACTATTACTATTTGTATAAATTAAGAAGATTAATGCAATTATAAATTGAGGCTATATTAAACATAACTTTTTTAAAAGGTTTAAAATTTAGTAAATATTTAATATCTACCCTTGAAAATATTACAATAATGCAAGCTTTGGCATTATACAGACAAAACTCTGTCAATTTTTTCTTTCTTTATGCTTATTCTTAGGCACATGTGTGATTCATATTATTTTCAATAAAACTCATAAAGTACAGTTTAGATCATCACAATGAGAAGCACATGATGTCAGATTCACTTTAGTTGGTTATTATCATATCATTACACACAGTACTTCTAATAGTGCATTTGCTTTTTTGTATACAGGTTTGTAAGGAAACTCCCAAGATAGATTAGGAAATAAAGTCATTTTAATAAGCACAGCAGATAAATGATATTGTATCATTTCAAGGGAGGCCTAAATTCTCTTGCATATCACCTAGAAGTAAATATGCAACAGATAAAAAGATAAAGGAGCAATTTTGCAAGGATTTGCCATTCCTTTGCATGCATGGGTTTTTTTCCTTTTTAAAACTCAATATAATTTAATTTTGGCTATAGGCTATACTTCTGGTTCTTTCAGTTTCCTTACCCTCATCCCTTCAAATCGTGATAAAGCTCTTAGGGGTCTCAAAGCTCTTAGTGTCCTGAGAGATTTGATGGCACCAAGTTCGGAGTAACCCAAGGCATTCGCTGTTAAACTGACCAATGAAACCTGCACCAATAAACAAACAAACACAAAGATAACTGTCATTCAATTTTCAGTTACTATGTCATTCAACAAATGTGATTTTGCTTATAATTACTCAGAAGATAAATGGTTGCATATTTTCAGTAAACCTTTACAAATTTTAAGGAAATATTTTCAGTCTGATGAAAAAAAGTAGCTTTTAATATGTTAATTAAAAGCTAGTTGAATAAAAACACCTCAAATGCCATGTAATTTATTAATTGTTCAATTAATATGTTAGTAGACCAATTAGTTTCTAAAAACTAAATAAAAATTAATTTAACAAAAAAAGACATCTAAGTGTAAGAAAATGGCATTGGCTATGCTTCCTTTATTTTATTAAGTCACTGCTGAATATAGGGTTTTGCCTATGGCTAAATAAAATACAAAAACAGCTATTGCATCAGAAAAAGCAAGAAATCTCTATCCTGCAATCATATGTTCACCTAATGATAATTGATACTCTCCTAAATTGATTTTGTAGTTTATTTTTGGAAGGAGATTCTTTGTCTTGCTAATATGTTGTGTTTTCATTTGTTTAAAGTTTATTTTTATGTAAGTAAATATAACTTAAAATGTTATTTTACTATGAAACTCTGTTTTTTTCTATACTAATTTACAGCTTCTGCTATAGTACTTGGTCCAAAATGGCCAATCAAATATTTATCAAATAAATAAATCAATGAATTTATATACAAAGACTAAGAAAAAATGTTAGGTGTCTAATTCTCTTTGGTAAAGTTTTTACCAAAACTCCATGTCTAAACAGAGTTACAATTTCATTCATTTGAAAGTGGCTAGTATTGGGCAGTTCCAAATACACTGGACACTGCAAGGGAGGGCAGTTGGGGGCAATCAGGCCTGCAGGCGAGGGCAGTTGGGAGGGACCAGGCCTGCAGTGGAGGACAGTTGGGAGGGACTAGGCCTGCAGGGGAGGACAGTTGGGAGGGACGAGGCCTGCAGGGGAGGACAGTTGGGAGGGACGAGGCCTGCAGGGGAGGACAGTTGGGAGGGACGAGGCCTGCAGGGGAGGACAGTTGGGAGGGACGAGGCCTGCAGGGGAGGACAGTTGGGAGGGACGAGGCCTGCAGGGGAGGACAGTTGGGAGGGACGAGGCCTGCAGGGGAGGACAGTTGGGAGGGACGAGGCCTGCAGGGGAGGACAGTTGGGAGGGACGAGGCCTGCAGGGGAGGACAGTTGGGAGGGACGAGGCCTGCAGGGGAGGACAGTTGGGAGGGACGAGGCCTGCAGGGGAGGACAGTTGGGAGGGACGAGGCCTGCAGGGGAGGACAGTTGGGAGGGACGAGGCCTGCAGGGGAGGACAGTTGGGAGGGACGAGGCCTGCAGGGGAGGACAGTTGGGAGGGACGAGGCCTGCAGGGGAGGACAGTTGGGAGGGACGAGGCCTGCAGGGGAGGACAGTTGGGAGGGACGAGGCCTGCAGGGGAGGACAGTTGGGAGGGACGAGGCCTGCAGGGGAGGACAGTTGGGAGGGACGAGGCCTGCAGGGGAGGACAGTTGGGAGGGACGAGGCCTGCAGGGGAGGACAGTTGGGAGGGACTAGGCCTGCAGGGGAGGGCAGTTAGGGATGACTAGGCTGGCAAAGGAGGACAGTTAGGGGTGATTGGGCCAGCAGGGGAGGACTGTTAGGGATGACTAGGCCAGCAGGAGAGGGCAGTTAGGGCCAATCGGGCTGGCAGGCAAGAGAGCGGTTGGGAGCCAGCAGTCCTGGATTGTGAGAGGGGTGTCCAACTTCCCTTTTAGGCCCAATCCCGGCTCAACAGGCAGTCAGACATACCTTGAGGGGTCCCAGATTGGAGAGGGTGCAGGCTGGGCTGAGGGACACGTCCTCCCCCTGCCCCGTGCACGAATTCCATGCACTGGGCCTCTAGTATTTATTATAATTTTTATATTACTTTAGATTTACTATAATTCCTTTTGTCTTTTTTAGAGTGATTTTCTAATCCATATGAAATAATGAAAATAGAACATTGAAAAATAAAAGTATCATTATTACAAAACTACAAAATGCTCTATAGAATTATTTTCTTAAAATATATCATAAATGATGATTAAAAACCAACTTGTAATAATTGTGAGAATTGAAATATAACTTCCAATGTTTGAAACCTTAATATTAGAAACTATTTCTCTCTGATATGATGAAGCGATTTTTTTGAGGTTTTCTCTCAATTTACTAATTTCATAGTAACATTATTAAGCTTTTTAAATAGCTCTGGCTTTGCCTTTGTTTAGAATTAAGAAGATATAATATATGCAGGACTCTTAGCCTAGAAATACTTTCCACAAGAAGTCTGCATCTTTCTGCTGGATTATTATCTTTTTGGGATAAAACTGTTACCTATGAAATCTGTGATATTTTGGATACACTTTTCTAAAGCTGAAATTATGCCAAATTGATAATATGAAACTTGATGTTTAATTTTAACAAATTTTAGGACAGTAATTTCTTTTAGGGAAAATGAAGTATTATTAATCATTAGGTGTAGAAATCTGTGAAGGTCTGGTACATTACTAATCTATAGTATAGGGGAACTCTTATCACTGTATGAATTAGATTTTCCCTATACTCTGTACCTTACCTCCTTTAATAAAGTTATAAGCCATCTATCTATATAAAACCCTAATATGCAAATCGACCAAATGATGGAATGATCAGTCGCTATGATGCACACTGACCACCAGGGGGCAAACTCTCAACGCATGAGTTGCCCCTAGCCTGCAGGCCCCAACTAACAGCAGCAGCGGGGGGCGGGGCTGGTGAGTGGGTGGTACCAGGCCAGCCAAGGCAGGTGAGAGCAGGGGCCCCAATCATCCCGCCAGTCACCCCACAGATTGGCCCTGATCACCAGCCAGGCGTAGGAACCCTACCTGTGCACGAATTTCGTGCACCGGGCCTCTGGTATCATATATTCTTTAAACCTACCCTTTAAAAACTTTGAGTAGATCAAAGAGAATTTTAAAAATTGACAGGAGCTCCCATTACCATGACTGTTTATCGAGACCCTTTAAGACCGTATGTACTAATATCATCATTTACAGAGTTAGGAGCCAAGTACATTTCGCACTGGCATACAACCAAATAGAAGTGGGGCTGGGATTCAAGCCCATCTGCCTGATTCACAACATAAGAAATTTAAACAACATCCCCAGTTTTACCACTT
>NW_006293001.1:6127815-6138486 GCF_000327345.1 Myotis davidii
GATAATCACCACAAATCTCATCCTTCCAATGCTAAATCATTACTAAATTAGCCTATTCTTACCAAAACTACAGTTACATTCAGTGAATTAGTTTAGGGACTATTATGTAGCACATCCCGTCAACATAGTGGTCAGAGACTCATTATTTTAGAATTAGCATATACATAACAAAAACTACCTTTAATGGAAGACAAAGATATGGAGAATACCTACATCAACAATTAAGAAGTCCAGCCAACACCAGGCATTGGTGAAATATGTTTGATAGCCATAAGCCACCCATTTTAGAAGCATTTCCAGAATGAAGATATAAGTGAAAACCTTATCAGCATATTCCAACATTGTCTTAATTGTCTTTCGCTGATCAATATATATATCTTCAAATGCCTGTAAGAAAAAGTTATACATTTTAGATTTCTAAAACCATTGCACTCTATAAGCTATTTTTTTCTGATAAGTATATATGTGTATATACTTATATATACATATATATGTATGATATTCTATTGGAATAGGAGGGCAGAGGAACAATAGTTATTGCTTTTTTTTTCTCTTTAAGATCTTTTAATAAATCAAGGGAAAAGTTATAGTCTCTCTTTATAATATAGCTAAAAGAAAAAAAGTAAATGTTTATGAATTAATTTGACTTATTAGAAAATAGTGCTTGATGTCATATCCTGATAGTACTATCCCAGCTTGAAGTTATTTATTCCTTTTATTTGATTTCTTTTGCTTCCCCTTGTTGGCTTTTTGCTAATGAAAAGAGGTTGAAGAAATGAAAAGTAAAGCTTATATTTTACATAAAGTAGAATTGTAACTGATAATCACATTGTCCAATTTTACTGGTTTGGTTCATTTGTCCCTTTCCCCTTTCATTTTGTTGATAGTTTATATTTCTCAGCAAAGACAAGGTCTGATACATTACTAGTCTACATTACTTCTCATTTAGATAAAATTACTTCTTATTGAGACCACAATATGTATTCTTCTATTATGAACCTCTCTTGATATTTCACATCAAAGTCTCACATTTATTTCAGTGGTAAAGTATTATTTCTTGTCTTAGTAGTATATAAAGAAATTCAGTTTATCAGAGAAGTATGCAGAAAATATAGGCCTATATTCTAATTATAAACTTAAGTTAAAGAAACATTAAGAGCCATCTATCCACCTATCATCTATCTATCATCGCTCTAATGGTTTAAGTATTCCATTTGTGTTAGTGTTTTTTCTGACATGCTATCTATATGTTACAGTTTATATTTTGGTAATTTATTTTTATATAAATGTAAATTTATTCTGATGTAAAGGAAGTCTTCATATAAAGAGAAACCAATCCTTAAATGAATCACTTAGGCACACTGACCAGTATTTGTTACCAATATCCATTGTTTCCTAAATAGCGTAAGAATAGTTTCATAATTCAAAAGGGTCAGAGAAGTGGTTCCTAAAGACTTACTGACTGTCCATAAAGAGATAATAATACCATTCAGAAACACAATTCACCAGGGTTTAAAAGTTATAAACTCCCAATCACAGGATTATCATTAACTTCACTGTAGCTGCCATGCTCACTTTCTTATTAAAATATAAGTAATTAAATATTCATATTATTCGGTTATAATGAATAAACTGGAGGGAGAAATTTTCTGGGTTACTGAATAAGCAAAAATTAAATAACTTTCTAGAAATATATATATTAAATTCAGAAATAAATAGTTATACATTAAGTCTATAGTCTGGAAGATATGAAACAGGCGGGAGTAATTAAAAATGTCTTGGAAACGGGTTCAAGGGTAGGATGGTTGATATAGAGATGTATTTATGTTCCAGGAAGAAGTCATAAGCAGGGATAACAGTTAGGGATTAATTAAATGGGGGTGATGGCTGATGCTGTGGAAATGAAAATGGATGTACAATGAAAGTTGAGGGGGAAATGTGCATTTACTAAAACAATGCAACAGAAAGGGTTAATAAGTCATTGGTATTAGATTACTCTAAAACTTAGATTATACCACTTTTGCTTAATATTCACTCACCAAAGCACCACTACTAAGGAGAATCATGAAAACAATGAAGGTTTCAAACCAGTTATGTTCAACTATTCGGAAACATGTTCTTCTCAGGTTCCACCATTGTTTTCCTCTCCCTTCTTCCACGCTGACTTGGCAACATTTGAATCTTTGTACACAGCCTGCAAGTATAATGTTCAAATAGATAAAATAATTCTGCTGCTTCCATAATAACGTCTGCCATGTCCCAGATACATCTTTTCTTCCCCTTTGCCAGCTCTACCTTGCTAGGATAACTCTCTAAGCCTGAGTAGTGAGAGCACATTTATTAGCTAAAGTTATAAAATCATTCAGGCTCTTTAAATGGTTCCTTGGCTAATAATACCTGCTTTTTCTGACTCACCTGTTATTCTCCATAAAGAACTTTGTAAAGTACAAATCAGCAGTTCTCAACCTGTGGGTCGCGACCTCTTTGGCGGTCGAACGACCCTTTCACAGGGGTCGCCTAAGACCACCCTGCATATCAGATATTTACATTACGATTCATCACAGTAGCAACATTACAGTTATGAAGTAGCAACGGAAATAATTTTATGGTTGGGTCACAACATGAGGAGCTGTATTTAAAGGGCCAGAAGGTTGAGAACCACTGGTACAAATCAATGTAAAGGAGCTTTGCCTTTTCCTCTGTCATCCCATTGCCCTCTGTTAAAGTCTCTAGCAGGGGTGGGGAACGTTATTTTCCTGTAAGGGCCATTTGGATATTTATAATATCATTCCAGGGCCATACAAAATTATCAACTTAAAAATTAGCCTGCTATATTTGGTCAAATATTTAATTGACTCACCCCTAATGCCTTGGTAGGGCCAAAATATTTCATGGGTCTTATAGGGCCCGCGGGCTGGACATTTCCCACTCCTACTAGAAAAGGACTTCAAAATGGAAATTAATAATAAACAGAAATCTTCCCTTTTAAAGAGAATATAAAGTAATAACCTACATCTCTCCCAACAATGCTAGGTTTGTTACTGTTTAGGTTTTCTTGTGGCGCTCCTAGAAGAGTTTACATAATTTTCAAAATTAATTTTGTTCACTAAAATGTGATTTGCATGGCCCTGCTTTATTTGTCATTTTTTTTTCCTTACACTGCTTCCACTCACTCTAACATAAGAATTAAATCAACAGGAAACTGTGAATGACTTTGTAAGCACCAGGGAGGATACATACACGGAAGGATAGAAGGAAGGAAGGAAGGAAGGAAGGAAAGAAGGAAGGAAGGAAGGAAGGGGGGGAGGGAGGGAGGAAGGAGGTCGGGGAGGGGGAGGAGAAAGGAAGGAAGGGAAGAAGAAAGGGAAAAGAAAAGAACATGGACCTTGCTCCCAATAGTATTACATCCCGATTTTCAAGAAAAGATATAAACACAGGAAACCTGCCTCAAGTGGGGGAAAAAAGAAGCCAGGTATGCTGAAAAAAAAAAAGGGAAAAGAACAGAAAGGGAAGGAAGGGAGAGAGGGATGGAGGAAGAGAGAAAAAAAGAGAAGAGACATATAACAGTTCAAAAGAGAGAAGAGCTCTCATAAAAGAATATATGACTAGTTATCAGGAGAATTAAATGGATCTATTGATTATAGCTGCTGAGTTCTTTTCCACTATGGTGAGATGAAAGTAGTTTGAGAAGGACTTTGAGTGATGTGTATAATTTATATAGGAATTAGAGGAAGATATTAGATAACAGGCCTTTGAAGAAGGGATCACTAAATAGAGAATATTCAAATAGATACATCTCTTCAAAACTCAAATTCTCCAGAAAATCTGATTATGGGAATTACTACTCATAGGGAAAACAAAGATGCCCACTTGTGAAATTGTTTTATTTTTTTAAAATATATTTTATTGCTTTTTTACAGAGAGGAAGGGAGAGAGATAGAGAGTTAGAAACATCGATGAGAGAGAAACATCGATCAGCCGCCTCCTGCACATCTCCTACTGGGGATGTGCCCACAACCCAGGTACATGCCCTTGACCGGAATCGAACCTGGGACCTTTCA
The DNA here is from genome assembly GCF_000327345.1 of Myotis davidii. Classification (NCBI taxonomy): domain Eukaryota; kingdom Metazoa; phylum Chordata; class Mammalia; order Chiroptera; family Vespertilionidae; genus Myotis; species Myotis davidii. Next base: position 6,131,877 of record NW_006293001.1, read on the forward strand.
GTCTGCAGGCCAAAGCTCTATCCACTGAGCCAAACCGGTTTTGGCAATCGTTTTATTTTAAAAATGATACATTAGTCACTAATTTTGATTATATTAAAGTATTTTTCTCCACATTCATGATCCCTACCACATAATGGGCAGAGATAGCTGAAACATAACAGATTGAAAATTCATTAGCATGTTAGAGGTCATTGAAATAGATCCACTACAAAGTTCTATCCTGTTATGAGTGGTCTATTTTGGGTGATCAAGAGCTAAAAGCACACACACACACACACACAAAACAAAAGTTCACTCCACAAAGGGAAGGTTAGCAGGAGGGTCATGTTCCTTACCTTCTGTGAAACAGGCCTCAGGCTCCAGGGTCTCCTCAGGCTCCACCACAGGCTGTTCCTCTGCAGGGGCGCCAATGTCGACGGTACTGCCTTCAGATGAGCTGCTGCTTTCATTCAGTTTCTGTGCACGAGATGGACATAATTAGCAAATCACTTTAATTTTGGTAATAAGTAGCCCACCAAGAAGGGATTAGTAGTATCAACTGATTTTGAATTCTCTTTGAAACGAAGAGGTTTTGGATAAGAAGACGAAATAAGGAAATTGCCTATATGGACTTCTTTGCCATAACTCACAATGTAGATGTGAACTCAGATTGCTATGTCATGAAGTCACAAATAGCCAATCAGAAACATGTACTAAGCAATCCACTGTTCTATGGATTAGAGAAGCCCCCATATTTGCTTAGGAGCAAATCTTTTAATTTTCAAGTGTTTAGAATTTTTTCTTGTCATTTCACTATTAATCTCTAGTTTAGCTGCATTGTGATTAGATAATAACCTACATGATGTCTTCCATTTTGAATTTATGGAGACAATTACACTATGCAGTATCTACTATTCTGAATTTATTGAGGTTTACTTTGAGATCCAGTATATTGTTAATTTATATAAATGTAACATGGGCATTTAAAAATAAGAATTCTCTGTAAATATAATTTTTGAAATAATAAACGTTTATAGCATATTTACTGTTATTATTTACTAGAGGCCCAGTGCACAAAATTCGTGCACTAGTAGGGTCCCTAGCGGCCGCCAGCCAGGGCCTCCCTTCCTCCCTCTGGCCGCCTGCTGCCACCACCACCTCCGGCCAGGGCCTCCCTCCGTTCCCTCGGCCGACCCCACCCCCTGGTCGAACTCCAGACAAACTCCCGGTCAAGGAGACAATTTTCATACTACACTTTTATTATATAGGATAATATTCAAGCTATCAATGTCCTTTTTGAATTTTTCTTTGTTTTATCAAAGGCTAAAAGAATATTATTAAAACCCTCACAATCAGTATACATTACTTTTATCAATATATTCGTATAGTTCTCATTATTGAAAGAAAAGATAAAGTGGTTCTGAGTAGTTTATTGATTGGGGTAATAACACTATTATACAAAAAGAGAAGGGAAAGATTTGTGGAAAGAATCTGTTTCTACATTAGTACACTAGATATACATTCAAATAAAATGCTAAATAAATTGAATAACAGCAAAATAAAACATCCTCAAACAAGTATTTTATTGATTTAAAAACCAATAAGGTCAATTAACTTTTCCTTTTCTGTTCTTACATTAAAATCTTATTTTATTTTGAAATTCACCTAATAAAGCCACTGATTCTCATAGCTTTTAGATTAATAGATTATTTTAAAAACCCATGTTAATGTTTACTAAACCATTAATCAGCCTTTAATTTACTAACTTCCAAAATGAGCTAGTTTATTTGAAAACAGGTGTATTTCTACACATGACTCTCAGTAGCTAAACTACAGAGTCTGCACTGACTTGCATTCTCCATGTGTTTTTGGCAGGCTGACGTAACAAGGGAACCTAGAGAATGCCGGAAACACATGGTGCCTGAGGCATCCAATTAGCCTCGTACAATAACCATTTAATAACTACAGCCCTGATAGTAGGAACATTTTTCTTCTCAGTGGCTTTATGCAACATTTTTCCTTTTAAAAATGTTTGCTATGGAAACAAATGATTTTGACCCTGAGTGTGAAAACAAAGTGAAGCAAATAAAATACTCCATGATATTATTTTAAGAGTACATGATTAAATAGTATTTTCTTGTTCTCTGACTTGATCTTAGGATGTTTTTGCTTTTATGTTAGACTTGGTTTGTTAGAGGGAACTTATCTATAGTATTTAATATAAGTTCAATTGATAATAAGAGCTAAAATATATTAAAAATAAAGTGGGCCCAGCTGGTGTGACTCAGTGGTTGAGCTTTGACCTATAAACCAGGAGGTCATAGTTCAATTCCAGGTCAGGGCACATCCCGAGCTCAGTCCTCAGTGGGGGGCATGCAGGAAGCAGCCAATCAAGGATTCTCTCTCATCATTGATGTTTCTGTCTCTCTCTCCCTCTCCCTTCCTTTATGAAATCAATAAAAACATATTTTAAAAAATAAACCTAGAATTTAGGGTCAAAAGGGTACAGAATATGTATGTGTCTATAAATATTATTTTTGAGAAAAATATTTATTTTTAAACCTAGGCATGTACTATTTTAATACATGCCTAGTGTATTAAAGGTGAACTTTTCACTATTATTATATATTTAAGATATATATATATATACATATATATATATATAACCTTAAGTCATACGTAAATGAGATGTTCTACAACCTCAACAATATTAATATTTCATTGTGTATATTGTGCATTAGTAAATATTTCCAATGTACACTAAGCATATTAAAATTTAAAATGGCCTCTATTAAAGACTCTCAACAAAACACCCATATAATATCAAAGGAAAAACCACTGTACAGAGATTTAGTATTTTCACAGAGCAGCTAGAAAAAGTAAATAGTCATTAATTCCCACATCATCCCTAAAACCCAGATGATTTCTTCATCAAGCTGTCTGTTAGAGTGTCAGTCTTCAGTAGATTATTCACATTTACTAAATATTGAATTGTTCTTATTGTGAAATCTAATGATAGTTAAACAATTGCCCAGAGTAGAGGTGATGGTGGAGGAATAAAACTCTAATATATTCTAAATTCTGCTTTTTAACATGAATTTTTGTATCAATGATTAGCTTTAAAGTAACAAAAGAAAAATAACATTCCATCATATATTGGACCAACAGAAAATTATTATAACGCAAATAAGTTAGACACCAAAAAAAAAAAAATCTGCACAATTCATTAATAATTCCCAGCTAGAAAATAAAATTGTAAACCAAATGAGTAATTTCCATTTTTAAATTCATTTTGCTATATTGAGCAGAGTCACTAGTGTTTTGATATTAATTTTTAATGTCAAATAACATAATCTATAATAATAAAAGTGTAATATGCTAATTAGACCAGACCACCTTTCTGTTGACCTTCCTGTCGACCTTCCTGACGAACTTCCAAACGACCTTCTGGGCAAAGCTGCTGCGGCGGGGGCCAAGGCAGAGGCAGCTGCCACCGTGGCGGAGGCCAAGCCCCTTGCTCAAATTTCGTGCATTGGGCCTCTAGTACTATATAATAAAAGGCTAATATACAAATTGTCCCCTCAGGAGTTTGACTGAGAGTTCAATCGTTTGCTATGACATGCACTGACCACCAGGGGCAGCGTGGAACATGGCGGGCAACCAGCGGCCGCAGCGGGGTGCTGAGGGAGTGAGGGAAGGAGCAGGGGGGTGAGGCTGATAGGCAGGGAATCTGATCACCCTGACCGACGGCCAGGCCTAGGGATCCTACCCGTGCCAGGCCTCTAGTTAACAAATATTTAATGTGTCTACTGAAAGCGTTTAGTTCTCTTTTTAGTCAGACAGGCTTGGGTTTGAGTCTCAATAACTGTTTTATAGACCTTAGGCAATTAACTTGATTCTTTAAGCTTTAGTTTCTATTTATAAAATGGTCCCTACTTCACATAGTTGCTATAGGAATCAAACCAGATAACACATGAGGAATGCTTGGCATATGCTTACTGAATAAATGGTAATAATTTTCATAACAATATTATATAGTTTGTAATATACGTATCACCTCACAGAATGGCTACTATCAATAAATCATCAAACAACAAGTGCTGGCAAGGATATAGAGAAAAAGGAACTGCCTTTTGACCCAGTGATCCCACTTCTTAGGAATATAGCCTAAGAATCCTGAAACACCAATCAAAAAATATTTGCAACCCTATGTTCACAGTAGCATTATTTACAATAGCTAAGATCTGGAAATAACCCAAGTGCCGATCAGCAGGTGAGTGGATTAACAAGCTGTGGTACATTTAAACAATGGAACACTACATGGCTGTAAAAAAGAAGGAACTCTTATCCTTTGTTATTAGCATAGATGGAACTAGAGAGTATTATGCTAAGTGAAATAATCCAATCAGAGAAAGACAAATACCAGATGGGGGGGGGGTGATGGTGATTAGATACAGAAGGTGAAGAGATTAGTTAAAAAACATTTATGCGAACCCCATGGACATGAGTGTGGTAAAGGCGGAGGGAGGAGGAGGAGAGGGTGGATTGAGGTGGGCAAAGGAAGGGAAAGTGGAATATACTTGCAATAATGTCAACATTAAAATTTTTAATTAGCCTGGCTGGCATGGCTCAGTGGTTGAGCATCAACCTATGAACCAGGAGGTCAGAGTTTGATTCTGGGTCAGGGCACATGCCTGAGTTGCGGGCTTGATCCCCAGTATGGGGTGTGCAGGAGGCAACCAATCAATGATTCTCTTTCATCGATGTTTCTAACTCTCTATCCCTCTCCCTTCCTCTCTGTAAAAAAAATCAATACAAATAAATTTCAAAATAATAATAATAATCTGTCCCTATTTCACATTTCTTTTATTACCTCCACTTTATCTTAAAATGAAGATAAACAAACCCTTTTAATTAAAAAAAGAAAACAATTTAAACAATGTAAACTAAAGAGTATTTTTTTGTTTTTGAGATTTCCCCACAATAAATGGGAAATGAAGATGCTTTATTCTAGACTTCTTTTGAATTATCTTTCATATCCATTAGAGTTTTAGCTTAATATTTCTAATTAAGTTGCCATGGAGTAAATTGTGTGCCCCACAATTAATTTCTTGAAGCTCTAGCTCCCAGTGTGACTGTATTTGGAGACAGGGCCTGTGAGGTATTGATAAAGGTTAAAGGAGATCCTAAGGGTGGGGCCCTAATCCGACAGGGCAGTTGCTCTTAAAGAGGAGGAAAAGACACCAGAGCTCTTTGTCTCTCCACAAATGACATCAAGGAAAGGCCGGGTGAGCACACAGTGAGAAGGCAGCCATCTGCAGCCCCAGGACAGCACTCTCACCAGACTCCGACCCTGCTATCACCTTGATCTCGAACTTTACAGCCTCCAGAAATGTGAAGGAATATATTTTGGTTGCTTAAACCATGCCGTGTACGACATATTCTATGGCATCCTGGAAGATTAACACATAGGTCACTATAATTTTAATTGGAGGATCTATATAGGATATTTCTTCTTGTTAAGTTCTCTTCCATGTATATGAGACAATGTGATGCAATGGAAGATATACAAACCCTTGTAAACAAAGACTGTAAGTTCAATTCTCAGCTATACCCCTCATTCGTTATATGACTTTAAGCTCCATCAGCTAATTTTCTTCTCTGAAAATTTAGAATAATAACACATTCCTTTCAAAGTTATCATATGTATTAAGTCAGATGATGCTTATTCATTTCTGGGATCACTCACTTATTCACCATCTAACAAATATCCATTAATAAAAATGAGAAAATTCACACAAAAACTACATTACTCTTCAATTTATCAATCATTTCCCTGGTCTTAAATCTTCGATTTATCAGTGAAATAAAACTTTATATGATGGCAAAAAAAATCTAGATAGAAAATATATAATTATAAATACACATACATAGTCATATCTACCCACAACTACAAAATCTTACCTCTTTGCTTTCTTCCAGATCTGATTCACTACTGAAGTCCTCTGTGTTTAAATTTTCAAAGTCAGACTCTCCTACAGCAATTGGTACCGTCACAGTAAGACTGGGATTGTTTATGAATGACATGTAGTCACTTTCATCAATAATGTATTTTTCAACACTGCTGCCCGTTGCTATTCCACTTGTGGTTCCATTTACATCTTTAAGATAGCGAAGATCTTTCCCAATTTCTGTATGATTGGACATACAGCTGTCTTTCTTATTGTGTAGATCATCAAGTGGTTTAATTTCATCTAAAATCTTTTGCTTTCTAACGAAGGATTGTTGAATAAATTCATATATTTTTCTCTTCACATAAGCGATTCCTTTATGCATCCTGTCCACAGCAATTTGGAGATTGTTCATTTCATTGTCGTCATCAGTGGCTGCAAGGTTGTCTGCACTAAATGAGCTCAGGAGCAAGGCCAGAAAGAGGTTCAGGACCTTAAAAATAATATAAACATGATTGTAATTTCACCCCAATATAAAGAATAGCATATGGACATCACTTATTCCTCTGAGTGTAGAGGAAACTATAAGTTCTAACAACTAGACAAGAAAGGAACACCACAGTACAGTGATTAGAGATTGGGCGATCTGATTTTTGATCCTGCTCAATAGCTATTTCCCT
>NW_006293001.1:6138782-6155283 GCF_000327345.1 Myotis davidii
TTTAGCAAAGATGATTTCTGTTGGCCTCAAGTTCTCTCACGTATAGAATGAGAAGTTGTATGAGATGCCCGAAGGTTTAGCTAAGTTTAAAACTGTTTGATTATAAGAAAACAGATTGATGTATGTACTTATAAAAGAGCTCTGAACTTAAAAATCACTAATGCTTGCAATTATGAATTTAAATACATTCTATAGTTTCTTATTGATAAAGAGTGATACTGCATAGGACATTAATTGAAATATGACCATTATGACCCAGAATGAGAATTAGGGGTTTAACATAGGCATTGACACTTGTTTTCTTAATCTATTATATTTTTCATACCTCAGTAACTGACTAATTAGGAGAACTATTTATTAATTAGGAGAACTATTTATTCCTAATATTTCCATAAGACTGACACACTAATGTATATATCCTTTGGAATATATTATCTATTTCTATACTATAAAAAGTAATTAATATTCCAAGTTTAAAGAGAGAGAAGAGTTGATCAGTTACTCGATTCAGGTAACCTCAGGACTTATTAGCCAACCTTTGTTTTGACTGAGAGCCACTAGAGAATTGGCTATCCCAGAGAGTGACTGTTACTGTGTCCATGAAGGGACAAGAAAATGGTAAAATCAGTATGAACACTTAAAGGCTTCACTTTTTAGCCTTAAACTAGCAAGTAAGATTGGGTTTTCTCTAAATTGTTTCCAGACTTTTCCTTCCCTTGTCTCTGAATGTTCTCAACATATCCTATTAGGCCTGTCTTCAATATGATACTGTATAGGAATTCACATAATAAATGTGATGACATGATTGACAAAGTGGTGTTGAGTATTACTATAGAGTCCCTGCTATATTGATGTGTTGTCAAAATGAGACTATATGCATATACAAGGTAAGAGACTTTCAAAATTATTAATCATAGTTTTTGTTTTGGATAAAATGTCATCATTCTATCGTGCTCTTAATCTACTTCTGAAATACATATCTCAAATAAGTGCATACCACCAGGTTTCCAATGACCATGACCATCATGTAAACAGTAAGGCACATGGCTTGACCAGCGACCTCCATGCAGTCCCACATGGTCTCTATCCACTCTCCACACAGCACGCGGAACACAATCAGGAAGGAGTGGAAGAAGTCATTCATGTGCCAGCGTGGGAGCTTACAGTCGCTGGCAATCTTGCAGACACAATCTTTGTAGCTTTTGCCAAAGAGCTGCATGCCGACCACAGCAAAAATGAAGACGATGATGGCCAACACCAAGGTGAGGTTACCCAGGGCCCCCACTGAGTTGCCGATGATCTTTATTAGCATGTTTAACGTTGGCCAAGATTTTGCCAACTTGAAAACTCGAAGCTGGAAAATAAAAAAATAAAAAATTATCATGACCTTTAAAGAGGTTATATATATATTATGGTTTACCAAGAAATGATAATTAATTTTGAATCTGTTATAACATCTGCCCTGCCTTTGCACCCTCTCAGGCTCATGGGTAATTTTGGACGCCCTAACAAGAATCTGGTTCTTACATATTTTAACCATGTAGCTCATTTTCCCTAAGAGTAGATGTTTAATGCCGATGTGGGGTCCAAATGTGCTTAATTTGTTTAGTGAAGGTGGTTATAAGCCATACTAGGCCTGACACTAGTATTAACATCAGAATTGTAATGATTTCTGCTGATATTTATTTGTTAACAGCATGCAAAGTAACAGCATATTGAGTTCTACTATAAGTGTAGAAAAGTATTTATTATTTATTAATGCTCCTTTGAGGCACTGGCATAGCTAGATGTGCCTGCATTTTAAAGTTTGGAATATTTCCCATGATTATAATTCTTTTTTCTGATGTGTAAGAACATATATGTGAATCAATGGGCATCTTAAGTAACCCTAGGGCTTTCTTTCCTGTGATTGTGAAGAAGCTTGTTTTCCAGAGGTAGAATTAGGAAAAGTTTCTGCCCGCACATCTTGTATCTGATCATCCATTGTTACAAACGGTTGTTTCTATTTTAAGTTACTACTAAAATGGGATACATTTTCATTATAAATATTTTTTCGATCCAGAAATATTGACTGTAGTTATCTCTAGAAACAATAATTAGTCAGAATGGTAACTGAGAAATATATTAAGCTTTACAGGACTATGTTTTTTGCAATAAACATTTTTTGAAATAAGTGGGGAAATTTTATCCATTTAGGAACAGTTTCTGACAATGCAAACGTCACACAAAAACTGAAAATGTTAGTGGTTGTGTGTTCAAATCTATAATAGTGTTATGCAAAAACCCTGGTTATTGGAAAGATTTTGCTGTTGGTGTTTTTGTTTGTTTGTTTTTACCAATCGAAATGAACGGAGAACTGATAATCCTTCCACATTGGCGAGGCCAAGTTCTACCAGGCTAAGTGTCACAATAAAACCATCAAAGATATTCCAGCCTTCTTGGAAATAATAGTAAGGATCCATGGCAATAATTTTCAGAAACATTTCTGCTGTAAAGATCCCAGTGAAAACCTAAGATCAAAACAAAATTACTGTAATTCCATCAAATAATGATAACGTAGAATGACACAATATTTGCTCTTAGAACAAAATGCTTATGCTACTTTCCCCATAATGACTCTATTGCTAGCTTACACAATTATAATTGATAAAAGGCTCTCATAGACATCATTTCATTCTATTCTCACGGAATTTTAAAAAAATATGTTTTTATTGATTTTAGAGATGAAGGGAGAGGGAGAGAAAGAGATAGAAACATCAATGATGATGAGAATCATTGATCAGCTGCCTCCTGCTGGCCCTACACGGGGGACCAAGCTCACAACCTGGACATGTGCCCTGACCGGGAATCGAACCGTGACCTCCTGATTCATGGGTCGATGCTTAACCACTGAGCCATGCTGGCCGAGCCTCACAGAAGTTTACTAAGTGGCTAAGGCAGGTATTATAATTACCTTACTGTTGAGGAAAGAGAACTTTAGATGGGTTCCATGACTTGCCTGGTATCATACAATTGGAAAATGGGAAAACTAGGATTTGAGTGCAAATCTATTTTTAACCAACGTTCTATGCATTAAATCAAACTGCCTTTTCAAACAGCACAGGTACTGACAAGATTTTGCCCAGGAACAATTTTTTTTATCAAGAGGTTTATTCTCATTTCCCTCAAATCAGATAGTTATTAAACATGTATATGTATTATAATAATATAATAGTAATATTATATCATTATAATGATATAATATTACTATCATCAATTTGTTAAGCACACAAAAGAATAAATTTACTTCCATAGTATAAACCCTAGTGCTTTGAAAATGTAAATACTACAATGCAGTACATTTTACATGTTCTGCCTTTACCATCAAAAATCCTAAATCTCAAAACAAATATGGCAAATGCATGCATTACTGTAGAGCTCTCTTTCAGCAAATAAAAGCTAATATTCCTAACTTGAGTCAACTGACAAACACTTCAATAATTTATTTTTTTTAAGCACAGAAGAGAAAGAATCAAGTGGCAACCTGCAACCAAAATGGCCTTGTTAATCATATAATACACAAAATGTACTGGGCAATTTCAATATTTTATAGTTTTATTATAGAATAGATGGATGAAACAATATATGTCCTACCTAGATTCTGGAAGTGGAAAAGCTGGAGACGTTTTGACTGGTTAAGTTCTTGCTTATAATGATGATGACTAAGCAAGATAGAAAAATCTACTATTTTATTTTAATCTTCTACCAGTAGGGAAACTGTGATAATATTATTTCAAAAAGTGTGTCCTTAAACTGCTTCTGCATCTTAAAAACATTATAACTATTAATATTGACTTTTCAAAAAGTCCTATGCCTATTACTTTCTTAGTTTTTTTGCTCTGATATCAAGGACGATTATTGTTGGCAAAATGTACAGTGAAATCAGCTAGATATAATTCCTATCTTTTGGGAGCCAGGAGTAGGAAGTTTGGTGGAAAGACTGCTAAAAGCTATTAAATGTAAACAGTTTCTCGAACAAAACAAAAAATCAAAGACTGAACACATTTACCTTCTAATATGCTTACCAAGTTTCCTACTGTAAGCACATGATTGAAATGAGCTGTCATGGGGTAGTGCTCCATGGCCATGAAAAGAGTATTTAAGACAATGCAGATGGTGATGGTCAGGTCAACAAATGGGTCCATTACAACCAGGTTGACAATATGTTTCACTTTTAACCAATATGGTGAACAGTCCCAGATTAAGAATATGTTGGCAAATTTGTACCAACAGGGCGGGCATTTCTGCCTGGATTCTTCAAGTTCTAGATTGAAAAAAAATAAGAACCACCACCAAAAGATTTATTTTATACATACATTTATTTCAGATCCACTAGACTTCTTTTCAGTAATCGACAGGTTTCCCATTGCTACAGAGTCAACCCCTTTTGTACTTAACAAAACAAAACGAAACAAAAATCTAAAGTATTTATTCTTTAGACTCCTGAACATATTTCATTAAAGATACACATAAAACAGAAGTAGCAAAGAATAGTTTTTTTTCCTTGTATGTATTGATAAAGTGGCTCAGACTTTAACTTAAATGAATCATCTTGTATTTTATTTTTATTTTTTTAAAAAAAATACATTTTATTGATTTTTTTACAGAGTAAGGGAGAGGGATAGAGAGTTAGAAACATCGATGAGAGACAAACATCGATCAGCTGCCTCCTGCACATCCCCTGCTAGGGATGTGCCCACAACCAAGGTACATGCCCTTGAGCAGAATCGAACCTGGGACCCTTCAGTCCGCAGGCCAACGCTCTATCCACTGAGCCAAACCAGTTAGGGCTGAATCATCTTTTAAATGAAGTCTCAATAGAAACATGGATTGGGGAAGTGTCATTCTGTGTTAATATCTGGCTAACCTATTATCCTCTGGCTGTAAGAGATAGGGTAGGGATCAACATGAGCCAAGAATCATTTTTTTAAATTTGTTTTTATTTTACAAAAATGACCTACTTCTCTCTTGCAATCTTGAGAGTATTTAGGTTGATGTTGGAAGTCTTAAACTAAGTAGAACAGAAGAGAGAATCACTATGACTAATGGGATTAGAAACCCCTAATAGAAATGCTTATTCACATGATCTCACTTATCTGTGGAATCTAATGAACCAAATACTGTTAATCAAAAATAGACCCAGAGTCATAGAAGCATGAACCGACTGTTGAACCACAGAGAGAAGGCAGGTGGGAAGAGACCAACCAAGAACTTGTATGCATATATGCATAACCCTTGGACATAGATAATGGGGCAGTGGGGGCCTCGGCAGGGAGGATGGGAGTGCGCTGGAAGAGGTTAATGGGGGAAAAAGGTGGACCTATGTAATATTTTCAACAGTAAAGATTAAAAATAAACAATACTAAACTTATATTAACTCTTTTTTAAAAAGAAATGCTTATTCTGCATTTTCAAGGATTTTCCACACACAGGAAAACATTTGTTAGAGGTCCAATATCACTGAGTTTAAAGAATTTTTTTAAAGTTCCTAGGACTTCTAAGTAGGTATAACAAACAATAACTCTTGAATAAGACCTACTATACTCTCCACAGAATATACTGTTTCCAATGCACAAATAGAGAGATTTGTTTAAAAGAGACTACAAGTTTAATAAATTGAATTGAATGGAACTTGTTACAAACCTTCTACTGTATTTGTTAAAATGCTGGCTATACTCATCGCTCTTTGCCTTTGGGAAGGGTCTTCTAGAAAATCCAGGGACACATGGAAAGAACTTGACCGTCTTTTTCTCACTTCAGTTTCAGTCGTTGTTCCCTGTAAAGAAAATGCTAATGTATTAAATAATTAACTTGAACGCTATGACGAGTAAACAGCTAACGTGACACAGTGAATTGCATGAAACACATGCATCATGCACTTTCATATTTAATTGGTGATGGCAGGTATTGCTGACTTATTGTGTAATTAACCTGGAGTGTCCAAACTGTCAACTGTTTAGCCATACAGCAAAAACTGAATTTTTTTAACCTTTTGATTTCATAATTTTATGAGACATGATGTCATTTAGATAGAGTTGATAAATCTCTTGAGAGACATATTTAACAGTTACCTTTATTTTAGAACTAATAGCGAAAAACTAACAACTTGAAAAATTCATATAAATGATCAGGGCATTTTCTTTTGAGAAAGGAAGCTGCTTATTTTTAAAGAAATAGAAATGATCATAACACATGTAATTGCCATCTCAGTTTCTGGGCACAAGACATAGATGGTCACTGACAACACAAAATGTATGTTTAAGAACACACACACACACATGCTGCATGGACAACAGTTTCATCCAGGGTACTAAAGCAATAAGTCATCTGATACTTAGTCATGCCTCATCATGCTGATATATTTCTAAGTGAGTTAATAGTCTAATGAGGCAGCATGTGTTTAGAAATTCCTCATCAGCAGGGTGTGCATCACAAACAAATAACATACCTTTGAACACAGACAATTGTTTTACCTGTCTGTATTAATCATCTATTTGTTTCTTTTCACTGAGATTAGTTTTGAGAAAGCCTATATCAGCATTTTTTTTTTTTTAGTAAGACAAATATGAGTACTAGAAAATTTTAAGAGAACAATGAAGCTATGTATTTAGGCACAGTGTTCTTAAAAATCTTCTAAACTAAAGCAGGGCTATACTGAAGACTCTGTTGGAAAGATTTATTATACACCCTTTACACTTAAACATAGACATCATTCATTCACTTTTTACCGGGCTCTAGAAGATGCCCTACTATCTAAGTTCAGATGGGTATATAGCAAATCCTCCAACTGGAGACAGTAACTTATGATTGTGTCTAATTGATCCTTAGCGCGTTTAATAGGTAAATGCATTCAGGTGTTATGCAAGAGAGTGTTGAGGCTTTTAAGTTTTAGTTGGTTAGTCTATACAGGTATTACAAGATGCAGGTGCATTCACAGCTTGACCAACCAGGAATCATTCTCAAGGGGTTCCATTCTGTAGAAACACTGGCTGGTGCAGCAGCAATGGGCCAGCCATGCCTGAACTGTTTAAAACTTCCTTACATTGTCATCAGTAGCTGGCTTATCTATTATCACCTCTGGCAGAAGCTGTCCAACAGGCGATGTAGGAACCGAGGGTCCACCAACCAAGGAAACCACACCATTGCAATCCACAGTGCTGTGCATCTTCCCACTCGCGGGAAACACTGCCAGCACCCGGGACGACCGGCTGGTCTGACTGAGGTTACTGTTGCGTCGCTCTCCATGTCGTCGCGGCACAAACAAGGAGTCCCTCCGGCTCTCATTGTCCTCAAAGGTGCTGTGCTCATCGTCGGCAAAGTCATTCTCTGAGCCCACATCCTTCGCTCGCCCTCTAAAGCTGAAAAGGCTCGTTCTGCTATTGCGCCTTGGAGAAAATATGGAGCCCCGGATGCTCAACAAAGACTGAAGTGGGACACCAAATAAAAAAAGAAGAAGTAAAATCATTAATATAGCCATTTGAAATGTGTTTTTAATTTGCAAGATTAAGTTGAAGGAGATTTTAGCATTCATGACAGAACATGATTCATTCCTTTTGATTAACAACATGTTCATTTTATGTGCATTTTCAGATTAAGTTAAATTCGTTTTATAAGAGAAGGTTTCGAGTCCTGGAGATTAATGAATGGGGAGACAGATTGCAACGTAAAGATATTGAAAAGCAGAACCCAGAGCTACCATTTTTCAAATGCAAAAGGAAACATCATTGGAATATTACTATGGACATTGTAAACAATCGGTAAATATCAGTAGCAGGACCATAAGAAGGCTACATTTGTTTTCATTGCTCTTTCCCTCCAAAATATTTCATCACTTTTCACAAATTGCTTTAGTACATCGTTCTAAAATCACTTTAAATTAATCATAATGTCTGCTTCATCTATAAGGCTCAGTATCTTGGGACTCGAAGTTAAAATTTCTGAAATCAGACTGATGAACTTTTTGATAAAGTATATCATGACTCATATTTTCAGAAGCGCACATAATATTTTATAAAAAAATTAGGAGGGCGGGGGGGACCAAAAAGACACTGATTAGCTCGTCCAAAATCCCCCCTTTTTTTTAAATTAAAAAAAGCTGAGGAGCCCTGGCTGGTGTTGCTAAGTGGTTGGAGTATTGGCCCTAACATTAATGGATTATGGGTTTGATTCCTGATCAAGGGCATGTACCTGAGTTGTAGGTTTGATCCCCAGCCCAGGTCTGGGTACGTGCATCAGGCAACCAATTGATGTGTCTCTTTTACATATGTTTCTCTTTCTCTCCACCCCATCCCTCCCTTCCACTCTCTCTAGAACTCAATGGGAAAAATATGAGGTAGCATTAACAACGACAACAAAAAGCTGAGGAAAGGGGGGGGGGTAAATGGTAATGGAAGGAGACTTGACTTGGGGTGGCGAACACACAATACAGTTTACTGATGATGTATTACAGAATTGTACACTGAAACCTATATAACTTCATTAACCAATGTCACCCCAGTAAATTTAATTTTAAAAAGTTGATGATCAGAAATATTAAATGCCATTAGTTACAAGTAGCAGCAGACAGTATCAGGATGAGAATCCAGGGCTCTTATTTTCAACTTAGTGTTATCTCAACTACACCAGGCTATAAGATTTACATATATATGGAGTACAATTTTCTCATAACTATGTGAAGAAAGCATGGGTTTAAATATAATAAACATAGCAGTCAATTCAGTTGATGAGGATTCGTAAGTCTGATTTAATTCTCCCCCTCTTTCAGCATTCTCATTTTCATCCGGGCATCCTTTAACTCAGTGGTGCCATACCTGGTGTGGGGAGGAGTACCTCTTTTCATAGGTCAAGCGATTCCCTTCGATGGAGAAGCGAAACCCTTTCCTCCTGATGCTGTCTTCAGATTCAGATTTTTGGAATTCATCCTCATCTTTCTCTTCCCCACCGGACTGCTCTTTCTGTTTTCTTTTCTTTCTCCGGTTTCTTCTCTCCTTAGCACTCTTGGAACTCAACTTGGAGGCTTCAGATGAGCTGTCTGAGAGCCGGCCTGCTGCACTGGGTTCTCTGGAATGCTCTGAGGCGGTTACAGTGGCTGCCTGCTACATTGAGGAGAAATGGTTTTAGCACGGCACTAGAGAAGACTTTATCATTTTAAAAAATGGCCAAACTATTTGCATGACATTGAAAAAATACAGTTAGCTGACTCAAGCTGATCTTACATAGAAGCAGCTCTGCAGTTATTAGAGGGAATTATTTTTCTTTCCACCTAATGAACACTTGCAAAGTTAACTTGGTGTTCTCTGTGCTAACATTTATTGTGTTTGTATTATGCTTCACAGACCACATATTCAAAAGGATCAATCAGGCATCCGCAAGAACAGATATTCATTGTACTTTTGGGGATTTCATGTACTCTAGAAATTGATATTTACTTAGCACTGTCTTCTTTTCTCTGAGAAAGAAACTGGCACTTGTGAGAAAAGCTGATGAGTTAGTTGAGGTCATATCCAAAGGCAGGAGAAATGCGATAAGAGCTGAGGTCCTGGTATTGAAACTGGGTTGTCCAATATCCTCAAAATATTATCAATAAAATCCATGGAAGGTAGTAAAACCCCTTCCTCGGCCCTGCATAATGCTCTATCAGAAGACTAGACAGGGGAGGGTCAATAGTTTCTGCCAAGCAAGACAAGACATTCAATTCCCCAATACAGTCCCTAGCTTCTTCAGCTCAGCACTCATTCTTGCTGGCCATGTGGGCATGGGACCAAAGGTGAACACTTTTAATTTCCAATAAATTTTTTAAAAAACCAATACAGTTTTTTCTAAGAAAAGATGATTTCTTAGGATTTTTTCTAATGCCAGTATCCTCATTCAGTAAGTGTCTCTCACTTGAGAGGACCCCAAAAATCATATTTCCCTTTTATTCTAAAGATATTCAGCTGATTAAAATAGCACGAGAGTGTTCTATTGTGGTTAATATTTTAAACAATGTAGAATGTCTAAAGAATCTATATAGATGCTCGAAATGTAGAAATCTTTACCAATCTCCTCTACTACCAGCTTCTCTTAAATACAATCAAATTATCTGTCTCTCACTTTTTTTCCAGTATTTTTGTAACAACCATAACAATAAAAAGTATCAGACCATGAGACAGGACATGTTTCATTGGATGAATTTACCTGAGCTGCCTCCTGCTGCTTTTTAAGCTGTTCGAGCATCTGCTGAAACTCAGCCTCTTTCTGCTCCGCCTCTTCCATGGTCGCCTGATTCTGCTCCTCATAGGCCATGGCCACCACAGCCAGGATCAGATTGATCAGGTAGAAGGAGCCCAAGAAGATGACCAGCACAAAAAAGATCATGTATGTTTTCCCAGCAGCACGTAATGTCTGGAAACAACAACATCAGCATTAGTGTTCAATATTATTTCATTAACTGGTGGCCCCGACTTTCAACTTACTTGTGTATTTTGAAGGATTCTGACATGAACAACCATAATGATGGTCACACCCCCTCCCACTTCTTTGTTTTGTTTTTTTGTTTTTTAACCTTATCCTCTTCTTCCCTAACTCATGCATTCACATTTTGAACTCTAGGAGGGAATTCTTAGAATTACTAAGAATAAAACAGAATTGAGTAAAATACCACGGAGACCTTCATCAAGGAGCTGAGTCTTAAATGAAAGTCCAGGAAGAAACCAAAATCATTTTTCTACATCTGCTTATTAATTTTCATCCCCTGCCACCTGAGGGATGTAGATAAGACCTGAGGGTGTAGTTGGAGCCCAGGGAAGGGTGTGCCTTCTGTTAGGGAAGATGTGTCTCGGAAGGGTGGTTAGTAGGTTTTGAGCTCAAGGGAAATTAGAGAGAATCACTGTCCCCAGCATCACTATGCTTAATAAATGTTATAATCAATAGGGTAAAGGAACTCAAATCTCCCGATTTCAAGTTGTGCCCTTTCTATTATATTATGCTGTGGTTTGAATTTCATAATTAACTTGGTTTTCTTATATACTTCTACTTAAAAATGCAATATGTGGTGCTTCAGGTTCTCACCAATTGGTAAAGGTTTTCCCAGAAGTCCTGAGTCATCAGTCGAAACAAGGACAAAAAAGCCCAACTGAAAGTATCAAAGCTTGTATAGCCATAGTTGGGATTTCTACCAGCTTTCATACATATGTATCCTTCTGGACATTGGCTGTAATGTGGAAAAAGAAAGTTTTACAAGAAATTCTGTGTTTGTTTGTTTTTTTTATTCTTGCAGCATGTTATAACATTGTCTATTTCAAGGAATAGAAGTATGATAAATAAGTAACTAATACTTTTCTCAATTTTTGACAACATAATTTTACTAGCCACTTGATGTCTTCATTCACATATTTCATAGAATTTCTAATGATATTTTACAAAATTGTTTTCTGTCAATAATTAGCATTTTATCTCTTTTTCATTGTCCCTACTATGGAAACCTCCAGAGTTGACTCTTGGCTCATATATGCTCATCTAAGAAAAAAAACATTAGAGCCTGGCTGGTGTGGCTCACTGGTTGAGCATCGACCTATGAACCAGGAGGTCACAGTTTGATTCTATGAACCAGGAGGTCATGGTTCAATTCCCGGTCAGGCACATGCCCGGGGTGCTGGCTTGGTCCCCAGTGTGGGGCATGCAGGAGGCAGCCGATCAATGATTCTCTCTCATCATTATGTTTCTATCTCTCTCTCCCTCTTCCTTCCTTTCTGAAATCAATAAAAACTTATTTTTTTAAAACAGCATTAGAGCTAAAGTTATAAAACATAAGCACTTGCCTAATATTTAGATAAGTTGTCACCTTATAAGTAACCATAATTATAGTAAATTAGTATAAATAAAGTTAGTTGGCTGTTATCTGTCAGTTTCCACAAAAAAGAGACAAAATAAGTGTGTATATATACATGCACATACACAGGAACACACACAAATTATTGGCTTACCCTGCATCAGAGCTATTTCCACATAGTAATGCATCTAAAAAACCTTCCAGAAAATAATGATATCCTATTTAGAAAAAAGAAAGTCATGTGATGAACATTTGCATTACATTGAAAAATGAGAACAAGAAGATGAGGCCCTACTTTTTGAGTTCATTGAGTAATTTAAAATACACTATATGATTCAAAGACACAGGTATTTGCCCCTTCTCTCTACAAATGTTAGATATTACATTAAGGGGATTACTTACTAGGACAAAGCATTTGTTCTTGGTAAATGTAAAATTTGTGGTAACTATAGGTATTAACATAATATTTTAGGAGGTATCAGTGTTTTTCCACCACCCTCATAAAAAGTAAAAATTGCATTCTGTAAAAATAGATTAAAAAAAATGGATTCCTTTGCCTTCTCCAAATAGTCACATATTTCAAAATAGAGGTATTGTATCTTTTCTGGTTTTCTCTATTTTTAAACACAATTTTTAAAAGTTTAATAATTAATTATAATTTACATTATACCAACTCCCAGAATATATCATAGGTAACTTTTATTTTATTTTTTATAGGTGTCTTTATGTAAAGGATCCATAAGTCATGTCAAGTTATGTAAAACAAATGAAATAAAAATAATCTTAAATACTAAAGCTTAAATAATTATTCTAGGTGAATACTTCATTATCTCAAAGTTTTCTGTCTCTGGCAAATTCCTTAGATTCTTTCACTATTCAGCTGAAGAGTCACTTCTGTGAATTATTCTTTGATATTTTCTAATTCCTTCCCATTAAAGATTGGCAAATTGAGAACTCCCACCGTGCTGCCAATAACACGTATATATTTCAATTATTATTATACTCATTGTCTTATAGTGTAATTAGTTGTTTACAAATATTGTTTCTCCTTGAAAGAAAACCTAATGGTTAATTATATCCACATTATAGTATTTTGAATGTAGTAGTCTTTCAATAAAGTTTACTGAATGAATTAGTAAAGGGATAACAAGGAGAGAAACACAAAATTAAATAATCATTTTGTGAGAAGAATTTTTTTGAAGAAAAATTTTAGATTTTCTCAGAAGAAATATTTTCTAGATCCTAAACTTTCAGAGAAATTTATCCTATGCATAGTTCTGTAAGGGATACAAAACACATAATGCAAAATTTAATTTTCATTTCTAACATCTTTATTTCTTTGAACATAGAACAATTATGATAGAATCTTTAACTTTTATTTAAAATTAAACAAAGCAAAAGAAATATGTAGTTTCTGGATGAATTTTTGATATCAGGTACTTACATGAAGTTTTATTCCCAATGAAATTCACTGATCTATATGCTTAATCTAAAGAAATTTATCTTTAATTTTAATAAATTTAATTTTCTAATATTTTTAAAGATAAACTACTTTGTTTATATTTGTATTTGCTTTAAAATAAATGTTTCCACAAATAGAATATAATTAGGAAACAAATTTTAGAGCTGAAAATGGCCTTAGATATCCTTGACTTTGAATATATGAAAAATGGCACCCAATAAATTTCACTAGAGAAAATATACCCTAAATGACATCTTCATAGTCAGCTCCTTGTTATTACATTAAAAATTTTTTCAGAGAGTTGATGACATCAGTGGACTTATTGACATATGTAGTTAATAAGGGACATTTCATGGACTGCTCTGACATGTCTTTTTCTTAATCAAGGTATTTTCTTTTTTTTTTAAATCAAGGTATTTTCTTAATATAGATATTTAAAACTTTGCAAATTATTATTATTTTTATCAGTTAAGGTATTACAAATGTGTCCTCATCCCCCCCATTAACCCCCAACCTCCCCCCCCTTTGCAAATTATTTATTGGCAAATCATTAATATCATGGAAGAGTTCATCAGTAACTAAGGTATTTTCTAGATCTACAACTATAAAAAGACAATGATTCATTTTTAAAGATTATATTATCATTACTTTAAGAATTATCAAACCAGCCCTAAGCGGTTTGGCTCAGCGGATACAGCGTAGGCCTGTGTACTCAAGGGTCCCTCCAAGGTTCAATTCCGGTCAAGGGCATGTACCGAGGTTGCGGGCACATCCTCAGTGAGGAGTGTGCAGGAGGCAGCTGATCGATGTTTCTCTCATCAATGTTTCTAACTCTCTATCCCTCTCAGTTCCTCTCTGTAAAAATTCAATAAAATATATTAAAAAAAGAATTATCAAACCACCAGTAAACTCTTATAAAAACAGTCATTAATGTTTCTTCCCTTCTTTGATTTTTCCCTAAATATCACCTTAAAATACTAAAAATTTTCCCTAAGCATCACCTTAAAATAATAAAGATATAACTAAATTTAAGATAAGTACATCTAAAGTTTAAGTTTCATATATTTAATATTTTTCTCTAAAAGAACATTCCTGTTACCCATGAATCATGTTCTAACTCTCTCTGCCTTTGAAATATTGCTACTGGCAGATACTAAAATTAAATAAAAGAGAAAATTTGACTTACTTTCTTGTCACTTTTAAAAGTGAAAGAATATTAGGCCAATTATTTTTCCATCCTTTAAAGTAGACTATTTAAACATTTAACTATTTTGTCTGAACTCTTGAAATAAAAATAAACTGAATTCCCATAAATCCACTGATTTATTTAACACTTTTATTACTCTTTTTTAAAGTTTAATTGACTCCAATTCCCTTCTACTTGATGTGATACGACTTTTAATTCTTATTCTACAAATATAGTATAAGAGTAATGTTTGCCTTTAGGTCTCACTTGATTTCCATAAAATGACAATAAAAATAATCTACTAAAACATAAGCACCTTGAAGCCATGTGTAATCACCATTAATTTCCCAGCATCCTGTACAGTTTCTAGTACATAAAAGGCATTCTGTAATTAACGTTTTATGGGTTACATTTGGATAGTACTTTACAGTTCAAAAGGGCTTTAGAAATTCTTATGTTATTTAATTGTCTCAATCAGCACAAGGAGAATGTACAGCAACCAAAGATCCTAGGAAAATTTCTAACTGAATTCTTCAGCCTCCCTTACGATGATACAACAGAAAATGCCATTTGGGAGCCAAAATTAGAATAGTTATGAATAAAGTAATTAAATGTATGTGCAAAACATTGATATGGTGATTAAGAGATTACAAACCATGATGCAACCATTTAACAAAATATATCTATGCCTAAATGGAAGGCAGATCAACAATGAAAAATAAATCTACATAATAGTAATTCTTACTTGAATCTTGAACATATGATTTCCAGTCAAACTCAATGACAGTTTCATTTACAAGTGTGCCATTGTAATTCACAGTTATATTCTTCTCTATACTATGCTCCTCCAGGGAAGAGTTGGTGGGAGGCCATTGTACACATTTATTCCGCAGGTTGCCCATGAAGAGCTGCAGCCCGATCAGTGCAAACACGCTCAGACAGAACACCGTCAGGATCATGACGTCTGAGAGCTTCTTCACCGACTGGATCAGGGCCCCCACGATGGTCTTCAGGCCTGAAAGAACGAAAGAAGGCCATTACCATGAAGGCTTACAAGGTCGGAAAAAATAAAAGACTTACAATTTTCTTGAAAACATAGATTCCATGCACAGGTCTGAAAATGATGCCAATGCTAGTGGAAAAGCAACACTTGATGGTAGGCTGGTGCTTATGGAGGTGACCTCCAGAAATAAACAATGAAATGAAGATCTATGTCCCAATATATTGGAGAGAAAATAAGGGAAGATTCATGGTCTTCATAAAGCCTATATTGGGAAAGGCTCTTGTATTTCTCTTTTTCCTAATGAAACTTGCCCCATAATTTTATACCAAATTACCTGAATAAGTATTTTTGAATTCCTACTTATAAGTAACAAATATTTTGATGTAAAACTGGGGGTGGTTTGGAGTATAAATACACCTTAAGATACTACATTTTCCATGCAGACTCATGCTAGTCTGTATTATCTTATTCCCTTGACTTTAAAAATATATATATATATTTTCATTGATTTCAGAGAGAAAGGGAGAGGGATAGAGAGATAGAAACATCAATAATGAGAGAGAATCATTGATCGACTGCCTTCTGCATGCCCCTCCCTGGAGAGTGAACTCACAACCCAGGCATGTGCCCTGACAGAGAACGGAGCCGTGACCTCCTCGTTCATAAACTGATGCTCAACTACTGAGCAACACTGTCCAGGCTTCCCTGGTCTTTTTAAACAATATTAAGATTACATTGTATTGGCATAGATATCAATGACTACAATAAATAAGAAATTAGAGATCGGTACATTCAATAGGGACCAAATCCTTACAGTTGATATAGAAAAAATTGACATCTCTAAGTGCAAATCATACAGACTCTATATTACAGTGTCTCAGGCAAGACATTGTTAAAGTCGAAGGCTGATAAAAAATGTGAGACCAGCCCAACCGGTGTGGCTCAGTGGTTGAGTATTGACCCGTGAGCCCAGAGGTCACTGATTCCATTCCTGGTCAGGGC
>NW_006293001.1:6155322-6186623 GCF_000327345.1 Myotis davidii
CAGGGCACAACCCCCCCCCCACACCCCGCCACAAGGGATTGTGCAGGAAGTAGCAAATAGATGTTTCTCTCTATCCCTCTCCCTTCCTCTCTAAAACAAAAAATCAATAAAAAAATGTGAGACCATAAAAACCTTTGTCCCAATAATAAGAATACTTTTCTTTAAAACACCCTATTATGCTTACTATGATTTTGATTTTCATGGTTCTGATTTTCTATAATGCTACATATCAAGTAAAGAAGCTGTTACTGAAAAACACATGATGTCTTTTAACCCAGCTCTCACCTGGAATGACTGAAATAGTTTTCAGTGCTCGGAGAACTCTGAATGTTCTCAACGCTGAGACATTGCCCAGGTCCACAAACTCTGTCACATATCTGCAGTAGGGAGTTCACACACAAACACAATGACAGGATACAAAGAAAGAGCTGTAGGTACAACAAGCCTTATACTTTACACTAACCACTTCTTACCTGGGATTACAGAAATAGTTTTCAAAGCTCTCAAGACTCTGAAAATTGGAAGAGCTGAAAAATTGCTTAGGCTTACAAATTCTGTTACATACCTGTAGAATTAAATCAGAGTTATTCAAAATTTAAGCAGGATTTTATATATTTGCTTGGGTCTCCTATGAAGACATTCTTGGTGATTTTGAATGATAATTGTGTCAATAGCAATTTAAATATTAGAGGCTATTGCTATGGGTTTCTTTATTCCCATAATTTAAGGCCACCAACTAGATGAAAACTTCATAAAGTACACAATCCTGTTGCCATCTTGAAAAGCAAATGCAATCAGCATCATGTGTAACTTAGGATAATTAAGTTAAAAGAAAGCTTACTTATAGTTTCAAGGTTGCAGTTAGGGAAAAAAATGCATACAATCATGCAAGTGAAATTTATGCGTGAAAAGGCAGATTGCCTGACTAGCTGTACATGACAAAGTTTTTCTAGTGTAACCTTTAAGTGAAAGGTAAATTAAGGACAATATTTTATGGGGCCCAGTGATGCTCCTGCCATTGCTGCTATTTTGTTCTAAAAAACAGTAGTCTCATCATGCCTTCTTTTAAATCATGGCCAGAGGGAATGGCAAAGAATTGGCTCTTCCTGATGAGATGTGGAATGAAGACAAGAGAGGCAGTGTTTGGAGCCCCGAGAATATCAGCTCTGCTTCTCTTCCCATTTACTATCTACGTATACCTGTAAAGGCTAAAAAGTTCGCTCCAGAAAGAATGATGAGGGCAAGTGGTGCAGGTCCACTTTCCTCCACATTCTCATTTCACCTGCTCCTGTGTGACCTTCTATTACTTTTCTGAGTTTCTTCTCTCTTGGGGAAATTTACCACTTGGAAAAAAAGGTGTGTGGGGGGGGGAGGGGGTAGACAGGGATGCAGATATTGTGCACATACTGAGTGTATATGGAAGGGAGGTAAGGATAAAAGATTTATGTTGAGGGTGATTTATGTTAAAGGGAAATAAGAAAGAAAAGAAATCAGTTTAGAAGTAGGAAGTGGCAGAGAGAGTATGTCCATTTGTAAGACTAAAATCATTTGCTGATGAAATAAAAATGTAATATATTAAATAACTTATTCCCCCCCCCCTTAGTTTGATTTGGAATGTTTTGATGCTAATAGGTGTTTATTTTCTACTAGAGGCCTGGTGCACAAAATTTATGTGTGTGTGGTGGGGGATGGGGTCCCTCAGCCCGGCCTGCACCTTCTCCAATACGGGATCCCTCTCACAATCTGGAACTACTGGCTCCTAACCCCTCACCTGCCTGCCTGCCTGATACCCCTAACAGCTGCCCTGCCAGCCTGATGGCCCTAACTGCTTTTCCTTCCTGTCCTGATCACCCTAACTGCCTAACTGCTCCCCTCTGCCAGCCTGATCTCCCTAACTGCTTATCTGCCCTCCCTTCCTGGCCTGATCCCCCTAACTGCCTGTCTTCTGTCCCCTCCTGGCTTGATCTCCCTAACTGCCTATCTGCTCTCCCTCTCCGTGCCCTTTGGACCCCTGGCGCAGGCATGCTGAGAGCTCTCCGCTGTGCCCCCACCCCCATCCTGATTGGTTGTTACATGATGGCGTCCAGGACAATTTTCATATTCCTCTATTATTAGTATAGATTATTTTACCAAACTAATAGAAGATGGAAAAGTCAATGGGTAAAGTCAATGAAAATTGGTGCGGCCAGCAGAGTTGTTTGTGCCTGTATTTTTTAAAAGTCATTTTCACCGATGTAAAATGAATAAACTTTTGCTTTCTTACTAGTGTGTGCGTGTGTGTGTGTTGAAAAAGCAGCATGTGTGAAATTTGCTAGATGTTTGTTAAATGTGAAAATTGTAATTTCAACCAATGCAAAGACTTTATATGCCAAAGTGAAATGTCACGTTGACCTCTGCTATACTAAATTAAAATCCGAAGCTTAAATGTATAAATCACACCAAAATATTCTACAGTTACAGCAAACTTATTCTTTCAAAGCATAAACACTCATAGAAAGCCAAACCACACTCTTTTGAAGTTTCAAAAAAGGCACTTACGCAAATGTAATGACTGTAAAGTCGAGCCAGTTCCATGGGTCCCGAAGGAAAGTGAAATCCTCTAAACAGAAGCCCCTGGCAATAATTTTTATAAGTGATTCAAAAGTATATATTCCAGTGAAGGTGTACCTGGAGATAAGTATCCAGAAAGAATTGATAAAGTAACATATTTTTCATAGTAAGTCAATTTCTTATCACCCTGTCAGTGGAATAGATGAATTATTATAAAAGGAATCTGAGCAGGTTGATGTTATTTTCATGGAAATAAAACATAGCCCTTAATTTATATTCAATTCCCTAAAACATGAAGAGTGTCCTGAGAGCAGAGGGAATTTAGAATGAAATATGAGGCTAACTCAGAAACTTGGATGTTTCCAAGGTTTAAATCTTTTACTCAGAAGTTAAAGAATAAAATCACAAAAACTAGGATGACTAAAGACCTGTGGACCTCACATGTCAATGTCAATACTTTAGGTATTCTTTGCATACAGTTTTTCCTTCATAATCTTGTCCCTTTTCTGATTGGCTCCAATCTGGAGCTGTCTAAAACTGAAGAAGATCTTGGGAATAGCTCTGGGCTGTTGTTTTAAGGTCAACAGCCTTGGAGTAATAGTGGTCACAATATGGGCAGAATGAGCACCTATCACAGATCTGGACCCTCGGCTCAAATGTATTCCAGAACAGAGCCCACATTAGTTAGTGATGTTTCTGTTTTCTGAAAATGCTATTCTTTCCCCTCAGTTAGTTAAGTCCGTAGTCTATTGAATTTTCAAGTTTTAAAATCCCAAATGTTGGGATATCTTTTCTGCAATGTTTTTGGTGAAACTGATACAGGCCTGACCTGAATAGGATGTGCCTGATGGAAGGGAAAACTTGTGAGACTCAACAATGTCTTCTGATGGCATGTGTAACCCGCCCCTGTAAATTTGTAACTCACTGAATTCATCTGAAATTTACCTGGGACCAAGTCCTACTATACTGGCTCTTTTTTGCAATTGTTTTCACCACACTTGCTTTGACCACTGTAGATACTAAAGAAAAAGTGATAAGTGTCCAAGAATGATGGCTCCTGGTATCCACCAAGTGCACGTGAAGGAGAGATATTAGACCCAACTCCAGCAGGCCTACGGGTCAATGGGTATTGTCTTCCTGCTTTGTAATTGTGCTTAGAAATGCTTTTAGTAATTACACATTTTGGTTTTATTTAGAAGGTACATTAAGACATAGTTTCAAAATCCTAACTATATATTTATATTGATATGTCTAAATGTATATATTTATATCTCTCTGCCTAACATACATATATAGTCACATAGTAGGTGGTTTAAAATATAAGTTGAACTTACTCTACATTCTTTGTCCATTCAGGAGGGTTACTCATGGTCATAAACACACAGTTGGTCAAAATAGTGCACATAATTAGCATGCTGAATAATGTGGGTTATTGTTAAGGAACACACACACACACACAAAATCCAAATCTATGTATTATATAAAACTAACATTGAAAAGCTTAAACTGAATTTTAGCCAGGACTCATGAAAAATACACCATGGACAAGTTATCTAATCTCGTTAAACTTCAGGTTTGTCATTGGTAAAATGTAGCAATTATATCACCCTCACAGAGTAGCAATATAGATTAAATGAGATAATGTTCAAGAAAGCTTTATATAAGGACAAAGTGTTGCTTTTGCTACTATTACTAAATCAACATATTTACCTCCTAGAAAACTTTAGAGGGAAAGCTATGTGCAATCTGGAGTCATACAGTTTTTGAGCAGAGAGATTGACTTAAACTATTTCAGGTGATTAAAATAGTAAGTTGTTGAAGAGGGCACATATCTGCAATATTGTAATTTCTGAAACAAATGTTACTTAATATAGTTAAACACATTTAAAAATTTATGTACCGCCCTAACTGGTTTGGCTCAGTGGATAGAGCGTCGGCCAGTGGACTGAAAGGTCCCAGGTTCGATTCTGGTCAAGGGCACGTACCTTGGTTGCATGCACATCCCCAGTGGGGGGTGTGCAGGAGGCAGCTGATCAATGTTTCTCTCTCATTGATGTTTCTAAACTCTCTATCCCTCTCTGTAAAAAATCAATAAAAAATATATTTAAAAAATTTATGTACAAAGTACAGCATGATGCCAGGTGTTGGGTTGTTCTGTTTTGACTGAATTAACTATAGCAGCCATGGATATGATTAAAAGTGAATATTCTTGAAGGCCAGGACTTAACATGATGTGAATATAATTAAAATTTAGCCTAAAAGTGGTCTTGTCTCAGTTTGAGGTGCAGATTAAATGAGTTAATGTGTGTGATATGATAAGTATTAGCTAAAACAAATGACTGAAAGGGACCTAGAAAAACAAATATTGTAATCACTCTATTATAGACATCAGGCAAATAAGGCCTAAAACAGAGAAATTAGATAACTCAGCCGAGGACTAGAACACAAATTTTCTGCCTTCATATTCAATATGCTTTCTACCACAGTTTGTTGCCAAAACAAAAATTTTCCATAAGAAAAAGAAAGTTTTCATCAAATGACCACATGATGGCACTAGAAACAAAAACTAGGATATGGAAACCATACCTGTAAAAATGCTGAAATATGATTTTAATATTTCAAATCTTTTAATTTTAATAACAACATATTTATATCACTGAGGATTTTCTTGTTATCAGTTAAAAAAATAGAATGGTCTTTTAAGTTTTATAATTTTTTAAAGAACCAGGTTGTATGAGTTTATGATCGTTATACAAGTACTTCTATTTTTCTTATTGCCAAAGCCATCGAATGAGACATAATCAGAAATTAAGTTTTTGCCAATGAATATGAACAGACGAAGTTATTTGCAAAGTCCTTCTTTTTCTTTAACACCATGGGAACCACATTGCCACATTCCTAAAGACCATTTGGAAATATAATCTAAGCTTCTTTCATTAACTTCTGTAGTCTTTACTAAACAATCAGTTTTGCTTGATAGTAATAATTTAATGACTTAAATTGGAAATTCAGCCAATATTACTGTAATGCCTTCACAAAATTCATTAGGGAAGTTCAATAATTAGCTAAGTATTAGTCAAGCTCTCTGACCATCTTTCATAGAAAATATGCTTAAAGTTTTATTCTAAGGTAAACTAAACTGCTCTTTATTATAGATATGTCTAAACTTGGCTATGGAATTAGACTTCTTTGTTATATCATTCTTTGCTGCATATCCCGGGTCATTACAAACTGTGTACAAATATAGTAAAGAGTAGTATAGCTATCTTACACTAGGTTTGTAGGACTTAACACATATAAGTATTATTAGAAAGATATATGTAGATATATAATGTTAAGACTGTAAGTTTCAGTGACATCTATGTGACTAATACACTCCAAGAATAAAGCTTATAAAAAAAGAATAAGGCTTATATGACCAAAGTAGATACAAAATTAGAGTGACTAAAGCCATAAAATATATGTGTCCCAACTTAATTTTATATTTAACTACAAAGCACTTATAGATTATGTACAAATAGTTAATATTGATTACTTGAAAAGGATATGAATGTACCAAAATCTTAATAGCTATTTTCCTAATGGGATTGAAGGGAGTTAAAATGTACAGGGCAGAGGTGGCACTGAACCGGAAGATGGCCTTCCCTTTATTCAATACTATAAAAGTCTGTAAGATAGGAACACAACATAGAAGTATAAAAGTATAAACCATTTAAACTCTATTGTCTGCTTTCTATTATCTGTCACAACGACTCTTCCAATGTTACAACTTTTGATGTGCACCATGAAGACAATCTGCCCCTGGATTTCTTCCTAACAGGGAGGGCATCCAAAGGCATCACTTACCTTTCACCCAATGCTTCCATGCAATTTCATCACGCAAGACATTTTCCAAGGGAATTTATTTACTTTCTTAATATTTTAAACATCTGAGTTAAATGAATGCCTTAAAGGGGTGAATATTTCATTTTATTCTGAAAATCCTAAGACACTACATTCCTTTCTAGCGATTTCAGCTTTTCCAATTCAAATATCTTGAAAAGTAACTCTGTAGAATGCAAAATCACTCAACAAAACTAATATTTTAAAAAATAATTTTTTTTTTACCATTTATGCTTATAAAATGAATATAACCCTATTGGTAATAGGAAATAAAAACAGCCACCATCAAACCCACGCTTGGGTTAGATGGATATAACCCAATAATTGATTTTTGGAGGCCAAGTTCCTTGGAGAGTATCTGTTGACCAGGAGTGCTAAATTCTGTACTGGGATTTCTGAATTACCTGACACATTGAATTCTAATCCCAATTGACTGCCTATCTCCTGTAGTGCTTTCTTAGCACAGAGGAGTAGCTCAAAGCCTTTGTAGAACTTGGAATCCATAAATGTGAAAGAAACTGCATTCCAAAAATTAAGTATAGAAAGCAATTAGCAGTGTGCAGGAAAAAAAAAAAGCAGCAACCTACAATAGCATAGAAAAGATTCTGACTCAGTGTTTCTTAAGATGTTTACTTACAATCAGACCGAGTTGGGGGTGGGGGAAGCCATTTTCTCTGTGAAGAATATTTCATAGGAAGAGAACTTCATACCTTTTTAATTAAAATTCACCTATTCTTTAAAAGTTGTGGGGTTTTGCCTTAGATCACATTAAGACATAGCGAGCATTTACTATGTTTACTTTCTACTAAGAATCTTTGGTAAGTGTTTACATGCTTCACTTATTCTTCAGGTCATTCATTGATAGATTTCTCATTTCTTTTTCCCTCTAAATTCAAGTAAAGCAATCATTCCAAAACGTTCACTGAGTTTCTGTTTGAAAGTAGCACTTTCTGTCTGGTATGTGTGGAATGCCCTGAATCAGGGCTGTGAAAGTGTAGTCTCCCCACTGGTGCTGGTGTCCAAGTCATTGCTGGACTGGGACAACATAGTGACAGTGAGTGAGTGTTGAGAAACTTGTAAGTCAATTTGACACACTAATTTCATCAGTTGAATGCAATAATAAAAAGCGAGTGTATTTCATTGGTTTGCTTTTTCATTTTCTATTACTTAATTTTATGTATTTTATAGAAGAATGGTGACCTCACCTCTACAACAGAGAGTTTGAGAAGCATTGCTGTAACTTTAACTCTACTAGTATTTTCTTTTTAATCTTTGAAGGTCTCTAGTTCAGAATACAAAGAAAACTATATACCAAGTTCCATTGTAGGAGGGGAGAGTTTCACCTGTACTTACTGGAGGAGCAATCATCATGTCTACAATACTTAGCTCACCATTTTTTTCTGATTCATTCAATGCTCCTGTCCCTAAATGACATTCTGAGTTCACCATAAAATGTGAACAGACTTGTGCAATACAGGTGCCTTTGCCCTAAGAAGTACATGCATACAAAGACACAAAAAGGACTGAGTATGGTCCACCTTGCAAACCTACAGCATATGTTTCTTTTTTCCAAAAACATGTTAAGTAAAACCTGACAGAAATATTGAGGGCTAGGAATGGCAGAGCCAATAAAAATATAACCTAGCATATATATTTTAAAACTAAGAATCTCCTGCCTGGCCTGTATGGCTCAGTGGTTGAGCATCGACCTATGAAACAGGTCATGGTTGGATTCCTGGTCAGGGCACATGCCCAGGTTGCAGGCTCCATCCGTGGTATGGGGCGTGTAGAAGGCAGTTGATCAATGATTTTCTTGTCATTGATATTTCTATCTCTCTCTCTCTTTGTCTCTGAATTCAATAAAAAAATATATATTTTTTAAAAGATTCTTCTTACATCAAATAATATTATAAACTAATTTTTAAATAGATGCTAGTGATATAAAGACATAATAAAGAAGTTACAATTCATAGGTAGCCTAAACAATGGGCTTGAGGGTAAGAGGGATGATGATGGTACTGAATGTAGCTCAGTGGACAGGGAAAAAAATCACCTGGCTCATTCTAAGGAGACGGGACCATGCACATAAGAGGTCACCTGTGACTTTGGCTATGTGCACCTTCCAGCCCAAAGGAAGAAGGAAGTAGATAGTGAAAGGGGTGGTAAAGCAATCAGTGAATTGCAGAGGCCAAAAAAGGGGGTAGGGGAGAAAAAGAAAAATTCTGCCTTGAGGGCTAAAATAAAAAGGAGCAAAACTCAGAAACTAAGCAGAGAGGAGCCCCAAAAGGCAGTAAAAATGGCTGGAACCATTAACGTGAATAGAACGAAGCCCACTGCACCCCTGATGCTGAGAAGTAATGCTAAAGCTAAAAGTGCTTTCACATGGAGGAGTCCATACTTTGTCACAAAAGTTAAACGCAAAGGGACATAATCCTCAATTGTTCTAGCCTTAGTTGGAAACTTTCCCTGATTTTAGGTTGTAGTCCCTTTATCCTATATAATAAAAGCCTAAAATGCTAAGTGTCTGGTCATCTGTTCAACCAATCAAAGCGTAATATGCTAATGGTATGCTAAGGCCACTCAACTGCTCGCTATGACATGCACGGACCACCAGGGGGCAGACACTCCGACCAGTAGGTTAGCTTGCTGCTGGGGTCTGAGCAAGACAGGCCGAACATGCCCTAGAGCCCTGCCACGGTCAGTCTCCAGCTGGCCAGCCTCCCCAATCGTGCGCTGGTGGGGTCCCTCAGCCTGGCCTGCACCCTCTCGCAATCCAGGCTGAGGGACCCCCCTCCAAGTGCATGAATTTTGGGCATCAGGCCTCTAGTTTGCTTATAAAATTAAATAATGTGTGGGAGATAATTATTTTTAACAATACTAGTATTTACAAGAAATATATGTACATTGTGTAAGTGCTTGCAATTTGAATTCATAATGATATTGATGAAATTTACTGTACAATAATGTTTATTCTTTTTTAATTCTTTACAATTCATAGAGATGGCCAAGGCATCCTTGCTAGGACTCCTCTGCTTTTCTCAGGTTGAAACATATATACTTACCAAAAAACTTCATAAATGTCGCTTTAAAGGGTTTATAGGTTTATTTTAAATAGTCTTCCAATAAAGCAGACTTATAGAGCAACCCAATATATAGAATCTTAAATGTGTTACCTTTTTTTTATCAGTAAGTTCCATTTAGAACTGCAAATTTACTGTTTGCAACTGATTTTATTTCTATTTCCTCATCTCTGTATCTATCATCCTTATAGTTATTTGCATAGCCAAGAAGCTAAATATTTCATTTACAAGTTTCAAGAATTAATGGGACTTAGATACATGGTTCTTCAGATAATAGTATTAATAGTATTGAAGGGAGAATAGAGTCAGAAGGGAACACTGTATTTACAAGTAAAGTAAATCTAGAATTTTCAATCATATAGATAGGTGATTGCCCTCCCCATTTAACAAATAAAAAAAGTCTCAAATTGGGAAGAATTCAAAGACTAGCCAAGATGTTATGTACCTCAAATTGTATAAACAAGTACAGGGTGGGACAAAAGTAGGTTTACAGTTGTGAGTACTCAAAACAGTTTATTCTTGTGTTATTACTTATTAAGTATTGTGCTATTTCCCATATGAATAACTGTAAAGTTACTTTTGCCCCAACCTGAATTATATAAGTTTAAGCAAATCAACATTTATCAACTGTTCAATTGAGCGTGATGTTTTACACTTTCCCCTCAAATTTTTATTGTGGTAAACTACATAACATAAAATTTACCATCTTAACCATTTCTAAACATACAGCTCAGTGTTGACTTTTTCTTACACAATGTATTGGATGGCTTATTACAGTGAGGTATCTTGACATCCTTTAAATCTAAATTAGTCCTATAAAAATTTAATTAAAACAACTCAAGATACATTATTTTGCCTGAAGTCACATCAATACAAAATGAAAAGTTCAAAATTGCTGGTGGAAGAGAAAAGGCTGATCCAATAGCATCTAGCTTAAAACAGGCTTCTCTTTATAGGCCAAGGCTGTAGGGAATTCATGAAATCAGTTTAACGTGAAAAATTCTGTGCTTGAAAACAAATTTCAAAATATAGCAGTTTGATTGAATTAGAAAAATAAGATTCTATATATGAAATACCACTTTAAAGATATATTTGTAGTAACATAACTCTTTATAGCCTATATAATAAAAGCCTAATATGCTAAGTGTCCAACTGTTCAACCATTTGACTGGTCGCAATGACGCACACTGACCACCAGGGGGTAGATGCTCCGACCGATAGGTTAGCTTCCTGCAGGGGTCCACCTGATTGGGACTGGGTGAGATAGCCGAACATGCACTGGGGCCCTCCCGTGGCCCCTCCCTGGCCTGATCATGCATTGGTGGGGTCCCTTGGCGTGGCCTGTGCCCTCTCGCAATCCAGGACCCCTTGGGGGATGTTGGAGAGCCGGTTTTGGCCCGATCCCTGCAGGCCAGGCCGAGGGACCCCACCAGTGCACAAATCCATGCACCGGGCTTCTAGTAGGTATTTGTCAAGTTTTTCCACTTATCTCTTCATGTATAGTTAGTTACTAAAGAAACATTTATTGAGTCCCTATATAATAAGCTATTAATAAGTATGAGCATTGCAGATACCTGGAAAGTAGCATGAAACTAGTTTTAGGTTCAACTTTTAATTTAACTAATTTCATTGTAAAAAAAAATGTATTTTGTTTAGCACAATACTTGCAAAGCTCTATGTTATGGCTTATAGAGGAAGCAAAGATAAATACGTCATTACCTCAAGAAGCTCATAAACTAGTGAATGCTCAACTGTCTCTACTAATAGAAGAAAGTCCAAAAGGGTAAGTGAAGGTTTTCATAGACTAGAGCTGCCCAACAGAAACATTATGTGAACTATAAATCTGAGCCACATATGTAACTTTAAATATTCTAGTAGCCATGTTTTAAAAAAGTAAAAAGCAAATGAAATTCCACTTAATAATGCTTTCTTTTTAAAAAATATATTTTTTATTGATTTCAGAGAGAAAGGGAGAGGGAGAGAGATATATAAACATCAATGATGATGAGAGAGAATCATTGATCAGCTGCCTCTTGCATGCCCCCTACTGGGGATCGAGCCCAAAACCCAGGCATGTGCCCTTGACCAGAATAGAATTTGGGACCCTTCAATGCACAGGCCGATGCTCTGTCCCCTGAGCCAAATCGGCCAGGCCAATAAATGCTTTCTTTAATCCAGTATTTCCAATACATTACCATTTAGGAATGAAATCAATATTTTTGCCACACTTTCCGTACAATAATCACACGTAGCTAATGTCTACTCTGTTGGGCAGTACAGACCTAGACGTAAACCATTCATTGTACTGCAAGGTCCAACACCCCTCAGGAAGACTGCCAGGTAAAATATCATTTCTGACTTTAAAGACAAACCAAGAAAGATAGGTAAATATCCCCAGTCAAATCAGTCATCAGCAGCTTAACAATCTGTAAAGCAACATTAGAAAAATATAAGTAGGATTCATTGGAACTTATGTAGTTTTTAAAAGTGCAGACAATGGAGTTGGGTGCCAGGGTCAAAATCTGGCTCTGGTGCCTTCCAGCAGTGAGATTCTAATCCACTTACTTGACTTTCCTGTGACTTACTTGCCTGTTTTGAAAAATGTGAATAAGAATATTTAGCTGCCGAAACCGGTTTGGCTCAGTGGAGATAGAGCATCGGCCTGCGGACTGAAAGGTCCCAGGTTCGATTCCGGTCAAGGGCATGTACCAGGGTTGTGGGCACATCACCAGTAGGAGATGTGCAGGAGGCAGCTGATCGATGTTTCTCTCTCATTGATGTTTCTAACTCTCTATCTCTCTCTCTTCCTCTCTGTAAAAAATCAATAAAAATATATTTAAAAAAAGAATATTTAGCTTATAAAGGTGTTGTGATTTCAATTCTCATGCCTAGTATTCTGAATTTTAAAACAACACCACTCAGGGCCTAGCTGTTTTGGCTCAGTGGAAGAGTCCTGGATCCCCACGGGTCCTGGATCCAGTAAAGGGCATGTGCCTTAGTTGCAGGTCCTGGTCGGGTCACCTGTGGGAGGCAACCAATCAATGTGTCTCTCTCTCTGTTTCTCCCCCTCCCTTCCACTCTCTCTAAGAATCAATGGGAAAATATCCTTGGGTAAGGATTAACAACAAAATAATAATAATGACTCAGGTGATTCTTCAATAACAGGGTTGTAAATCTGTTTTGGTTAACTAGTGATCTTTTAAATTGCTCAAATGATCAATGATTATGTGCATTGATCCATGCATGATCCATGCAATAATCCATGCATTGATTAGCAAAAGCTATAAGTAACAGAGAAAGCTTAGCAATGATTCATGAACAATAGAAAAATGCAGAATACACTATTGGTTATTAAATTTATGCCTCAGCTTCAACATTTAAAAGAAGCAATTTTCAACTTCTAACATACATTGTGTTCCAAAAATGTGTTTGGAAGTCAATTGTTTAGAACTTTATTTTCCCACAACAGAGTCCTAGGTTGGGCCGCAAGGCACACCTCTCTTCCCTCGATGATGCCCTGGCATTGGCACTAGGAGAATTCCCTTGCTCTATCTTCTGCCAGAAGTGGGATCAAACTTTTTCCAGCTCCAGGCTGCTGGCTTAAGAAGAGGTTCTAGCAGGGAGGGGTAGAATGAGTCCTGGCAGAAGGAGAGATGCTTCAGAGATTTGGGTGTAGAGAACTGCATGGAAAAGTCAAGAGATTCCTATTATTGCATATCTCCGGGGACATTTCTCATCCTGAGGAAATTCCATGGCATCTAATTCTGTTTTCCTTCCTGGGGGCACTCTAAATGGTCTCACCTCCTTCCTGCCTATTTGTTATAACCTGTGGATTCAGGCCAAGATTTCCCTCCTTTCCTGGCTCACAGAGGGCTGGGAAGCTTTATCACAGGTTCCCCACCTGACCCTGAAGTGAACATCAATATTAAAATAACTTTGTTTCTCCCCGAGTCTCATTCTGCTTTTCTTTTTATTTTAGGGATAAGCAACCTAAAGAACTTGTGGCACTTGCCTGCTGGGGCCCTCCAAGCTTTAATTCACAGCCTTTACCTAATTACACATGTGACATGTAAGCCAGCAATTACAGTCAGTGTTCATGGAGGCTGGCTAGCAAGGCGTGTGTGCCAATTTTTGGTATGCAAATCAGAAATCCTAAACATGCATGAGTCTGTGTGTGTGTGTGTGCGTGTGTGTGTGTGTGTGCGCGCACACACACGCGCATAGGCATGGACATGTGTATAATCTCCAGATTTATACATCTCTGAAACTAATTCAAAATTTTAAACAATATTCCATGAGTCAACAAAACATATCTCTGAGCTCAATGCTTCACAGACAATTTTTTTCTTTGCTGTAAGCTCCTGCAAAGGAGAAGAATTTGTCTGTAGAGAAGTCTGTAAAATTGCTGTCCCTGGCCTGTAGCTGGGGGAAAGGGGTGGGGAGGAGAGCCAGTGAAGGGATGACCCATCGGAGGTGCCAGCTGGGCCCTCATCTGCCAGGGTGGGGACACCTCTGCCTCTATCTCAGAGAGGAAAACTGTAACCACAGGTGAAATGATAAACTCTGGGGATCAAACATTCCTTAGCTCTGTATCTTATCCCAGACTGTGAGTGTGGTATACTTTGACTTGTGCAGTTAGCTTTTCATTGACTGGAAAAGAACAAGTTGAGGCCCAGTTTCAGTGCAGACTTGTGTGAGAACTTTATGTCAACTTCTACATCTGAAGGGAGAGAATTACAGTAGTACTAACCTCAGACTTCTTCTGAGTATGAATGAAATACAACTTGTGAATGCCCTAAGTTCTAAACTACCATAAAATGATAAGGATTAAAAGATTCAAAGCATGTGTCTGTCTGGCTTTCAAGTATATACACATATGGACACATGTTTCTGAAAGCAGTGCCACTTTCCACATTGGAAATTTTTGTTCAATAACTTTCCTCCCAAATTCCATATTTAGGAAACAACGCCATTAGCTTGTTCCCCCTGTTACTTAAATGTTACACCTCCAAAATAGAGTCTGATCCTACCCATTATTCTCCATCTTCATTGTCAAAAATCTAGACCAAGTGTCCAGAGGACTCCTAATTGATCTTTTAAAATGTAAAGTGGCCCAGCTGGTGTGGCTCAGTGTGGAGTGTCGATCTCTGCACCTTCCCCAGCTCTAGGCTGTCAGTGTAAGAACTTATAATAATTTTGTTTGAGCCCAGCTGGCCTGGCTCAGTAGTTGAGTGTCAACCTATGAACCAGGAGGTCATGGTTTGATTCCCGGTCAGAGCATATGCCCGGGTTGCGGGCTCAATTCCCAGTGTGGGGCATGCAGGCAGCAGCCAATCAATGATTCTCTCTCATCATTGATGTTTCTATCTCTCTCTCTATCTCCCTTTCTCTCTGAAATCAATAAAAATATATTTAAAATGTAAAGTGGACCATGTTACTCCTCTACCCAAAGCTTTCTGATAATTCATTTTTCCCTTAAACTTCAAACTCTTTCAGATGTACTAAAAGGGGCCTTTTGCCTGGCCCCAGGCCCACATCCCAACCTCATCCTATTCTCTTCTTAGTACAGTCCAGCTCCGTTAAACTTCCTCTGATAGACTGTTCTTTCTCTAGAAGATGCTTCTTTCTCTTCTCTTTTCTGTCCTTCAGATCCCAATTTGAATGCCATTTCTTTACAGCAGCACACAATTGAAGTGTCCCGAATCTGTCCTCTTTGAAAAATAAGGTGCTTATCAGACAACTAGAATCTGGTGGGAAATGAAATTATCTACTTATTTTAGAAGCTGATGCAGACCCAATGAGTCTCTAAGATTTTAGTTTTTACAAAGGCAGGGGATGCTCCTGATGGAGGAAAAATAGTGAGGGACAAGTCAGCGTTGGGAAACACTGCCAGCCTGGGAGAAAAGGACTATGGCTAGCAAAGTGGCATGGACAGAGGGTCAGGAAAAGCAGAAACAGGCTTATTTAGATTCTATCACTGGCTTGTCTTTTCCACTGTATCATTACTACAAGTGCAGACCCAAAGTGGCATGGCAATGGGCTATGGAAGCTGAGAGATCAGGTTTAAATCTAATCTCTCTCACTTAATATCTTTGTGATCTTAGGACATTACTTCACCTCAGTCATTATTTTTAAATACAGACAAAAGCAATCTTGGAAGGACATGCGTTTTAAATAAGAACTGTATGTACCTGATACATTTTGTATAGAATACAGAGCTCTAGTTTTTGCCTGCCTCACATACCTTTTTAAACAGGCCTCATCTCTTCTTTTTAGAAAAACCACTGCCCCATGTCTGCCCTTGTGGTTTCTGATGAGCCGACTCACCCGGTGGCAACACAGGTGAACATGTGACACTGTTCTGACCAATGAGACCATCACAAACCCTTAGCCATGTGACCTAATTAGAACCAATTCCAGGGCTTTTGTTAGAGTTTTGGAAGAGACAGTTCTTTTTCTTGAGGTTACTAAGCTGCAGGATGTTAGTTTAGTGCCACTGGGGGCTATTTGTGCCATTGTTTGGCCAGCCTACCAATGCAGCTAGCTTGGGTGAAAATAGAACTCAAGATGGAAAAGGACTGTATCCTGATGATGATGTTGTAGGTACTGGATCTTTCAATGTTAAAACCAGATTCACCTACATATTTCTTTCTTTCTTTCTTTCTTTCTTTCTTTCTTTCTTTCTTTCTTTCTTTCTTTCTTTCTTAAATTAGTTTCTGATGCATTTTGGTCACTTTGACTTGAATGGTCTCTTACTAACATAGCAGGTACTCAATAAAGGCTAACCATTATTTAATTATCAATATCATCACCTTGGGATTGTTTCTGAGACAGAGGCTTAGAGGTACCAAAAAAGGGGCTTAAGGAAAAAGTTATGGGTGGGGAGGAGAAAGAGTTAAAGGCAATTATACTGTGTTAGATGTAAGGGAGATACTAGGTGACTGGTAATTCAAGAGGAGCTAGTAATATGCAAAAAATTGTAAATTGGGAACTGTCTATATGATAAGTCATGTAATCATAATCTTTTAATTACTATCTACTTTTCTGATTTATTACTAAATTATTTTTTGCAAGAAAAAATATGCCCTAAACCCAATTAAAAACAAAGTAAATAATTTTCTCTACCCAATATAATAACTAAAAATTCCTGTAGCAATAACAGACCAGGCATGAATTAAAATAGCAAATTCATGCATGACTCTTCATGCAGGCCTGATAAAGAAGCAGTATGCATCTTTTTAATTTCTTTTATTATTTTTTATTTTTAAATATATTTTTATTGATTTCAGAAAGGAAGGAAGAGGGGGAGAAAGAGATAGAAATATCAATGATGAGAGAGAATCATTGATTGGCTGCCTCCTGCATGTCCACCCCTGGAGATGGAGACCACAACCCAGGCATGTACCCTTGACCAGAGTCGAACCCGGTACCCTTCAGTCTGTAGGCTGACACTCTATCCACTGAGCCAAACCGGCTCGGGCTATGCACCTTTTTAAAAAGAGCTGATAAAAAGAAAGAATAAGTTGTTTCTATATGGTCCATTAGACATTTTTAAAAGATAAATTTCTACTTTCCATAATGAACAAACATCCATTCTCACTACAATTCTAAAATACCTCATTTTATTGTCAGTGCACTGTCACACTGTCAAAAGGATATTTCCTCCCATGGTGCTAGTGAGTCATCTGTAATTTTAAGAACATGAGAAGGGAGACGTTTTCTGTAATGAAGAGTGGGTGAAGAATTTGAATGCATAGCCAAATGGTACAAAATCAACCCAAGCTATAAAAGTAACGGTGAGAAAAAAAAATCCCATGGAGGGGGCCGGGGGAGGTGAGTTCACAAGCTCAAATATGCCTTGCCACACAACTAAAGTAAATAAACAAGTAAAAGGAATCGAACCTTGAATGATGTTCTGAAGAACACTGGACCAGAGCTCACATGGCATGGGGAATTCTATGACAATATTCTGATAGCACTCTTTTCTTTTCTTTAGTTCTTACCTTGGGCTTCTGAAGGCTTAAAGCATCTGAGGGTCTGGGAAGTTCCTAATGCTTCCATGCACCAGGAATGCTCATGAGATGGTGTCACTGATCATGGATTAAACTACTTTAACAATTTCAGTAACATTTTTAACATTATGTAATTTGTACACTTTAAACTGGAGCAAAGAAGATAAAAATATGTGGGCATATGCCATCTGGAAATACACCATCAGCAGTGACAATTCCATAAGCTCACTGAAATTGTCTTTGTAGAAGATGACAGAGAGCTTAGCGTTGTTTCTATTTCTTACACAATACATTCCATCTATGCTGCATATATGTAATTTAATCAAAAGTATAACAGAAAAAAGAGATCCTGCAACTGTTTTTATAGTAGTACTAGAGACCCAGTGCACGAATTAGTGCATACATGGGGTCCCTCGGGGTGGCCTGTGGGCATCGGGCTGAAACCCACAGTCCAATGCTGCCTGCAGCTCCTACCTGCCGCTCCCACTCATCCTGGCCCCACTGTGCCTGCCATGGGCTTGTGCCCAATCAGTCCCGATTGGGAGAGGTTCATGCCACCACAGCAGTGCTCTCCAGCCATAAGCCCTGCATCTGGAATCCTTCTGAGGGAAGTAGCCTGAGGGATCTGGCTGAAACCGGCTCTCTGACATCACCTGAGGGGTTTCGGATTGCAAGAGGGCACTGACCAGGCCGAGGGACCCCATCGGTGCATGATCAGGGCTGGAGGGGGACAGCAGGAGGGCTCCAGAGTGTGTCCGGCCCATCTTGCTCAGTCCCAATCAGCTGGACCCCAGCAGCAAGCTAACTTACCAGTAGGAGAGTTTGCCCCCGTGTGGTCAGTGTACATCATAGCAAGTGGTTGAGCAGCCTTAGCGTATCATTAGCATATTACACTTTGATTGGCTGAACAGTTGACTGGTCACTGGATGACCGGACACTTAGCATATTAGGCTTTTATTATATAGGATTGCTTTGTTTATTCTGTATATTATTAAGAAAGAAACTAGAAACTGTATATAGATAAGAATGACCCCTTAATTATCGTACTTGAGAAAAATCTTAGGACAGTCACTGGCTTAACTGAGGTTTACATATTCCAACTCACTGAGGCAATACAATCCACATCCTCAATATCAGTAACAGTGGGAAATCTCATTCTAAGAAGCATTTTCTCTAGTGACATTTCCACAATTAGACCCTATAGCTATGCCAGAGTCCTGTGCATGTGTATTGCATTGTTTTAATGATGATCACTCTTCCAATCTCAGATATTCAAGTCACTAAAATAAAATTAGTCATCAAATATCAAAAGAAAAATTATTATTTTTAAAAGGTTATTATTTTGCTAAGCATTCAAACCTTAATCATAGCAAAAAAATTCAGAATTTAAGATTATCCCTGCATATGAAATAATACAATTACAAAAGAAAATTTAAGACTAGACAACTGTATAGGCAACTAGAGAAAGTTTTAAAATATGAAAATGCAAAATAGTGAAATTTCAAACACAACTCAATCAGGTATCCTAAATATACCATATTGGTTTTAAAGAACTTGTAAAAGTTTCATTTGCATTGCTTTGAATGACTTACATTTGAAGAATCATTTAATGTCAGCTCAATGTGAAAGCAATGGAAGTGTCTTACCTTAGAGAAAACTCCTTCCTGATAACAATATTTTTCTTATCAGGTTGTTCTACTTGCTCACTGTGATTTGTTCCAAAATTCCAAAATATTTT
Organism: Myotis davidii; assembly: GCF_000327345.1. Taxonomy (NCBI): domain Eukaryota; kingdom Metazoa; phylum Chordata; class Mammalia; order Chiroptera; family Vespertilionidae; genus Myotis; species Myotis davidii. The sequence goes on from NW_006293001.1 coordinate 6,174,585, forward strand.
TCCTTCCTCACACAATGTGCATTTGAAGATAAGGATAGAAGATGTTAATGGCAAGTCTGAATGTGAACCTAACAAAGTTTATAAGGGTAACATCAGCACAAGAATTGGGCTGACTAGTCATTTCATCAGAGTTGGTCTTTCACACCCAGTTTTAAGACCATTCGTTTCAGTATTAAAAAGGGGTTGCATAATTTTGTTTTCCATCTGCCTTTATATTCTTTACTAGAGGCTTGGTGCACTAAAATTCATGCACTCAGGAGGGTCCCTCAGCCCGGCCTGCACCCTCTCACAGTCCAGGACCCCTCGGGGGATGTCCACCTGTCCCTGGGGATCGGGCCTAAGCTGGCAGTCAGACATCCCTCTGGCAGCCCAGGAGTCCTTGGGGGATGTCCAACTAATGGCTTAGGCCCGCTCCCCCTAGGGAGCCATTAGTTGGTCATCCTTAGAGCTGCTGAGAAGGCAGGAGAGGCTCCTGCCACTGCCACTGCATTCACAGCCTTCAACCTGGCTTGTGGCTGAGTGGAGCTCCCCCTGTGGGAGCACACTGACCACCAGGGGGCAGTTCTTGCATTGAGTGTATGCCCCCTGGTGGTCAGTACATGTCATAGTGACTGGTTGTTCCTGGTCATTCCACTCTTAGGGTCAATTTGCATAGTACCCTTTTATTATATACTACAGGCCTGGTGCACAAAATTTGTGCATGGTGGTGGGGGGGTCCCTCAGCCTGGCCTGAACACTCTCTATTCCAGGACCTCTTGCAATCTGGACCACTGGCTCCTTACTGCTCACCTGCCTGCCTGCCTGATTGCCCCTAACCACTCTTCTTGCCTGCCTGATCACCCCTAACCTGCTGGCCTGATTGCCCCTAACCGCTTTGCCTCAGCCCCCGCCACTGTGGCTTTGTCCAAAACAGCGTCTGGAAGATGTCCGGTCTATCTGGTCTAATTAGCATATTACCCTTTTATTAGTATAGAGGATTATATATCACTTATTATGAACCAATAATTTTATTTTGGGGACATCCTCTCAAGATAACAAATTTTATCAGTCTGAAAACTTTAATTTAAGCAGGAGTGGGAAACCGTTTTTTTGCCAAAGACCATTTGGATATTTTTTTAACATCATTTGCATCATACAAAATTATCCACTTAAAAATTAGCCTGCTGTCTTTGGTCAAACATTTAATTAACTCACCCCCTCATGCCTTGGCAGGGCCAGACCAAATTATTTCTCAGGCCTTACACAGCCCACAGGCTGAGCATTCCCCACCCCTGAGTTAAAGGGAAATATGAATTAGGTTATCTGATTTTCACATGAAGAATCTCTGCTTTTGTCAAACTGCATTTTGTTAGTTTGGTCTTTATCAAAACATTCATTTGAAAAAGAAAACAAAACAAAACACCATTCATTTGTTGTTTCACAAGTAAGGATACAGCATATGAGCTGGGATGCTAGATTCCAGCCCTGTTTGATGAAGACCCTGTGTAGCTTTAACAATTTTTAGAAGGTGTTTACTGCTGGAGAGATGCGGGCTGGGTGTCTTTGAGTAGCAAAAGGCCTTCTGGGGATCGATCCCCCTAACCCATAATAAGAGAAGTCTTTGAACAGACTAAACATGTCCAATATCTACAAATAAACTAGCACACTCCATGGGGTGAATAAATTTCTGTCGAGAACACAGCAGAGTCATTACCTCAATAATGAAGTACTTTTCAATAAGTTGAAATGTTTAAATAACTTGATTATCTGCATTTTTACTTTCCTCATACAAATAAACCCCTCCTAGTTTGTTTAATTTGGGCTTTAGCATTTCAGGTGATATATTAAATTATATTCCAAAGGACTGATTTAAAAGTGCAACTTTTCTTATAATTTGAAAGGCAGTTATGAAATGGATAATCTCTTACCTACTAAGATTTGGCACTATTATAAATAATGTTAAATAGAGAAAAATAAAATCTTTGGAATATGATTATCTCTTCCTATAATGTAAAATGGGCAAATGCTTGGTAAAAAGTGTGTTACACTTAAACCAGCTATATCCTGAAACTTAAAAGAAAAAAACACACACAAACACAGTGCTAGTCATTCTTTTGTGAGGGTTTTTTTTTTTATCTTTGAAACTATAGCAATGAGAAGTGATTTACAAGACTGTCTCAAATCCACATATTAAAACTGCCAAACTTATGCATTTGACAAAGGCTAATTTCATGTTATTAAGAACTGTGTCAGCACCATACAGAGCCTAGTGTATTTTAAGGTCCATGTCCAACTAAAATATTTCATTTGCTCAATTACAATCTTTGTGCCTTACCCTTCCACCAAGAGTTCAAAAATATATTGTGTCAGATGAAAAAGTTAAAAATATGTTGCAATCCAAAATCAATACAATGATCATTTTTTGTTTTATCCTTTTCTGTAGTCTCTTCTTCTTGGTTTGGTGAAATCATGGTCTTAATAAAAGATTGGGTGCTTAATACAAGATACTTATTTCAAGCATGGAAACAGAAAATGCAAGCATTAAAATATCTTATACATTCTTCAGAATACTATATTTTTCTTAATTCTTATCAATATAAATATATTTTTACCAAAAGTTGTCATTTTTTAAAATTGGAGTTTATATACAAATGTTCCAGAAATTAACTGATTTACCTATAACATGCTTTAGAAATTGGAAACACTTGTGGCATCAAATTTTGTTCCATAAGAAATTAATAATAATATTTTTGAAGTCTTAATGTGATAATTCCAGGATTTTCTAGTACAGAAAACATAAAATTTTATAATAAATATAATCTTGGGGTAGACATTTTTAATTCATTAAATTAGCTGCCTATAACTTAAATTTGTTATTAGGTATCTGTGGCGGTGCATTTGGAAAGCTCCGTCGGTTATGATATATTCATTCTCACGTATGTGCATAAACGCATGCAAACATGTTTTATTTCTTAAACAGAAGGGTACTTAAGACTGTGCTAATTCAGCCTGTGTCGGTGCTACAACCATCCAAGGTATGCAGTAGGCAATTAGCAGCAAAACATGCCTGATAAAAAACACTCACTTTTTTATTGATGTAGTACGGGTCCAGGTCCTCCAAAGGCTCTGACACCATCCCTGGAGGGATGTCTCCATAAATAAACGGAAGGTTCCTTCCAGCTTCCAAGTCACTATTTGGCTTTGGGCCATTTTCATCGTCATCTTTCTTGTCTGGTTTGGGATTCTTAGCTTTCTCTTCTGCAATGCGCCTTTCAATAGCCGCAAGAGATTCTCTGGTGAAGAAGTTGAAGCTGTCAGGTCCTGGTGGTACAAGCACTGTTTGCTCCATCTTGTCATCCTGCACATTTTAATTACCATTTACTCCACATATGAAAGTCCTAAAAAGAAAAGAAAAGAATGTTGACATTTCTTAAGGAGATTAAGAGAAGACTTAATATCTATAAACTCTTGCATTAAACATTAGAGCATTGACATTTTTGTTTCCAATTAAATTGAAATGTAATTATTAAATGTGAATCTTTTTTGTAGTAAGAACATTTAATCTTAGGTCTACCATTTTAACAAAGTTTTTAAGCGTGTAAGACAGTATTGTTAACTATAGGCATGAAATTGTACAACAGGCTTTTAGCACTTATTCCAGTTACTTCAGGAGTGAAAAAAAATCACTAATTGGTCTTAAATGAGAGCTTTCTCTTCAGTAAACCCTAAATATACTAGAGTCCTTGATATAAAACTGGAACAGACATAGACCTGAATAGAAACTCCCCATTTTTCTCTCACCCAGATCCTGGTAACCACCATTCTATGGTTCTATGATCCTGGCTTAACAGACATGGTTTGTATCTAGGATTTTATTAAGTGTACCAACATTGTTTATTCAGTCTTATGCTTTGCAGATTCAGGAACTGTGCCATAAGTTAAGAAAGTGGTTCAAGTCTAGCCTTAATTAAAGTACATTAGGCTAAATACCACCATGTCCCTAGTGGGCTGTTCACTCTGTAAGACACACAGACGATGAGGATGTAACCCCATAGAGACAATGGTTAGTTCATCAACAGGACGAAGTGGAAAGGGAGCTGTCTCTTAGAGGATATAAAACCCAACCTTCTAGTACCTGGCTGGTGTGGCTCAGTGGTCGACCCATGAACCAGAAGGTCACGGTTGGATTCCAGTTTGGGGCACATGCTCAGGTTTCTGGCTTGATCCCTGGTAGGGGCATGCAGGAGGCATCCAATCAATGATTCTCTCTCAAGATTAATCTCTCTCTCTCTCCCTTCCTCCCTGAAATCAATGAAAATATATTTTTAAAAAGTCCAATCCTCTTGTCCTGACAAGTGGCCCCTGGCCAAGGTGGTCAGAACAGTTTGCTGCAGCCAACCTTAATGACCAATCAGGCTGTTCTGACTGAGTCTTCTTTTCTGAGATTTGAGACAACTAAAACTGTGACCTGGTCATGTCATTAGCCATGTTGAGGTTGTCGTACTTGAACACATACAGAAAGAGACAAGTAAAGGCTGGACAAATGCTTTTGATGTGACTAAGAATGACAGAAAGACTAGACTAGAAAGAAACTACTAGATTGGGTCATGGTGGAAGATAGCTAAAGTTGCTGGAGACAGCAGGGTTCTCCTATTTCAGGGGAGAAAACATGACCAGAAAGAAGACAGGATACCATGAGCTCAATAGGAACTGCACTATTTTTCTTCACTAAAGCAATAATAATATTCTTGCTGATACTATAGTCCTATAGTGCTATAGTCCTGTTATGAGAACTTGAGGCAAAACTCTCAACTCCAGATAGCAGAGTCAGGCCTGATCTGATGCCAGAGGCCAAATCCCAAATGTATTATTTTCAGGCATATTTAATATGAGCTCAAATTTCACAGGTATTATTGAGCCAGAACTTCACAGAGCCCATGCTACTGCTTGGCCTCAAGGTTTATTTGGATACTGAATTAACTCATTAAGGTCAGCAAGCTATGATACGGCTAATTGCATCTTTTGTATATATGAATTGCAATAATAAGATTGTAGCTGTAACTGATCTTTGACAAAGGGACAAAGACAATATAAAAGAGCAAACATGGTCTTCTCCAAAAAATAGTGCTGGACAAACTGGACCTCCACATGATTTTATATATATACTAGAGGTCTGATGCACGAAATTTGTGCAAGAGCCTTAGCTCCGGCCCCTGCCTACCACTGCCATGGCCAGGGGCCTCTGCTGCCTCTGCCACAGTCCCCGCCCACTGTGGCTTTGTCTGGAAGTAAGGCCATCCTGAATGACATCTGGTCTAATTAGCATATTATGTTTTTATTATTATTGAATATATATACATGTTATATATTATTCACTTTACAAATATATATATACATGTTATATATATTCACTTTACAAAACTTAACTCAAAATTTATCACAGATCTAAAGGTAAATTTTAGAACTATAAAACTCCTAGAAGATAAATTAGGATAAAATTCAGATGATCTTTGGTTTGGCAATGACTTTTTAATGAATACTGAAAGCACAATCCATTAAAGGAATAATTGATAAGCTGGACTTAATTAAAATTAAAAACATCTGCTCTGTGAAAGACAATATCAACTAAATAAAAAGACAATCCACAGAAAATATTTGCAAAACCAAAGCTGATAAAGGACTCCTATCCAAAATATACAAAGAACTCTTAAAGCTCAACAATAAGAAAACAAGCAAATTGATTTAAAAAGTGGGCTAAAGCCCTTAAAAAATAGCTCACCAATGAAGACATGCACATGTTAAATAAGTATATGAAAAGATGCTCCACATCATATGTCATCAGGGAAAAGCAAATTAAAACAATGAGATACCATTGCATACTTAATAGAATGGCCAAAATCCACAACACTGACACCACCACATGCTGACAGGGATGTGGTTCATTCATTGTTATTGGGAATGCAATACAGCCACTGTATGTTACAGCCACTATTGAAGACAGTGTGGTATTTTCTTGCAAATGAAAGCTTACTCTTACTATACCATCCAGCAATTGCCTTCCTTGATATTTACCCAAATGAGCTGAAGACTTATGTCCTAAAAGACCTGCACATGGATGTTTATAGCAGCTTTATTCAAAATTGCCATCATTGGAAGCAACCAAGATGTCCTTCAGTAGATAACTGGATACAGACAAGGGAATATTATTTAGTGCTAAAAAGGAATGAGCTATCAAGATATGAAACCACATGGGGGGAAACTTAAATGCATCTTACATATGTGGAAGAAGTCAATCTGGAAAGGCTGCATACTGTCTGATTCTAACTCTATGAAAAAGACAAAACTATGAAGACAGTAGAAAGATCAGTGATTGCCAGGTGTTGGGGGAGGGAAGGATGAATAGCTAAGGCACAGAGGATTTTTAGAGCAGTGAAAAATTTCTGTATGATACTGTAATGGTGGATACAGGCCATTATATATTTGTCCAAACCCATAGAACGTTCAATTCTAAGAGTGAACCCTAATGTAAATTATGAACTTTGAATGATAATGATGTCTCATTGTAGGTTCATTGATATAACAAATGTGACTTTTTGGCGTGCACTGTGGATGGTGGATGGTGCTTTCGTGGGGACTGGACATATATAGGAACTCTAATTCCTGCTCAATTTTGCTATGAACCATAACAAGTCTATTTAAAAGGGGAAAATACATTTGATGAAAATTTTATAAATAAAATAAGAGTTTTTTTTAAGTTTTGAATAAACTGAAAAGAAATATAAATGGATGAAAAGGCACGTCTTATTCTTGCATAGAAATACAATATAATAAAGATGAACTTTTCCTGAATTGATGAATAATTTAAATGTAGCCCCTATAAAAATAACAGAAAATTCAGAACTATACAAACTTATTTGAAACTTCGTATGGAAAATCAACCAAACAAAAATAAACAGAAAATTCTTAAACTCCGACTTAAAATTCCTCTTTATTGTAGAAGCCGTGGTAAATCAAAGTGTTTAAAATTTCCAAATAATAGATTACTATATTTTTTCCAATAATTTGTTTATTTAAGCTTAGTTTTATCAAATACTGGGATAACATTTATATGTGAGCAATTTAACCCATATTATAATGATATTATATTGAGGTTAATGAAAGTGTTTCTTAACTCTAAGTATACCTTATATTCAAATCGTTTTAAGAATAAACTCTATATTACAGTAATTATAAGAATAAAATTTAAAAAAATGTTTCATATGGAATACCTAAAACTGTTAAGTATAATGAATATTAACACTTTGTCAGTAATATTATAGAAAAAAATCTGAATTATATTTAAAATCTGTACATACTTTGCTAAAAAATACAGAAATAAATTGTTTTCTATCTACATTATACCGCACTCTTTTTTAAAAAAAAAATATTTTATTGATTTTTTTACAGAGAGGAAGAGAGAGGAATAGAGAGTTAGAAACATCGATGAGAGAGAAACATTGATCAGCTGCTTCCTGGACACCTCTTACTGGGGATGAGCCTGCAACCAAGGCACATGCCCTTGACTGGAATCGAACCTGGGACCCTTAAATCTGCAGGCTGACACTCTATCCACTGAGCTAAACCAGTTTGGGCAATATACCTCACTTTTTAAAAAAATGTATTTTTATTGATTTCAGAGAGGAAGGGAGAAGGAGAGACAAATAGAAATATCAATGATGAGAGAGAATCATTGACTGGCTGCCTCCTGCAAGGGAGGTAAAGCCTGCAACCTGGTCATGTACCTTGACCGGGAATCGAACCAGGACCTCTTGGTTTCTAGGTAGACTCTCAACCACTGAGCTATGCTGGCCAGGCATACCTCACTATTTAGTGTAAAAATTTTTACTGAATACTTTATATGGTCTTAATTTCTGAAATTATACCTCATTAGATATGGGAGAGAGACACCTCACAGAATCTGTAGTTTTGGCTTTCACCTTTCTCTGTACATGAGAACAAGCATTTAAATATGTGTTTGGATTGACAGAGGAGCCCTTTCAAACGAGAAAAGCAACATAACTTTCTTGGTGAGAAAATACTTCAAAGAGATGGCATATTTCCCTTATGAATAATGACAGGCACTTAGAAAAAATAAAAAAGAGGAGAGAGAGAGAGAGAGAGAGAGAGAGAGAGAGAGCGAGAGCGAACTAACAATAGCTAGAAACATAAAAATAAAAGGAAGTATACATTAACAGACAGCAAATTTGAAAGAACAACAAAAGGATATTGGGAATAAGTAATGTAGTGGGCAATAGAAAAATGATGATTTTTAAAAAAAAATAAGACAAGCAAAACTGAAGTAGAAACCAATTAGAAAAGAACTCCTAAAGAAGAAAAAAAATCCAAAAGCAAATAAATGGAAGCCAGAGGCTGTGGGAAATTTTTTTTTTATAAATAAGCAAAGTAGAATTTGCAAGTGGAAAGAAATAGTAAAGTAAAGCAATACTATGATAAATATTACTTAATATGGGTGAAAGAAGAATAAGAGGAGGAAATTTATTAGAATGTACAAATAATAAATAAAAGCAACAATACATTCTGGTGATATAAAACTGGTGTAAAAGAGGAGGAGACAGTCTATAGCATTAGAATGCTATTTTAATAATACTACACATTTGCAGGGGGGTTGTCGGATCCAAAAGTTAGTAATGATAATGTTCGGCATCACTTCTAAGACACTCCTATTTCATTCCATTTACTACTATAATAAATATTTTAGTCTGGATGAGGTTTTTTCTTCTGGACATTTCATATCTCTCTTTCGCAGCAATTACACATGTATTACATGTTGGACTTGAGTAAGCATCTATCACAGCCAAAAGACTTTGTCCTGAGGTGGCTTGGTGAGCAATATGGTTTTGGTTACCTTCGTAGCACAGATGGAGAAGCTTCATTTAATGTAAGCATAACTAATGAGGTCTCACAGTTCCAACTGCTTTGGGCATCTGTATTTTTCCACCCACATAGATACATCTACAATAGCTCAGAATGGAGTACTTCATTTTCATTGTGGCATTTCACACAAAGGTCTTAATCTTATAAATGCTTTTGTACTTGAATATGGCCATTTATACATTAATTACTGTTCTACTTCTTTTGGGGAGCACCTCTGACCATGACTACTCAGGCCTGCATGGGTAGGTCTAACTCTGGAGTTTGGTTAACAGTCCCTTTGGGTTTTCACACAAAGCTACACTCGACAAACACACCTCTATGAGGTTACAAGATGATGCTCTGCTACATATCTGCCTTAGTCTTCGGTTTAATTTTTGTCTTTGTTCAGAATCCATGTGAGAAAGAGGGGTGGTCTTTACATGATGCCCTTAAGAGACTTCCAACATCCACAACTTTGCATTCTGACGCCATTGTGGATTTAGTAACATAATCCAGTAACTTTTCATGGGAGTTGTTTTTGTTTGTTTGCTTGTTGGTTTGTTTAACAATGTCCTTAAATCCCATGCTCTTTTTAAAACCTAAAAGTAATCCCCTCTCTCCATTCCTCTCCCCCAACAATGCTGAGACAATTATTTCATCTTTTCATCCAAGCTTCTACTGCTGCTATTGTGATCCATTAGAATGTTGCTATTATTTAATGCCTTATGTGACCCTGCAAGAAATTTACAAGGAAAAAAATGGACTAGTTGATGAGTGAATTCAATATGTTGTCTCAGAATGTCATGGGTTATAGCCTGTAAGTGTTTCCTTTCTGATGAGAGTATATATGTAATCCGTAATGTACTGTAATCGTATTTTGATGTTGATGTGAGCAGGTCATTAGAGTTTACAATACAGGCTTTCCAAAGAGAAGATTTAGTTTGCTTCAACCTTTGAACGTCTGAAATGTTAAATAAATTAGTTTAAGAAAATCAGACAAAGATTAGTAAATCATAAAATCAAGAAATAGCAAACATTGAAAGCCAAGTTAGAGATCATCAAAGCCAGCCCTCTCGCTTAACAGAGAACAAAGTGACATTTCTCTGTTTAGAATTTGTGTGCTTCCTACCTCCAAAATAAATATGTGATTTGTCCAGGGTCACACAGCTTATTAATGATAGAACTGGATTCAGAACTTGTATTTCCTGATTCCCAAACCAGTGCCTGCCAGTTTCGAACAATTCTGAAATAATTTTCAAGTACTAAAATGACTGTAAACTTAAATAAAATGTATGCAAATATATCACAGTAGCCATATTAAACTAGTATTCACTCAATGAATTGTATTCCTTGGAGAAACACAAAACAAATCTAGTAAATGAAGTATTTTGGCAGAAATAGAGGCAACCTTTAAAAATCTGAAAAACAAGAGACCAAAAAGAAAATACTCATAATATTTGAATTTAGAAATTGTATCGTACAGGTTTGAAACCTGATGAACTATATTTCCATAGTCAATTTATATTTTACTTCTAAAACTTTAAAAAAATTTTGCTAAACCTGGTTATTTTTAGTTATCAATTGAGCAAATCACTTTCTGTAATTCACCTGTCCCACTTAATCTCCCCAAAGGTTTCCTAACACTAAAAGTTATAACATAAGCATACAATATTTATGGATCTTGACCACCTTATACTCTATAATTTGAGGTGGGGAAAATGCATATGTCTGCAATTCTATCTTTAAGAGGGCTTGATTTTCATACTGAGGAGAAAATAGACTGCTGCCGAAATGACTGCCAGCTCCTTGTAGAGTCCCTCTGCTATTCTGGGACATTCACCATCTGGGCCTGGCAAATCGTGGACAAGTATTTGAGGTGCTTTTGTGGTGTTTCCGCCACCCACTTTATAAAAGACTGTTACTGCCACTAATAACAAAAATGATCAGGTACAATGTTATTCTTACAGTTGAGATCTCACATAACTCTTTTTTTTTTAACACCCAAGGAAGAAATTGCTGTACATAGAATTTCGTAAGCCTAGGAAATATTGCTTTATAAATTTCTTTTTTAGAAATAATTTAGTTTAGTATGTTTATGATATGTATTTCATTTGGTTTATAATAATATCCATATTTAGTATTACAATTGGGATTAACTAAACAACATACTTCATACATGTGTTTAAAACATTTACATTCTTTAATAACTTTATTATCCACCCTTAAGTTTTCATGGTAAATGCAGATTACATTTAAAATAAGGTCACATAACTAACATATGTCTACCTCTTCATTTGTGTTTTTTAAGAGTATGTTTCAGGACATTCTAATAATAAACCACAAACTACAAAATTCACTCAATCCATGACTGCCTTTGCCAATCCAATATCTATAAAATGCATTGTTTAAGACTACACAATTAATTGTTGAATAAAAGGTCTATATTAACTTCAGATACTAATGCAAAGTTAACATAAATAGCGTGATATAGTAAACTAAAATAAAACACTACATTCTAGGCATGTTTGTAATCAAGAAATATGTAACACATCACTTTTATTAATAAAATTGTACATGCCGAAACCGGTTTGGCTCAGTGGATAGAGCGTCGCCTGCGGACTGAAAGGTCCCAGGTTCAATTCCGGTCAAGGGCATGTACCTGGGTTGCGGGCACATCCCCAGTAGGAGATGTGCAGGAGGCAGCTGGTCGATGTTTCTCTCTCATCGATGTTTCTGACTATCTCTCTCCCTTCCTCTCTGCAAAAAATCAATAAAATATATTTTAAAAAAATAATAAAAATAAAATAAAATTGTGCAGCTCGGGGCATGTTTGTTTTGCCTCATTGTATAACTACTGAATTAAATGTTTAGAAAAGCACAATAGGATCTAACATTCCAGTCACATCAGTTGAAGTTAACTTTGAATATAATCCAAGTTTAGGAATATGTTTGAGGCAGTATTTGATGAATTTAAAAAAATACACAGGCCCGCCCCATTGGCAGGGCTCAGTGGTTGAGCATTAATCTATGAACCAGGTGGTCACGATTTGATTCCCAGGCAGAGCACATGCCTGGGTTGCAGGCTAGATCCCCAGTGTGGAGAGTGCAAGAGAGGGCCAATCAATGATTCTCTCTCATTGTTGATAT
>NW_006293001.1:6186711-6189595 GCF_000327345.1 Myotis davidii
GCTCACTCAAATCAGTTCCCATAATGTGCTTAAAAAAATATATATATATATGGTGTTGTAGCCCATAGGCTTGTACTCTTGCTCCACACAGAACTTTCTTATGCAAATTTAGTTCTAATAGATATTATCCTGTCTTAAATTCTATTTTTCTTTGCCATATGGCAAGTTTTATTTGGCAAAATAATTCACTGGGTCCAGTTTTATGTTCATTGCTATTTTCAGATTATGCCTTCAACTATACCATCAGATTGTTTCCTGAACTCCGGAAACCACTCAACCCAGTAAGACATAACTTGCACTTAAGTAAAATGATGCTTTGACAGTATGAGGTACTGAAATATATGTGTCCTACATTTAGACTGAGAGTCTTAGCCATTAGAAAATCATTATGTGGTGACATAGTTTACTGAAATATAAATTTGTGTGTGCTGTGCTTATAATTTTTCCTTTATCAGTTCAAGCAAATTGAATTATGAGGTCTCTAATACCTCATTTTTTTTGAAGGTATATCTGGAGGAAAGGAAAAACAAAATCACAGGGCAAATAAGTTAACTAATTTCATGTGGCCTCAATATGTGTAAATAATGATGCTTATACTAATGACGTTGGCTCCCATTTTTAACAGAAATCTCACATAGACAATTTTGAAAATACAGTTCTTGACATGGATCATATCTGTTTGCTCATGTGCTAATTGGTTAGGTTTATTTTATTATAAAATTTATCAATGTGAGATTATTCTCAAAGGTTTGGGTAGTGCATCTTTCTACATCAATGACTTTTCTCCTCTGTTGATTTTATCACTTCACTCTTGACACCATAGATCTGATACATGCATATTTCACAAGGAAAGAAAGAGAGGGTAATTTCAGATGACTATGGATTAAACTGCTAAACCTAAACAGCCATAAAACAAAAAGAAAAATACTCTTAAACATCTGTGTGCATCATAAACCTATATGTGTTTTTGAGAGATAAGGCAATTATATTTCCCCTTCAGTCTTAGAGGTGATGCAATAAATTCCTAGCAAAAGCATAAGGAAAAGTAGGAATTGGCAACACTTAACTCTCCTTATACACAGTCAGACCATAAAGTCTTCCCTTGTCACACAGTTGACAGCTTACACAAGTTTGAACTGCTCAGGGCCACTTACACATGATTTTTTCAATATAATACAGTATATAATACATATAACATATAAAACCTGTGTCAATCAACTGTTTATTGTAAGGCTTCCTGTTAACAGAAAGTTATTAGTAGTTAAGTTTTGGGGGAGTCAAAAGCTATACATGCATTTCTGACTGCATGGGAGGGTTAGTACACCTAACCCCATGTTATTCAAGGGCCAATTGTATTGTCTCTACCACTCACTGTGCAGAGACAGGTATTTTCTTATAAAATGTAACTATATTGTACACTGAACATAGCTACAAATATTTTTTTTACCTCCCCTATCACCCAGAAGAGTAATATGTACCAAATATTTTGGTTAATTGGACAATTGTTCATTAAAATTCATCTTTTAAGCAAAATTCTCCAACCATATTCTATAATTTCAGAACCTAATATTTAATATTCCAAAACCTAATATTTTTATATTATCTATTGGTTCATTCATACTTCCATTTGCCATTCCTAATCAAACAATCCAAGTTTAAAATTTCAAGTTCCTAAGATTTGTGCTTAAAATAGCACAATTTACCAAAATTAACTCAAACTACATTTACATTCTATTTCAGCTACTAGTACTTTATTGCACCACAGGCTGCATGAAACAGATACCAGGACATAATGAGCTAGCCTGCATTATATTTTTGTTTTTTATCTCCTCCTGAGCAATGATTTTAATGGGAAAGAGAACGAAACAGCTGACTAACTGAAGGGGCAAGTTATACAATGCAGAGTTCTGAAGCTACGTACCAACGCAGCAGAGAGAGGCTGCAGCGAGGCTACAAATAAAACCATTTCTGGAGTAGCACTGCTTGTTTTCAGCTGAGGAAGAAAAAAAGACATGTTCTTTTCCTCTTTTTTTTTAAACTCACATAACTAATCTAACATTACTGGCTATAAGGAAAGGTATTTACCTTAGGAAATGGTTTAGAAAGTTTTTGAAATTAGAGACATAGAACTTTTAAATATTTTAATCTATTCACCAAAGCAGAGGGGCCTTACAGGAGAGACTTTGATGCGCCCGATTTGAATAAAGAAATGAGTGCTAAACTTATTGTGGGCTTAATTTAGTGTGAGGTTCATTTTAGAAACAGGGCTTAGAAACAGGGCTATAAAAACCCAGGGATTGAATAGCGCTGGTAGAGACGTTAACTGAGCTGCAGAGAAGGGACTGATGGCCTGTTACATTTGCAGGCATTACTCAGCACTTTTGGACATTTTCACAAACTGATAAATCTTGCCAGCTGCATAAGCAAGTTGAGACCCTTTTTACTGCTGCTCCATTGTTCGTTTTTCCGCCAAAGAGACAGGGAGAAAAGACAACTTCAGCATTAAGGAAAAAGGCAAATTGTGCAACTATTCAATAAGAACGAAATCAACTCAATCTCTTGTGTCCTATATTCTCCTCCAAATCCCCTAGAAATATACCTATCATCATTCTATCTGACACATTAGAGAACCAAAATGTGTGCCGCGCTGTGTTTGGTAAATGTTTTTTTGAATGAATGAATGAATGAATGAATGAATTCATAATCAATGGCTTATCCTAGGTCATTTGCTCAGTACACAGGTCATAAGACAGCAACATCATGATCCTAGTCTCCCATCTCATTCTAACACACATGTTATCATTAAACAAAAAGAACTAAAACATATGGTCACAATGAAAATTTTTAGAGCTTCATTCAGATAAAAATTCTCCTTTCTTTGACA
>NW_006293001.1:6189652-6234988 GCF_000327345.1 Myotis davidii
AAATTTTTTTAAAATATGTTTTTATTGATTTCAGAGAGAGGAAGGAAGAGGGAGAGAGAGAGAGAAACATCCATGATGAGAGAGAGTCATCAATCGGCTGCCTCCTGCACGCCCCCTACTGGGGACTGAGCCGGCAACCCCAGGCATGTGCCCTGACCAGGAATGGAACTGTGACCTCCTGGGTCATAGTGTGGGTCTGAGGGGCCCAGAGAACCTGCCCTCTCCGATCGCAGCCAAGATGCTGCGGGTGCCCAGCAACCAGCATGGCAGCGAGCGGTCAGCGGGCAGGGAAAGGACAGGCAGGGCAGCAGAAGCTTCCTGTCCAGCGGAGAGGTGACTGATGGCCCTCAAGGCACTCAGCCCAGACCCGCTGAGTCGACACTCAACCACTGAGCCACACTGGCCAGGCCAGAGATTTATTTTTCTTAACCATGAAAGTTCAGTGGTAAAGCAATGGATTTAGAATGAGAATATCTGGGTTCACATTTTGGTGCTAATTCTTAAAAAAATTGTGACATTAAAATAATCTCTTGACCTCCCTCAGCTTCAATGCCACCATTTATAAACCATAAATGGTTGTTATAATAACTTTAGGTGTTTCCCAGCCTTCACAGATTTTTGGAAATTGTGCCCCATCTGTAAATAATGCTGAAAGATGAAACTAGACAACCGTGTTTGTACCACCTCATGTTCCCATCCCATTCCCAGAACCAGAGTCTGGTAGACTAAATGAGGACACAGATCACAGGGAACCAATCCATAAGCTTTACTGTGACAATAGGATTCTCTTTCCAGAGAATGTTTAAATTGGAGTAAGACTGAATGAGTCAGAATGTTGTTGGAACATGAACTGAGTGATCTAAAGTTGAGTGTGGGGAAGTGATATCTGGCCATGAGCAAGCAGAGGACACCAGCCAAAACAGCAAAAGAGAGATAAGCAGGAACAAGAGGCAAGCATGAAACCACTGAGAAAAAAAATGGGCTATTTTGATTTGGTTCCTGACTTCTCAGTTCCAGTTCAGGCTCTTTATGGCTTAGCTATGTTTTGGTCAAAGTGCTTTCCAATTGTATCCTTACAATAAATAGCCCGTTGTACTTATACTAGCTTGAATGTGTTTTTATTCCTTGAAATTTGGTCAGTGTTCCCTGACCAAAACTTTAAAAATGTAAAATGGCTTTGCTTATAAAAATTCTTAAATGTTAACTGCCTACCTCAAAGAGGAAAATAAAAATGGAGTTTCAAGAGTGGAAAGTATCACAGATGAAAGATAGTTTGTAGGAAGTTTGATATTTTAATTTGGGTCTACTGGTTCACAATTCAATGCTAAAAAAAAAAAACACAAAAAAAACAGGAATTCAGGCAGCAGGGCTGATATTTTATTTGAAACATTTATTGTCCCAACATGCTTTCTCACTGAGAAATTGAGCCATCTACTTTTTCATAAAAGTAGACTAAAAGAATCCTTCCAGGATAAATCTTTTTCAAAAATGGTCTTTAATGTAATTGCAAACATTTGGACAAATTTCTAGTTGGGCTGTCAGAGCTTTATGTTTTAAAGGATGGATAAGGAGGAGGAGAAGAAGAAGGAGAAGGAGGAGGAGGAGGTGAAGGAAGAGGAGGAGGAGGAGAAGAAGGAGAAGAAGGAGAAGGAGAAGGTTGAGACAAAGAGTTGTTGTTAATGTTAACTCCCGTTTTCTGACCCAATTCAGCTGAGCATTGCCAGTGGGGGGAACCCCATGTATACTGGGGGGATATCCCCAGCAACTCTGAACTGCTGACCTTTGACACCTTCTCTGCAGAGGCCATCAAAATAATCACCACCCTCTGACCTGGCTGTGGTCTGTCCCCCCCGCTCCTCCCACCCACACACCCACATCCACACACCCGGTTCTTTCCCAATGATAGACTCAAAGAAATCATTTCAAGCCCACTTCCAAGAAGACTACATTTTTTAAGAACTATGCTAGTTAGATGCTGGAGGAAGTAGGACCATCAGAGATTTGCAGTGTGCTCCCCTTTAATTAATAACTTTTCTGTGTAGACAAGGGAGTCTAACTATGTAATCTGCCATGATCCATTTAGCGTTATAAGCACAAAGCTAAACTCAAGGTCCAACAAAAAACACATTATACTTCAGCATTTGGCAACAAGTTCACCACTCTTTTTGGCTTTTTGGTCTTTATTATTCTGATTTATACTGTACTTGACTTTGTAATTCAGATCAAATCATTTTTGGAAGTAGAAAAGAAATAAACCAAATGAAGCTTTCCCTTCCTATAGCTTATGCCCATTTCCAGTGACCTTTCTTTCCAGCGATAAAAGATCCAATCGCATGCCCTCCTTGAGACACACCTGCATGTACCTGAAGGCAGGTATACTGTCTCCCTTTATGAATACTGTATAATTATTTGCATTGTTCATTTGTTTCTTTCCAATTTATGCCCAATTGCACTGATCTGCTTAGACACTCTAACAGAGAAATGGTAATAAAATAGCATAAAGATGATCCCTGATGTTTGCACACATTTTCCTTAGCACACATTATTGTCGCCTTCTAGTAATAGAAGTTTTTTTAACCCTCACCTGAGGATATTTCTCCATTGATTTTCAGAGAGAGTGGAAGAGAGAGGAAAAACAGAGATAAATATCCATGTGAGAGAAACACATCGATTGGTTGCCTCCTGCGCGTGCCCTGACCGGGATCCTGGCCAGGGAGGAGCCTGCAATGGAGGTAATGCCCTTGACCAGAATCAAACCCAGGACCTTTAGGTCCACAGGCCGATGCTCTCTCCACCAAGCCAAACTGGCTAGGGCAGGATATCTTTTTTTAATTTAGCCTGTGTCTTTGTGCTAATCAATTTGACATTTAAAAAATAAAAAAGAGTTGAAACAATAAAGTTGATCTGTACATGTAAAAATATCCTATGATCCTCCTAGTCTTCCTGTGATTAATCAGAAGCAACAAATATATATTGACTTCCTGTTAAACACAAGTCACATATTTTGGGGTAAGATTATTGATATTTACTTCATTAGAAATTAAAATAAAGAAATCATAAAAGTGTATTAATTCATTTATAAACAATAACAAACCAGTAACATGCTAATAAAATAATATATTAGATGAAAAATAATCATAGCGCTAATAATATCTGAGTGGCATTATTTCATAAATTTTCAAATCTTTTTAATATATGCCTTAATGTCTAGATTCTTAAATCTGCTTTTCATTCAATGTTATAATTTACACTTGATGAAGAAAATCTGGTCACATATAGATATCTAGCTAGAAAGTTTTAATAGCCTTTTCACATAAGTGTGAATATTCTTCTTTGATAGCCTAGCAAAACTAGACAGGTGGAATCTCAAACCGTATCAATAAACTTCTTGTTTCTGCTACATTAAAATCTATTTGCTTATCTTGCACTTTGAATGGATCCATTATCCATGCATGATTTTATATCATTATCCATTTCTCATTTGTAAAGTATCTGTTGACTAAGTCATGCAGATCTTTGAAATATTGAAATCCGTCATTATCCTTCTGCTAAGTTCAGCACTAATCACATCTGAAAATCCTGTAAATTTTGAGAAGTTGTTGAGCTCATGGTGACAAATACAAGTTTTCCAAAATTCTAATTTTTCTTTTGAAAATTCAAATGGTGTCATTGGTAACAAATATTATCAGTTATTTTTTTTTATTGATAGGCTCACTTCATTCATTTTTTAACAATCATCCGTTGAATAACCAAGTATGAATAACCATTATTTGTCTGTCAGTCATTCTTTCAAGTAAAAATGATGTCCCATAGAAAAGCAGCTATGGCCAGCCGGCGTGGCTCAGTGGTTGAGCATCAACCTATGAACCAGGAGGTCACGGTATATGTCCTGGTCAGGGCATATACCAGGGTTGTGGCTCGATCCCCAGTGTGGGGCGTGCAGGAGGCAGCTGATCAAGGACTCTCTTTCATTATTGATGTTTCTATCTCTCTCTCCCTCTCCCTCTCTAAAATTATCAATAAAAATATATTTAAAAAAAGAAAAGCAGTTTGTTCTGCTTGCAACTCAAACATTGCATGAGATTTTTGTGGTTTTTTAGGCAACTATTGTCATACTTTAGCATGTGGCAGATATTCTTTATGTGTACTTCCATTTCAGCACACAGAATATTTAAAATATGTGCACTTGCATGTCTAGACAAAATAGAGTTAATATTTTTTAGTGCTTCATCAAAGACATTTATTTAGTAAAACTGGATTTTAATGTTATTTATGTATTTACTTACTTATTTTTATTGGGAGTATATGACAGTGACTACATAATTAAAGACTACTACTACAGTTTGGTCCCACTATCTTGACAAGTGTTAAGGCCAGGAGTTTTAATTGTTCTTGCATAATAAGTGCAAATGTCAATAGAGTGAAAAAGGCAAAAAATGTTTTTGTATTATTAAGAAGATAGTTTGATGTG
Organism: Myotis davidii; assembly: GCF_000327345.1. Taxonomy (NCBI): domain Eukaryota; kingdom Metazoa; phylum Chordata; class Mammalia; order Chiroptera; family Vespertilionidae; genus Myotis; species Myotis davidii. Next base: position 6,194,124 of record NW_006293001.1, read on the forward strand.
ATGGACTCCCTAAAATGTTTCAAGGGAATTCAAGAGGGTCTGTGGACTATGCTTTGAGAATAGCTGCTGAAATCATGCCAATAATTTTTCTATTTCTTGAATTATATTCTATATGAATCAAAGACTATGAATATGCAGAGAACACAACTGTGGAATATTTTTACAGAACTCAATGAGTGGAGGGAGGGTTAGAAGTGAAATGCATAAACAAGAGGGTAAAACAAAAATGCTTAGGAATGAAAAAAAAAATAAAGAAAAGCAATAAAATAAAGTTTGGCCCCAGGAAGAGGCAGTTGAGATTCTATCCTTTGTTATTCCATTGAGAGTTTTATGGAGAAGATCACCCTTATTTTCTTTTTCTTTTCTTGCTTCTATTTAATTTCTTCACTATATTCAAACTTCCATTTTAGAATTTCTACAAAAAGCACTCTTGTCTTCATTCATACAGGTTGATCTCTAATCCTTTAAATGCCTTTTAAAAAAATGGTGTGCAATCTTCCAGACTTCTCAAATCACCCGAAACCTGAAACGCCACACCCAGGCCCATGTAGCACATAAATTATGGTGTTCTAGACCTAAAACCAGCTTGTTGCCTCTTTGGTTTTGTCCCAACGCACTAACATACATAGCCCAAAATACCACTGGCCTTTTAAAATGGCATATCACATTCCAGGGTAATATCAAAACTACTGCCTGGTAGCATTTGTCAAGTTTCAAAGTAACTCTTTTAAGGATTTTCAAATTCACTGAATTTCTTAGATTGAATATTTTATGCAACAGAACTCTCGTAGTCTTCCCTTCTCACTGAATATATTATTAGAAACCCTGAAATCTGGTTTCTTTTTTAAATTTTTATTCAATATTTCTCTTTAATTTTTAAATTATTAATAATAGCTTAAAATAAGTCATATTATAATCTAAGACTTGTCATTAACCATTTATTACCCTTCACACAGATTCCTCCCACTACACACTCAACACAAATAATTTCACATCTCCAAATGCAATACATACTAGTAATTGCCCTCATTGCCCCACTCTGCCAACTCTGGCTCAGTAGCGTACATTGTTAATTTACCCCTGTTGCCATTACATTTGCTAATGATGGTAATTTTATAACTTCATTTGCCGTAAGTTCTATTCTATATATTTAAAATTTTAATGTACATATTGTGATAGTATTTACAGGTTGGTTTTCTTTATTGTTCTCAATCAGAAGACAATTTTTACAAAAACTATTAATTGGAAATAGTAGATTCTCCATGAGTATATAATGACTTTTCTAAAATTCTGCTAAATTCTAAAGAAAAAAAAACAAAAACGAACCTGCCCACATCTTGATCTTGGACCTCCAGCCTCCAGAACTGTGAGAAATAAATTTCTGTCGCTTAAGCTATCCATTCTGTGGTATTTTGTTATGGCAGCCTCAGCAAGCTACAGCAACAACCAATCCAATATGAATAGAATTCTTTTATCTCTAGTTCAATGATTTCCCTTTAATGGTATTTATAGAACAAAAGCAGACTAGCATCCTGGCCCATTTATCTTAGTGGTTAGACCATCAGCCCTGGGACCAAAGGGCTGCGGGTTCAATTCCAGGTCAAGGGCACATATCTCGGTTGCAGGTTCCCCAGCTCTGGTAGGGGTGCGTGTGGGAGGCAGCCAATCAATGTGTCTCTCTCACGCCTATGTTTCTCTTTCTCCTTCTCCTTCCTCCCTTTCACTCTTTCTTGAAATCAATGGAAAAAAAAATATCTTCAATTGAGGATTAAGGGAAAAAAGCAGACTAGCAACAAATATCATAAAAGGCATGGATAATGTTTGTGTAAGTTTGGTAAAGCAGGTGCAATATATTAGAGATGTTTCTTAGAAATAACTAGTAATCTTTCTCCTAAAATATTAGGTCCTTACTGAACTGTACATCATTATCTTCTTAAATTTCCAGTAGAGTAAAAATGAATATATTTTAAATTAGAAAGTTTGACATGAAGTTAGGTCAAAAAAGTGTTTAACAGTTAAGGTCATATGGGTCAATTTTCTCTTTAAAGTTATGTGAATTCTCAAGAAAGAAGAATATCGCTGCTCTTTTCTTAAATAACATGTTGTCCCTAGCACCCAGTGTATAAAGGTATTGTTAATAGTAATTTGCTAAAACATAGATGCACGTATATATGGCACAGCCAACAAGATTAACAAGACAATTCAAGGGGAAAGAATAGTTTTCTAAACAAACAGTGCTGCAACAGCTGGATAGCAACATGTAAAAGAATGAAGTTGGACCCCTGACTCACATTATATACAAAAATTGGCTCAAAATGGAGCATAGACTTAAATGTAAGAACTAAAACTATAAAACTTATAGAAAAAATATAAAGTTTCATGACTTTGCATTTGGCAATGATTTCATGTATATAACTGTTAGGGGCAGAAATAGAGGACTGGGGATTAATTATAGTTATAAGAAATATTAATCATGCTAAATTAACCATGACTGCTCTGCTCTGATTAAAGAAAGCCCATTCTAACACCTGGCTGAGAGTGTACTCCCCAAATCATGGGAGTTAACCTCAGAATGCAATCCATTCTCCTTTCCTGAGAACAGCCTATCCCCATGGAAAGATTAACAACCTTTTTTAAAAAGTATATATTTTATTGATTTTTTTTGTTACAGAGAGGAAGGGGGAGGGATAGAAAGTTAGAAACATCGATCAGCTGCCACCTGCTCCCCCCCCACTGGGGATGTGCCTGCAACCAAGGTACATGCCCTTGACTGGAATCGAACCTGGGACCCTTGAGTCCGCAGGCCGACGCTCTATCCACTGAGCCAAACTGGTTAGGGCGATTAACAACCTTTTTGACAAAATAACCTGGTCCTATAATTCCTACTTTCCCTTGTAATCTTTGTCCTTCTGCCCAATATAAGCAGCTGGCTTATGGGGAAGGGTAGAGTAGATTTTCGTGGATGACCTGCTGCTCTCCCATACTGCAGGCATTATTGGAATTAACGCTCATACACGATTCAACCCTCTCTCTGCTTAACTGGCTCCAGTAGTGACAGGCAGCCCATTTGTTGCCCAATTTCATAACATCAAAAACACAAGTGACAAAAGAAAAAATTAAAGCCAAAGACTATACATATTGCATCAAAATTAAGGCCAAGGTTGTATATGGAGCACCAAAGGAGGAAGAGGCCATATGAGAGGGCAAGAAGTTCTTTTCCACTTAGAGGAATAAAACAAGAACCAAGTTAGATAGAAACTCCCATTTGCCAGAGAGGAACTATAAGGTTGGTTAGGGAACTGAGAAGGAGTGGGAGCAAAGAGCCAGAAACTACAAAAATATAAACCGTTAGAGGGTAAATTTTGAAGAGACAGAAATATAACAACAAAAGGTTCAATTCAGGGAAAAAACAAAAGCTTATATTTATATGTCATCATGTTACTTTGACATCACATTAATATTAATTGATTTTTAGAAAATTATTTGAGCCCCTGCAATGCCCTGACCACTCCAGGGAATGTACCGATGGATTCTATCCTCAGTGTCTGCTGTGGCTGCACCTTCTCAATTCAGTCATCTCAGGATAAGGCCTTAGGTACAAGCAAGACTGACTGGGTCATGGGCTATTTTAAAAAATATATATATTTTATTGATTTTTTACAGAGAGGAAGGGAGAGGAATAGAAAGTTAGAAACATTGATGAGAGAGAGAAACATCGATCAGCTACCTCCTGCACACCCCCTACTGAGGATGTGCCCGCAACCAAGGTATATGCTCTTAACCAGAATGGAACCTGGGACCCTTCAGTCTGCAGGCCGACACTCTATCCACTGAGCCAAACCGGTCAGAGCACTATTTTTATTTAACAGATAATTTACAGCAATCTAACCAATAATTTCAATTAAAACAGATTTTTTTTCATTAATAGTGTCTTTTAAACACCTTTCAATTTCACTGTATTCTAGGAACCATACCATTTTTCAAAGAACTTTAAAAAAATTGCTAAAACTTGTTTTGTGTGTAAAAATGACTGTGTGTGTTTAACTTAGTAACTTGTCACCATTAAATTGTTCCTTGATTTGTTTTTTGTCAAAGCCCTGCAGGGACAATTAGAGCACACACACCCTCTCCACAGGTCAGGCTGGTCACCCTGTGGCCCATTTCCTTCCATTTCTTCTGCTCTCAGGATCACAAAACAGGTGCCATTCCTTATACCCCTGAGACACTGTGCCCTTTGGGACCTCTGTGTTTCTCCCTTTTCTCTGCCATGAACACTCTTCTTTCACCTCATTCAGATAAAAATCACTTTCTGCTCCTCCTTAACAGCATTTTTGTAACAGTGTAGAAACTTCATTTCTTTAACATACCCGTTTCTCCTTTTGATTTAAACAGGCCTCACCCAGCACCCTCACTCACCTATCTCCTTCGGTGTTGCAGGATCACTCACTTATTCCTTAAGCCCTCAGGACAATGAGGTTCTGATTCAGATAAAATCATCTTAGGAACAAAGCCTGGGTCTGTTTACCCCAGGGACAGAGTTTTGATCAAACCAGAGGAGATAACATCTATGCCTCAAGTTGTGTTTCAGCTCCACCCCAGAAAAAAATGGCAAAACCAGAGGAAGGAATGCCCTGGCTGACATCAGGACCAGATGCACTGATCAACTACCCCGCATCCTGCACCAACCAATCTGTAGAGAACAGGACCCGGACCACAACCCTTACTCCTGTATTAATGACTTAGCCCATTCCCAGAGGCCACTGGGGAGCCAGGTCTCAGAGCATTAGCTAACCTGTCTTTGGGTCACTTTCTAAAAATAAAGCTTGCTTTATTTGCTGCAAACTCTTGTTCTTGTCTTACTGGGCTTTGAAGCGCACAGGCAAACAGACCCCTTTAGTCCTAGAACAAGAGGACTAAAGGGGTCCTGCCACCTTCATGCTGATCTTGCCTTCACCATCGCCTTACCCTGCTATATTTTTGGTCAAAGGAAGTATATTCACTGGTATTCCATTACGAGTTGATTTGTCTATTTCCTACCTCCATCACTAGACTAAAAACACCATGCGGGCAGGAATGTTGTTTTATTCACCATATCCCAGCACCTAGAATAGGGACTGACCTATGCTATAGGAGAGCACATTTGGGGTTTTTTTTGTTTTTTAAAATGAATGAATGCAGATTTAGGGAATCTGTACTCATTCAAAGAAAGTATTTTGAAATTTTGGTGAGTCCAAAAGCAGATGAATTACAGCTGCCATGTACAGACTGCACCAACCTCAATCATGACTGTCGGGGCCAACCCATAGCTCTACCATCACTCAGGTGCTAGGGCGGCAAGGACACAGACACTCCAGCCAGACTCCCTGGGTTCAAGTTTGGGCTCTGCCACTTACAAACTGTCTGCCCAAAGGCAAGTTAACTTCACCTCACTGTGCCTTGGTTCCCTCCTCTATAAAGCGATCATTAATAATAGCACTTACCTCATGGAATTAAATGAGAAAATATCTGTAAAGTGCTGCTTAAAATAGTGGCTGGCACCAAATAGATGTTATACATCTTTTGTTAAAGAAAATAATTAATAGCTGGAAACTTCGAAACATGACCAGAGGAAAAAGCTGGAAAGGCACAGTTTGGGGGAAATTTGGCTTATTTTTTCTGACCAGAGTTGCTCTCAGAATAACTCTCTCCCCCACCTCTACCCAATCCCAGCATAATCTAAAGTGAGCTGTGAAACAAGCTTAATTGACTAATCAGAATTTCAAAGGGAAGTGATTACTTCACAGCCACAGCATCCGGGCCCTGCGTTGAAGATTGTGAGAGCTTCAATTGCCAGTTCCCTCTCTTCCCCCCACCCTCCTCTTCCTCCTCTTTTCCCCTCCCAAGGTAGCTGAGAGAACAGGCCTTTCTTTTGCTTTTGGAACTTACAGGGAAGAAGTGACGGGATTGGCCTCTCCAACTGCCCCAGAGGAAAACACCGGGTGTGGGCCCCCAGGCTAAATGGTGGAAGGCTGCTTTTCTGTGTCAAGCACATACCAGTATAAGCTGGTGAGGACTGCCTGGTCTGTAAGGTGCTAGGGATAACCCCAAACAAGCCCCAGACTCTCCCCTCCACCCTCAGAGAAGATGCTCTTATGTTTCCCTCTCTGAATCGCTGGGTTCCCTGACAGGGCCCTCTACACAAGGAGCTAGAATGTTTCTAACTGGACTCCTCTGGGAGATCCAGAGTTTTCCTGGGTTGGTGGCCAAAGAGTTTATTTCTGGGTCGCTAGTCCATCCCTTCACCCTGCTATCTCTGGTTAATAAAGCAGAATCCTGTCTGAAATCCCCAGTGCCCTCTTGGATACTGTATAATTAATTAGGCCTCCAAGTGTGCCTTCCCCTCCCCTCCCATACATGGAGAAACCCTCTGTACCAGGCCTTAAAGGGAAACTGCCCTAATAAACGAGTCTCTAGATAGAAAATATCACAGGAAGTAAATGAACACTATTAGTATTGGCTGCAAAATCCAACGCGTTATTTTTTACCAGTGTGAGCATCCTAGATGCACTGGCCACCTAAAGAGATATTTGGAAAAAAACAGACCAACCATGTTAAGAGGGAAGAAAAAAGAAAAAGTCATCAAACGAGTTGCAGTGAGTTCAATGAATCTAATTCCGTTGCCGGGTTCATGTGATATATAACCAGCCACTGTGCTCTCTTCTAGTGGTTTATAAGGTTACTTCGACCTCTCCACGGAATTGTTTTCCCGTAAATCTCTGTGGCCATCCATTCCTGTCTACACATTATGTTCCTAAAATAGACACCATCTAAAAATCTCTTCAAGGAGCTTTGTGGAGGAAGGCCTAAATTGCAACACTGCTCCTAGAAGAAGGGTGCAATGGCTCGATAGCAATTACAAAAGCAGCAACCACAGAGGGGGGGTCACAGGAGTTTTTCACCGTAGTGATTCTGCTTCCCAAATGCACGGAGGAGGGGAAAGAACGTGTCAGACGCCCGGGGACCTGCAGAACCTCCACTTGCATCACCCTGGCCTGCCAGGTATTGCAGCCAATAGGAGAGGTACCCACTGCTCCTAAAGCAGAATCCACCAACCTCAGCATGGAATTTTCCTATTTCTGTTTGGCATCACCCTCTTGGGATGATTTAAAGGGCTTTGTGGAGAAATATGTTCTGTTACTACACTAGCGCATCAGAAACCTGCCTGCAGCACGTGAACCTGCCAATCCATAGAAAAGGAAGCCGCATTGATAAGTGTCATAGCAACAGCATTTGGCAATTTGCAAGTTTGCGAGGGCACCTCAGAAATATTTAGTCACATGCACGTATGGACAGAACGTTACCCTGCTTTGGTTTTAATCATTTCACCAGACACCTAAAGAAGCACCTGCCACCGCTCTATCTGGACTCAGTTGTTACAGAGGAGTGACAGTTGTCAGGGAGTAACTGAAAGGAACAAAAAGAAACATGAGAAGTAAACGTGGGGCGGGGGTGTCTTCACACACATGCCTCAAACAGGTAGGAGGGAGGGAATCCATGATCATGAAGACGTTCGGAAAAGCCTCCCATCCACCCAGAGACATTTCTGGTGCCATTTGGAAAGGCAAGACGTTCACACTGGGAACGAAACAGCATCTGCAGTATCATTGCTGATGGTGACCTCTGTCTAATTAAAAGTAACTCAGTATTTCCCATCTGGCTCCACAGAAAGGATCTGTGCCCACTGCCCGCTAACTCCTTTGTTAGCACAGTTCCATCGGAGTTGGGCGGGGAGAGATCCTTGTCCCCTTCTCGCCCAAGCCAAGCCATGAGGCATTTCTCCTCCAAGCCCAGCCTCGGCCTGGGGAGGCTGAGCACCCCTGCAATGCTCGGCTCCAGCAGCCGGCCGCTGCCTTCTCTTCCTGGGCTTAACACTGAGATCTAAGGTTTGCTCCCTCCTTAAGAACACCATGACCTCTATTCCCAGCTAGTGCAGTTCTAAAGCCCCAGTGCAGGAGGGGGCTTCAAGGGAGACCTTGAATAGGATCCAGGCAAGCAAAGGCAAGAACTGGCCAGATGCCAAGCTATTTCAGGCCAAAGAATCCCATCTTGTATCAAAATGCTGAGCTGCAAAACAAACCTGGTTTCAGTTCATGGAAGGTTGAGAGAGGAGGGGGAGGGGAAGAGGAGGCGAAGGGGAGGAGAAGAGAGGGAGGAGGGGGACAGTTAGTCCGAATTCACAGACAAAAATGGACTTCCTGCTCAGCCCAAACTGTATTTCCAAGGGCTCTTTTTCCAAAGGAATAACTGGAATGAATATGTCTAACATCGCAACGAAACAGCCAGATGGCTTACCTGATTTAAAAGAAAATTATCCATCCGCAATGAGGAACTGCATCTCCCAGAGACCAGATAACAACGTGCCTTCAGTTGCAATTGTTCAGATTCCTTCTTGTAAAAGGTGACCAAGGATTTACAAGGGCTGCAGTCTCACTGGGGCAGAACACACATACACAAACACACACACGCACACATACATACATGCACCAGAGACCTCTGCAGCATCCTCTCGGCTTCATCCCGGCCTCACTCTATGGTACCTAATACAAATCAGCAAATAGCTTGTTTAAAAAAAAAAAGTCGAGGAAGCACCTTACATTATATCGCCATCTAGTGGTCCAACGTTAAATATGTTCTCATTAGCCGGATTTACATTTTCTTTCTCAACCTCTTTTCTCTCAGCTTCTTCCTTTCCCTTTTGCTTCTCTCATTATTTCTCCCTCCCTCTTGTTTCTCCTTCATTTCTAATACTTCTATCATACCAAATACCTAATGACTCAAAGATGAACAAGTTTAAAACTAAATATAGCTATCTTCAAATATAGCAAGTACCTTACTGTTTTTTGCATTTTATTTTTGTTTAAAAGAATTATTTTATTCCCATCATGAATCATTATAGTCTTTACAAATTATAAAATTTGTGAATAAAACTTTGTGGTTTTATTCCACCTGAAGAAAATTGGGTGGTATTATTACAGATCTGCGGTTTTCCATTGGGGGTCTACTTAAAATTTTACTCATTTTTAATAACGTGTTTAAATAATAGGTTTTATGTTATAGTGAACAGCCCAGAGTGAGAAGATATGAGTTTTACTTCAGGCTCCACACTAATGACCATATACGTTTGAGTAAGTCACTGAACTCTTCTATGAAAACTTACGTTTTCGTCATCTTTAGCTGTAATGAGAGGTTAAACAAGATTATCTTTCCACTTTAAATGTCTATGATTTTCTTTTCTTTTACCACAATATGTTTCCCCATCTTGTGGACATAACCTAAAGCTTAGTTACATGACCATATTTTAGTAAGCAAATTTTGAATCCAATTAAGTATCACCTCTTGATAGAACTATGAAAGCCATATACATCAGGTTTTCCTGATATTGGAGAACCTCTGTGAAACTACTCATAACTCCAGAAACTGATCTTAGAGCTTCCTATGTTATCTACTGTCCTTTAAAACAGAAACAGCCTTTAACATTTGGTGGTGTATAAGCTCACAATTAACTAAGTGTAGATAGTCATTTGCAGTCATTTGTACAAAATATTTCATTCTGGTTGTTTACCACCTAACATATTTGTTGTTGATAACTATCATGGCATGTGCTTAACCATTTATTAAATGACATCACCTTCAACATTTTATATTTTACTAAAGGACGGTACAATAGTTACTATTAATATCATTATAGTTATTTTCCTGGTACATTTGAGAGTTCTGAGGCTTTCTGAACCTTATTAAATAAGGCTCAAGGCTGCACATAAAACTAGCAAAGCAATAATATTAAGGCTCTTGGGACCCAAATCCATTGTTCTTTAGAACATACTAAAAGTCCACCTTTCTTTCTTTGTTCTAGAATCACAAGAATGTAATATTCATTTCTATGTTTGCAAAACATTTACTAGCCCTTAATTATATATTACTCATGGACCCATCTTCTCATCTCTAAACAGAAAGAAATTGAGTAATCATTTCCTGTTCCAGCTTAAAAATCCTCCAAAGGGTAATCAAGGTGGCATGAATACATTAAATAAAGTTAGTCAGTGTCTGGAAGTGGTGTTGCTCAGTCTTTGGTAGAGTCAGGACAATGCTGAAAGGAGCTGGAGAGTCAGGTGACCAATATTTGGTAAATAAATACCAGGATGTAGAAATAAAGAATGGAAAATATGTCAACTAACAGGTATTTTTTAAAATCTTAGGCTAAACACTGAGACTCGGAGGAGGTGCGGAAGTAAAGTGCAGAGGTACGGAGGTGTGTGCGGAAAGGGCTGGCAACTGAGAATGCGGTTGTCTTGGGAGGGAGACACAAGCTCCCAACTGCTCTGAACTCCAGTTCCGGGTGAGTCTCTGGGGGCCCAGACTCATATGGGGAGAAACTGGACTGTCTGGCATCGGGCTGAACTCGAGGATGGCTTTCTCTCAGAGGTGCTTGCAGTGATTACCAGGACACGGAGACCCGGGGCCTCTTAGGGCAGGGCTGAGGATCAGCCATAGCTGTTTGCTCCACCCTGTTAATTCCCTGAGACCCCGTCCCACCCAAGCTGTGCACAGAGGCTTTTGCATATGAAAGGCCTGGCCCTTTGTAATCTAAAATTACCTAACAAACTGAAGCTGGGTCAGAGAGACCCAGAACTTCGAAAAGAAGGCCCAAGGCCCCAAGGCAGCTTGCATTGCTTCACAGCTGGGCCTCATCTGGGCACCTCCAAATCCCAAACAAAGAAGAGGAATCTGCAGATCTCTCCATAGCTCCTGCTGAGTAGACTCAGGCAGAGGCTAAATTATCACCTCCTTAGAGATCCAAGAGCCAGTGTACCCAGTGGTCAGAGTGGGACCATCCAGATTACAACCCCTCAGATCCATAAGGGATACACTCAGGGGGCAGACTCAGTGAGCACCAAAGCCCCACTGAAGCAAGTCTTGCCCCAGAAGGGTGTCTCCAGCAAAGAAGTTCTCCCACTGTAGACACAGCTGATTCTCACAGCCAATTGGCCTGGAGATCAATTCCTCCCAGTGATACCCACAACAATCAAGGCTTAACTACAACAAAACTGTGCACACAGCCCACAAAGGGGTGCACCAAGAGTGTCCACCTCAGGTAATTGGGGAAGCTGAGCCACTGGGCCCTATAAGACACCTAGCACACAAAGACACTCTATCAACATAGGGAAGCAGCCAAAATGCGGAGACAAAGAAACAGTTCACAAATGACAGAAATGGAGGAAAGCAAACTACAGGATATAGAGTTCAAAACCACACTTATAAGGTTTTTCAAGAATTTTCTAGAAACCGCTGATAAATTTAGTGAGACCCTCAAGAAATCTAGTGAGACCCTCGAGGATATGAAAAAGGGCCAACTAGAAATTAAGCATACACTTATTGAAACAGAGTATATTATACAGAGTTCCAACAGCAGACTAAAGGACCGCAAGAATCAAATCAAAGATTTAAAATACGAAGAAGCAAAAATCACGGTGGCGGACACTTAGAGAAGGACGAGTCTCCCCACAGGGCAGTGACTGCCATCCAGTGCAGAGGCAAAATGACAAGTACAGGCAATGGCTACTCATTGGTTATGTCATCACACCCCTCAGAAGTGCCTTCTGTGGGTGCTGCTGGGATGGTGGCTGACGGCTCCAAGTTGAGTCTCTTTTCAGGAACTTACCTTCCTTGCTCCAGGTCACCTTCTTTCCCCCGGGGAAGCCCACACCCAGTAACTGGTCAGTGTCAGGGTAGGGCCCCCGTTTTTACTCTGAAGGGCAGTCCCAGCTCCTGAGCTCCCCACAGGGTTGCTGAGGCCTTTGTGGCCTCATCACGGCTCAGCCTCTGGCGCTGCCTGAGCTGCTCCCTTCACGCCCCATCAGCGATTGAACCTGGGATTCCCAGTGAACTTCCTGTGTGCCGGGGTCTGTCTCGGTCTGTTTGCCTGGGGACCGAGACACCTACTCGTCCCTCAGTCTGGAAAGCTGGTACAGGTGAGAAAAGCTTCTAGAAGTCAGAGGAGGGCCCTGGCATCAGGACCTGGTATACACAGGGAGGAGGGCATTGATGGGCTCGACTGCCTGTCCCCACCCTGGCTCGCACTGGCTCCTTGCTCTGTGCCCCCAGTAGCCGGCTCTGAGGTTCATAGCTTGCTGTCTCCTTTGACCTTGACCCCTGCCTGTCTGCTCACCTCCCTTCCACCTGGACTCCTGCTCCCCTCACACCCTTCCTTATACTAACTCATCTCTCAGCTGTGACCTTTTGTCATCCCTATAAAAGCCACTTGAGTAGATAACATCTTCAAGAAGAGATACAGCCCTGACCGGTTTGGCTCCGTGGCTAGAGCGTCGGCCTGTGGACTGAAAGGTCCCAGGTTCGATTCCATGTACCTGGGTTGCGGGCACATCCCCAGTAGGAGATGCACAGGAGGCAGCTGATCGTTGTTTCTCTCTCATCGATGTTTCTAACTCTCTATCTCTCTCCCTTCCTCTCTGTAAAAAATCAATAAAATATATTAAAAAAATAAATAAATAAATAAATAAAATCTTAGGCTAACATATTCCATATGAATAGTCCTTATGGTTTAGATATATAGTCATAAAAATAAGAACACCCTGGCCACATGCTTTAACACCTTCTAATTGCTTATAGGGCACAAGTTTTTGAGTGTCTGCTCATAACAGTGCTCTCCATAGCTTTGCCTCTTATAATCTCCAGATAGGAGCTTGTGCTCCAAGTTACAGAGAACCAGAGCAGGGGAGGGAATCTGACCAGCTGATCCTAGCAGCTGCAGGGTCCAGCTTTCGCTCCCCATGCAGACTCAGGACCAGGTGGGCCAGGGAGCTGAGACAAAGGAATCTTGCAGGGATGGAAGAAGTAGTGGCAAAAAGGGCCAGACTGACCTCCTGTTTCTGGCTCCAGTCCTTCCCAAGATCCAGATACTTCCCTGATTTGGGATTCCATGATAAGTATACGTAAACTCCACTTTTGCTCAGTTGAACTTATTTTCTGTTACTCCGTGGAGTCCTAACTAGTTCACTCACTGCAGGAATCCAATGGCCCTCGCTCTTGAAAGCTATAAATGCTGCTCATACTCTGGCACGTCATTTATTCACATCCTCAAGCTCCTGCTATATGCCAGTCACTCTTCCTGAGGTCACATCAATGAACAACCTGGATCAACAACCCTCCATTAGTTGAGTTTACTCTGACACTTTAGCAAATGGAAAACCACGCTGCTTAAACAGCCCCACCCCCTTTCACTTCTGTATCTTTGCTCACAACCTTGACTTTTCCTGAAAGACCTTCCCCCTGTCTGTATATGGAAAAATTCTACCAATGTTTTTAGGCCACATAATCTTTCTTTCCTCGAATGTCTTTCTTTTTTTTTCTCCATAGGTAGAATTCTTTTTTTCTTTAATTACAGAACAACTTCACATTTTATTTTGTGAAATATGGTTATTTGTTAAGTTGAAAGCATTAGACATAAGAGAATAAACAGACTGAAAAAAAAGGCCAACATCTACCCATTGCACAATGAGAATGTTTAATGAATGAATAGCTCTCCACTCTATACAGAGGACATTTCATTTGTCAGAGTTGAAGCAATTTAACAACATTGGTAACTTTAAATATTCCTCATATAAGGCTTGGCATAAAAACAAAATGTGAGATTTTTATTAAATTAGTGTAATATACACTTAAATCACTTATTCATAAAATATGGCAAAAGATAAATTTAAACGAAACTTTGTATGTGCTACCCTATAACGCTATTGCACTTGTTCCTTTTGACCTTGTGCCGAGAGTTTTATGTATATCCTATTCACCTCCAAAATTATAAACTCCCTGTGGAACCATTGGTGCATTTTTTTAATCTTGGTGAATCAAGTTGATTTATTGAGATATAATTTTCTCTTTCTCACTGTTCTGTTCCTAGTTTCAAAGAATGAAATGGTAACTTCAGCCTTCCCTCCCATCCAAATGTTAGCCAATCCAAGAGATTCTCTGTAATCTCAGAAAGTGGAAAGACTATACATGTCTATACAATACTTTAACCCGTGTCTGCATGGACTTGCTAAATTGGCTAAGAGGCTTGGGCTGTACCTGTCCTGTGAGAGAATGTCTAACACAGCAAAGAGGATGAAAGCGTAAGATGTCCTTTAGTCCTCAAATAGTTCTTCCGTCATGTGAACTGGATCGTTACTTTGGTACAGCTCTGTTGGGGGCCAGTGGCAGCAGATCACTATTCAATGTCCAAAAGAGTCAGGGAATACGGCAGTGGCACGTAATCACCGTCTGTGAGTCTTGGCCATTAAAGAGGAAGAGAGGTGTCGCAGATGGAAAAAGCTGCACCAGTTACTTTTGTCTCTCAGTTCTAAGACAGGAGAATCACCTGCTGCAATTAGAACTTTGAAAGAAAGCTCGATGTCAGGAGGCTGAATATCTGTGTGATTAATATTAGAATAGTATTTAATATTTCGTTGTATAGAAAATAAAGGAATGTGTTATCAAAACATTCTGTCTGATTTCCATCTCTTGAGGTTCTGAATATTTTACCCACTTCCCTTATAAAATGAGTTGACTAATTTGGGGCCCGGAAGGCAGATGGAGGGAGGTGGGGGTCATATCCGATCTTTGGCCAAACATTTCCCAGAGTAATGGTCAAATAATTATGTTTTGAATTTTTTATTTATTTTTGCTCAGAATTATAAATTAAATTTGAGTTTTAAGGCAGATCCTTCAGTAATTTGTTTGGGAATTTGGCTCACCAATGACATGATGCTAACTCCTCCCTGAAGGGGAGGGATGGGGATGTTGGTACCCAGAGTTGACCTTGGGACCCTGAGGATTTAATGGATATGCCACAGGGGCGGTGGGTGGTGGCAGGTCTTCTGATAGAGTGGTGAGTGATTCCATTATGGATAGCAAATGCCAGGGCCAGAATTTGAACCCAGACCTTATGACTCTAAATCCATAGGGCCACTGTATCATCTCCTCCCTTCAAATCCTCACTTTGCCCCTTTGTGATTGGAAGATGGAACTCAGCTAAAGCACAGAACTGATGTGATCCCACAGTAAACATAATTTACCACTGAGAATTTTGCTTTTGTAGATGTGACTTTCCCAGTACTTTTTCATATAATGCAGCATTCTGCAAAGATTTAATGCCAATGTCTTGCTCTCCCCCAAGCATTTACTAACACGGGGCCTTTAGCAGCCACTATTTTAGAAATAAAAACCATTTCCTAGCAGAAAATAATGAACTCATATCTTTACTTTCCATGTTAATTTGTCTTTTTGAAAATGAGCCAGAAGTGAATTTACCTGTTACTAGATAAATAAATGCAGAAACTGCAATTAAGAACCCTCTGTTAGGACTACAGCCAACTAGTTTTCTAGCAAGTTTGAAGTTACAGTTTCTTTTTTTAAAATACATTTTTATTGATTTTAGAGAGGAAGAGAGAGGGAGAAAGGGATAGAAACATCGATGATGAGAGAGAATCATTGATCAGCTGCCTCCTGCATGCCCCACACTGGGGATCTAGCCCACAACCTGAGCATATGCCCTGACCAGGAATCGAACCATGACCTCCTGGTTCATTTGAAGCTCAACCACTGAGCGATGCCAGCCAGGCTAAAGTTACAATTTCTTAATAGCACAAAATTAGCCTGTTAGTTTCAGAACACCAGTATTAGAAGGTAGAGATTTGAAACTGTGGTAAAGTCCATATATCCTCCCCTAAGCATGCAAATCAGCTATTTTAGCAAGCATGATCTCAAAATATTTCATGCCCCTCCCCCTTGAATGCACTGAATCAAATCTATTATAGGGTTGTGATTTTTTTCACTCATAGACTGCCATTTTTAAGACCACCTACAATGTATTGAGTCTAAATAACTGGAATTATTGTTCTTACTGGTTTTATTTTAAAATGTTTCTCATGTCTGTAGAATCAGTATGTTGTGGGCACACAGAGAAATATTTAAGGCTTTACAAAAAAATTTCAAAAAGTCATTAAAATGACTCCCAGGTCTCTCTCTAGTCATAGAGCAGAAGAAAAGGAAGGGTTTTTCTGACCTCACCACAATGCTGTGTTTAAAGTGGGAGGGAGGCTGTGGGATCATGATGGACATCAGGGCATTCAGCCTCCCCATGCCGTCCCTGCCATTCCATCCAAAGCAATGAGAGCCATAATTTCATTATAAATCCATAGGCAAACTTTTCTAAGGATGCAATGTCTCCTTGTTGGAAGATTCATAGCAATTTCCTTTTCCATTGGTGTTGGAGAAGGAAATAATGGTCATCCTAAACCAAATAAATCAGTTTTATGGACAAAACACAGTAAGATACAAACCTGATTTCTCAAAGAAGAATTAAATATAAGAATGTAAAACATCCAATAAGGTCAGCATTGCAATACTGGTTCAAAATGGGCATTAAATTACCAAACTACTTTTTGTAAGTTTATAAGTATTATTCATCTTCGATTTTACAACCAAGCAACATACTTAAAAAATCACATTATAATTTCTCAGTATGTACATATATCAGGTCATTGTGTTATACACCTAAAACTTAACCCAATGTTATGTTAATTATATCTCCACTTAAAAAATCACTTTAGTGTTCTGTATGAATTTTCTGTTTTAAATTCTTTCTTATTTGGGAGCTTGGATTATTTATCTATTTTTTCTTCAGCTCAGGTGTAAGAGTCCACTATCAGTATCTACTGAGGATGCCATCGATGGCATTTTTCACAACAAACTCTCTGCCTTTCCCGAAATTAGTCAGGAGTATCACACCTTCGACAGGTTGCTTCCTTCATTTCCTCTGCTTAGCGACCTTCTCTTTTCTGTCTATATCCCCTCTACCCTTTATTTGTGTACCTCCAGACAAGGATTCTTATTTTGGATCTGAGGAATGATGTCAAGAGCAGCGATGTGACTTGTCCAAGGTCACACAGCTAGTTTTATGCCACAAAAGCCCATTCAAATTTTTTCCACATGAAGGAAATTAATATTGAGTAGGTGCATCAGCACATAAGGAGCAAAATGGAAGTGAGTGGAATATTTCTAGAAATGCCACAATTGATTTTCACTCCTGTTTTGACAGAGAGATGGATGCGATGGAGGATCTGATTGCAGTTACTGTTTAAGAAGGTGATGGACTAACCAACATTAGTTTTAGCAAAGGTTAAAGAAAATGACCGTCCTTCGGTCTAGCTCCATGTACTGATCTTAAATATTAATTAACCACAAAGGGTTCAAGCTCAAGGGTATGAGCACCAGCTACTCAGAATGTAACCCTGACAGATTTCAGGAACGCAGGCCCCAAGACAGTCCCAGGAAATATCCAGGAAGCAAATGGTCATAAAGTTCTCAAATTTCTTTGACAAGGCAAAATGTAATCTAAAAATTTATTTTCTGCCGAAACCATTTGGCTCAGTGGATAGAGAGTCGGCCTGTGGACTGGGGGGTCCCAGGTTCGATTCTGGTCAAGGGCATGTACCTGGGTTGCGGGCATATCCCCAGTGGGGGCGGGGGGGGGGTGTGCAGGAGGCAACTGATCGATGTTTCTCTCTCATCGATGTTTCTAATTCTCTATCTCTCTCCCTTCCTCTCTGTAAAAAATCAATAAAATATATTTTTAAAAAAATTTATTTTCTGTGTCTTTAGATTCAGAAACCATATTTATATGGCAGTTATCTTTCATATATGGAAATAAAATTTGTCTCACACGGTTGAGTTTTATCCTTTTCTTTAAAAATATAAAAGCTCCATAAAACTCTTGAGACAAGATCAAATATATCATAATATATAAAGCATTGTGTCCAGAGAAACTGCCACAGAAGGATAAAGAGAGGAAAGAAAGATAAATGTCAGTTGTTAAAAATGCATGAACAATCATACAAAGCTGAGTTACTGTGCTGGGTTCTATCCTGTGCTTACATGCGATTTTCCCCATCCTCTTAAGTCAATTAAATATTATGCTTGGGTTTTTGCATGATCTAATTAATGTAGCAATTTCCCCACTTTGCAAAGAAGAGTCAGTTAAAGCTAGTGTTGGGTTGATCACTGATTAGAACCTAAATGCCAGTTTGCTATTTTAATATATCTTTAAATCAACTACATCACTTTGTCTACATATTGAGGAGGTCTAATTAGATTTTTTTTAATGAAGAGGACTGTCTTTATAATGAAGTAAATAACTGATATTTATGAAGACAGCTCTTTACAGAATAAAAGTGAACTTTGCTATAATTTAGCATAAGCAAACATGTAGTTCCTGTTCCCTTAGAGCAGGGATGGGGAACGTCAAGTCCACGAAATCATTTGGTCTGGCCCTGCCAAGGCATTAGGAGTGTGTTAATTAAATATTTGACCAAATATAACAGGCTATTTTTTAAGTTAATAATTCTGTATGGCCCTTGAATAATGTCAAAATATCCAAATGGCCCTTGACAGAAAAAAGGTTCCCCACTCCTGCCTTAAAGGATTCTTTCCAGCATCTTTTTCTTTTCACAGAAAGCCACTGACTTCACCAAGAGCACAGCAAAGCTCTCCGTAATGGGTGCACATGTCATTAGAATTAGGTGCTGCCATGTTTCTCCCAGAGAGCAGCACTGCTTACACATCCTTAAGCAGTTTCAATCTTCAGAAATCTATTCACAAATTTACACAAATCACATATGATTATATGTCTTCTTCTCTCTCCCCTTGGGAAAAGCAAGAATTCCACTGCGGGCCAAATAATGGACAGAGGTCATTCAGGGCCCCCTTCAGGGCTTCCAAGTCTTTAGAACAGATTAACAAATAAATGGGGAGAAGTCCTCAAGGAGAGCCAGATGATAATTACATTTAGCCCAGTCCTGCCAGAATGCCTTGGAAACTCTGTGGCCCATGAACTGAGTTGCTGCTTCTGGGATTGTCCCTATTCATATTGGATAGTAGAGCACTAGAATGTCTTCTTACGCACAACTGGGATCACTGGGGGTTTGAGGGTAGGAGAGGCGCTGGGCAGCCACACTCCCAGGCCTGTGGCAGTCTCCTATATCTGGTGGTCTGCAGTCAGATGAAAACATTCCTCTACTCACCAGGGGATATTGACATGCCAAAACCACTTTGCCTTAATATTTTCCATGGCACTTGATACATGAGGAAGCTCAGAGACTGATATATTTGTTTCCATGCCCCACTCGGTCCCTTTGAAAGTCTTTACATTCTCGTTGTTACCATGATGTTTAAGTAACCTGTATTCCTGCTCCCTGTGGGGAAGAGCAGGCTGGGTGACAGGAGAGGGCTCTTTCTGCATCTGCACCTCTTTAACTCACACACATGCGGTGTGACCATTTATATTTCTGCTTCCCTCACTCTTTCTGCGAGTAAGCAAATACACAATGGGGACACTTACATGACTTCAGCAATGGTGAAACGCAGAAATTACTTAATTATTTCCCCTTCTTCACACGGTTGTTAATGTCCTAACTCCCGTTTTCGGCTTTCCTGTTCCTCTCCCCTCTGCTTCCCAAGACAGCAGTACCTTTACTCCCGTTCTCATCTGCCCAGTCTCCTCTTTAGGGACTCACAACAGAGCTACCTTCCAGGAAACATCAAATCTTTAAAATTGCACTTGGCTTCAGTCAGGAAATAGATGATACACATTTAACCAAAAGGGGTCAAATGAAGTGAAAATAATTTAACAGAGAAACTATTTACAAACTAGGTGAAGATGGTTGAGGAAGCATCCGGGGACCAGCCATGAAAAGAGCCAAGGCCACCCCTTGGTCTTAACAGGTGAGAGGAGGGCAATAGCACCAGGTTCCAGTAGCACTGGAGCTTTGGCAGGCCCGGCAGGAGGTGACCCACAGGAGAACGCAGCCTCTTCCTTAGCTGGAAGGCGGGGTGTGATGGGAGGACCCTCCAGTTTTCTACTAGTGCCCGCCTTGGGCAAAACTCTAAAGAAGCAAGAAGACACGAGGCTCGAGTTTGTCTACCCACAGAAAGTGCCCTCTGGGGGCTAAGGGTCTTTCCATCCCCTGCACCCACTTCTACCTGGCATTTCACTCCCTCCACTCACCTTCCGGGACACGCACTCAGCAGCTTCTGCTGGGGTGGCCCCTCTTCCATGGCCGCACTCGCAAGGGGCTCTAACTCTGTTCTTCCCATGTGCATATTTGTCCTCCCAAGTTTGCATGACTCTTGGTACCTCCTCATCTTGTTTTAGTGCCCTTAAACCCTCTCTGTGTGTAGTCCCTTCATTCACACTGTCCTTCTTAAGACTTCTATTCCTGTAAAACCACAGGGAGGATAACTTGCAAGTTCTACCAGCGAAGGGCTGGTGAGAAGTGGGGAGAGGAGCTGTGCCCCATTTTGTCTCTAAAAGCACTCCCTTTTTTGGCTTTAAAAAGCAAACACATGAATGTAAAGTATTTTGCAGAGATAAACAACATCTTTATGAGATTAATACCTTAACTCAACACAGTGCCTACTATACAGTATGTATTCAGAAATAAATATACTGATATATCAACATCACTATTTTCAAGTAATTTCTAATGATGATTTAAGAGAAATAATAATTGATCAACGCAGAAACCTCGCAGCAATCTCATGAAATGGATTCTGAAATCATTATCACCATTTGATAGATAAGGAAACTGAGACTCAGAATGGTTTAGTCACTTGGCCAAGGTCACTCAGTAAGGAGATGATTAAGTGTGGTTTTGAAACCGAGAATCTGTCTCCAGAGAACCCGATCTTACCACAAGTTCCCACTGTCTTGTTTTTTATAAACCTCTGCACCATCACATTATGAAACTCACTGTGGTAAGTCTCTGGGATCCAAGTATAGAGGCAATCAAGTGGGCGAGGACAGAGCTGCTCCCCAGTGCCGGGATTACATCGCATTACACTCACTCAGGGTGCAATGGAGAAAAGGCATTTCTCCGTGTGGCCAAGCCAAGATAGCTGGTAGGTGTGCAGATCTACAACCTGATTTCTGCCAGACATGCTGGGGGGCTGCGGTCTGTGGCGGGCTGGGAGGGTGGCCGATGGCAGTTCTTCCTTTTCATTTGTTTTGGATTCTTCTATCTTCCACAGAATGTAACTATGTCAACACCAAGTCAACAAATAAAGCCCACAGGAGGAGTGGAGGGGAGAAGCGTGCCTCGGTCTGGCACTGCTTTAGTTTCCAGAGTCCACGTTTGTTACAAATGGGAAGGCTCTCCAAGCAGAATTGCTGATCATGAGCATTTCACAACAAGGCTGCTCTGGCAGAGCTTCATGTTGCAAGCATCGTCCTCAATGAGCTGCTTTTTCTCAGCTCATTTTCAGAACACAAAAAGTAAAGTGCTTTCTGGCTTGGCTTGATATTTGTGAAGACGAAAGACACACAAAAACACCATACTTTCTAAATTTAAAGACTTGCTTCTCAAAGTATGGCCGTGGACTCCCAGCATGGGCAACTCTTGGGAATGCAGAATCTTGGATTCCGCTCTTTCCTGCTAAAGCAGGATTTGCATTTTCACAAGATCACAAGGTGATACCTGTGCACATTAGAGTTTGAAAAAGTACTAATGTTGGCAATGACCGTCATAGCCGCCTCAGATCCTTAAGACTACCCACATCTCTCTGCACCCAGAACCTGTAAATCAGCCACTGTCCTCACCATTCCCTGACACTTCCCTCCACTTTTGGGAGGTGTGCTTGGAAGTCTGAGTCAGGCACTTCCCTTCTTCCACTGAGAAAACTCCTAACCTATCCTTCACGTGATATTTGAATGTCAATTGTCCTTTATGGATCTTAACTTTTCAGTTTTTCTCTTCCCCAGGCCCATTCTGCAAAGGCAGTCACTGTTAACAACTTTGTTGCAACTTTTCTGAAATTTCTTATAGCTATCCAACCATCTGAAATATATGTTTTGTTTTGTTTTCCAGACTTGACAAAGTACTTGTTTAATGCACATAATTTATCTTGAATCTCTTACCTTGCTATTACTTAGAGCACTTTACTTTCAAAAAATTACATTTATTTAATCAGTCCTCAAATGATAAACAATTATTTTTAGGGTTTTTTAGTTTGTTTTTGCTTTTTGGGTTGTTTGCTATTTCAAACAATGCTGGTATAAAACATCACTTTATAAGCTCTTTCCCCACTTGTACAAGTTTTTCTGTTGGCTTCATTCTCAAGAAATGGCTCTGCTGAGTGGAAGGGTAAGTGTCTTTAACTTTGGTAGATATATTAAACTTCCCTCCAAAATTTTGACACCATTTTGTACTCCAGCAGCAATAGCATTAAGATACCTGTTTCCTATACCTTTGCCATGTGGACCCTGAGAAAGAAGACACTTAATGAGAAGGGCTCCTGGTGGCTAACTGGGCTCAAATTTAAATAATAATAATAATAATAACAGCCAGAGCCTAGCATCCATTTCTACACAGGGGCTTCTCACATGAACTGCACTCCAGAGAGAAGCCTGCACTGAACTGTGTGCCTCTGCACTGGACTGTCTCCTTGTGCTGTATGTCTGCCATCTGAGCCAGCCCTTATAAAGGAGTCCCTGGAATCCTATTTCAGCCAGTAGGACTGAGGCTTACCCCATCCAATTGGAGCAGTGTAGCTATACCCCCATCAACCTACCAGAGTGACTCCACTCTGTCCAATCAGGACAGTGCCTTTTGGACCAATCAAACTGTGAGGATTTAGAGTCCTCATTTACATGAGGATGAACCAATCAGGGACCAGGAGTGGAGACTTCTGTCTCTATCAGCCAGCTTCCCTCTGGTTCGGAGAATATACTTTCCTTTCCACCAAAGACTGAAGACTGCATCTCCCTGGCTGAGCTGAAGCACTGAAGATGTCTCCCCGGAGCAAAGCAGGGCAGGGCAAAGCAGCCCAAAAGGAGCAGAACAGAGCTGTCTAGCCAGAGAGGGGCCTGACCTCAGCACTGCCTCGGAGCCCTGCTGTGATATCAGTGAACCGCTTTACAATGAATAAAGTTTTCTTCTTCACTGCGCTCCTCATTGGGGATTCCTATTGGTGTTGACAACCAGCCATAGGTTGGTAAGCTATCAGTAAGAATTATCACATTTTTTCTTTGTTAACTGGGAAATAAAAAGTTCTGACTTTACCTAGGAGTTTCCCATAGGAGTTTACTAAGATGGTGGAGGAGAGAGGGAAGTGCAGTCTAAGAAGAGGAATCCTGTTTACAGACAGATGTGAGGTTAGATCTGTGGAAGTGGCTACAGTGCGGATAGGTGGGAAGTTGGCCAGATCACACAGGGCCTGGCACACCTGCTACAGAAAGGTGGGACTCTGTTCACAAGGAAACCGGGAGGATATGGTGCTGAGAAGCTAAAACCAAGTATTTTGTTTTTTTCTTTCCACCAGTTTGAGGGAGCCATCTATTCTTGTCAGGGCACTGACTAATACTAGCAGTATCCTTATAATTGGTTTATTTGTTCCTAAAACCCTGCTTAGACAAGGTGGATGTGCATGTGGGAGGGGTGGTTTATGTCAGGGAGAAATGTTTAGTAAATCTATAGACCAAAACATTTCTTTCTGATATCCGACTGTGCTAATACAAAAATTTCTATAATGGTTTCACTAGAAACTGTCCAATTGAAACCAACACTCTGTTACTATCCCTTCCCTTCCCCCAATATTTGGTGGTAACAGTATCTTTTAGGAAATTTCATAGGGAAGATTGACACCTGTTCTATTTTTCTTGTATCCCCAAATGAGACAATCCTAACAGGATATTGACAAGTCTTTTAGGTATCCTGTTTCACTGCTTCACTCTTCTGGACATAAAAATAAGTATAATACCACTTTGTCAGAGAACTACAATGTCATTTTAAAAAGAAGCAATGGCCCTAGCCGGTTTGGCTCAGTGGATAGTGCGTCAGCCTATGGACTGAAGGGGTCCCAGGTTTGATTCCGGTCAAGGGCATGTACCTTGGTTGTGGGCACATCCCCAGTAGGGGGTGTGCAGGAGGCAGCTGATTGATGTTTCTCTCTCATCGATGTTTCTAACTCTCTATCACTCTCCCTTCCTCTCTGTAAAAAATCAATAAAACACATTAAAAAAAAGAAACAATGATTTTTCACAAATGAGTATATTTATCAAATAAAGTCTAGATCAGTGATGGTGAATCTTTTGAGCTCGGCGTGTCAGCATTTTGAAAACCCTAACTTAACTCTGGTGCTGTGTCACACAGAGACATTTTTTGATATTTGCAACAATAGTAAAACAGATTTATATTTTTGATATTTATTTTATATATTTAAATGCCATTTAACAATGAAAAATCAACCAAAAAAATGAGTTTGTGTGTCAGAGGTGTCATAGGTTTGCTATCACTGGTCTAGATCACGAGACATATGTAACCAACGATGCACTGTATGATAATGATAAAATGTCAATATCAAGAGTCATTATAATTAATTATCAATGCATAAACTAAATGGGCCTATTAAATAGGATCACCTTGGATTTGGTTGTTATTTGTATGATCATTTTCCAGAATTAAACTTATTTACACAGACTATTAAGATTAGAAAAAAAATTCTGAGGAATTATTTAATTCAGTCTCTGTTGTCAAAAAAATTCACATTAGCTTGGTAGAAATTGTTTTGGTTTTATCTTTAGGTCCAAATTATTTTTTTTCCAAAATAAATAAAGTCTGTAATTAAAATTTTCTTTTTTCAGTAATACTTGTTTGTCCTCCTAATAACTGTAGAAAAAAAATTCTACATTTCCTAGGCTTTTCAAATATCTCAAAGGATTATTTATCCTGATAATCTGATTTTTTAAGAATAGGGGCTGACATTTTAGAAAAAAAGTGGACATCTGGCTGACTAGTTATCTCAGGGCATTGCATTTTGGAAAGTATCTTTAGGGACAGGGTGAGGGAATCCAGGTATTCACCCATCATGGGTTAGCCTTGCCCTGCCTAATCACGACTTCCTGGCTCGTCAGTTCTCTGAACCTCAGTCCTTGAATCTAGCATCTTTTGAGTCCCAAATCCTGATTTTGATATCAATGTCCTAGTTGCTCAGAAAAGACTAGGAGGACTCCCTATGACAGCCTGATATGTTTGGGAGTATGTGATGCCAAATATTACTATCAACTGTTATTTTCTTAATACTTTTAATATTGTGAAAAGCACTGTAATAAACCACTTAGATACATTATCTCTTTTAAATTCTGACAGGGAGATAGTCAGGTTCTTGCTTGGCAGCTGAAGAAACAGATTTTTAGAGGTTAAACAAATTGTCTGTGGTCACGGAGCTAACCAGTGGAAAGGAAAGAAACTGACAACAAGCTCACATCCCTAACTGCAGGGATGGGATGTAGGTTGCCAACTTCCACTCTGAATGGAAGACTCTACTACTGAGTTGAGTGACAGCTTCAGACAAATGGAATTCGCATATATAATCAGTTAATTTGAATTTCACTTATTGAATATGTTTGATTTAGCTTCTATTATTAATAAAATTTTCTGAGTTAATATTCTAAGATAGATTAACAGATCTTTCAAGTTCTCAGGTATTTACTTTAAGATCAAACTAAGTTGCCAGTGTGATCTGGTTTAGGAAAACTAGTACTTTAAAGGAAGAATTTATACTTGATGTTGAAAATAATTTTTCAGGATGTAAATCTGAGAAAGTCTTTATATCAAACCCAAACAATTTTTTTCTCAAGTTAAATAAAAGTAGCATGAATGATTGAGAGTCATGTATATGGCAGCCATAAATGAATTTATTTATTTATTTTAGAATTTGATTGTTCCTTTTAGATCTCATTTGTAAGTTGGTATTTAAATGGCTTAGTGAATAATGTTATGTAAAGTCCAAAATATAATGGAACTAGATAACAATGACAATTATGCAACATTCATTCAGTAAACATGTACTGAGACTCAGTATCTGCCCAACATTGTGCCATGCACTGGGTGTAGCAGTGAAAAAAGAAGGTCTGTTGCTATGGCTCTGTCTCAGGAAGACTGAGCAGGTGCCTGGATCAGTGCAGGAACTCTGCTAAAACTCAAGTTTATGTTAAATTAAATTTAATCTCATCCTTTAGGAGGGGGAATTTTCCCAGCCTCGTGGTTATTTTTGAGACATTAAGTGATATATTACATGTGATTACTAGTATAATAAGTGATATGTTGAAGTCATTCCATATACATTAGTAACATGTAGAAAGAACAATCTATAATAATAAAAGCGTAATATGGTAATTAGATGGACGACCTTCCAGAGGCCCCCAGCCACTGCGCCCAGGCAGAGGCAGCAGCAGCGGCGGGGGGGGCCAAGCCCCTTGCATGAATTTCGTGCATCGGGCCTCTAGTTAAGTATATTATACACATCAATGTAGGATAAGTCAGGGGAAATGTATTAATCTTAGTAACTAAAGCAAAGACTTGGTAACACATATCAGCCCTTATGTATCTGAATGATTTTGGAGCATGACGATTCTTAAATAGGTATTTATCAAAAAACAGAAAGTGTACTCACCAAAGTGTTCAAACTGCATACACTATTGAGTCTTGCCTTGTAGAAGAGTGAAAAGAGAAGTAGATTTGGCATCTGGAGATCTTAAGGGTTTTTTCCTTATCTGTAAAATGAAAACAGTAATGGGACCTTTCATATGAGGATGCTGTGGGTCTCAGAATAAATCTTGTATAAATTATTTAGAAATACAGATATAATCATTACATATAAGCTATCTGATTAATTAAAATATATATATATATATATATCTGGTACATTTTTATATGTACACTATAGATTAAGTCCCTAATTCACAGATATCTTAGAAAAACACTTAATTTGAATTTGCAGCACAGTGAATTAAAAAGAATTTTTAACTTGTGAAGTGTGTGTATGCATGTGTTCATGTGGACATATCTATTCTTATCATACATATCAGCTTTAGAAAAAGTCAGGACTAAGTTGCTGAATTGTTTGAGGTAACAATTCATGGGATGATATAATTTAAAATTCTATGACTAGCATGAAATATGTGATTTTAAGAGCCAGGAGCTATCATTCAGTATGACTTCTAAATACATGAAAATAAACTTAAACTCAATATCAGTCTCAGTTGTATGACTTTATTATGATATAATATGACCCCAACTGCCTTCTGTGAAGGGGAAATGGCCCTAAACCAAAGGCCCTTGATCTTCTGAACTCTGATGGATTTGGGCAGTTACATCTAGCTGCTCTAACAACTGTGAAAAGCCGGACTACTGTGTATCCTAGAGAAGAAGAATTTGTAGCTCTCAGAACATCTTGCAGGGAGGGGCAAGGTGATGGGAGAGGGAATGGGGAGAAAACCCAAATCCTTAGTGAAATCCATTAAAACCCAAAGATGATTGGTATAGATAATTACATACTTTTCTGGTGGAAACTAGTGACAGTTGGAATCTGGGTCACTTTTTACATGGAACCAGGACTCCAGGACACAGAAGATAATGTAAGACTTTAAGTCCCTGTGAAGTTGCAGAAGGCGTTTGGACTTCCCAACTGTGAAATTGGTAGGTATTTGAGCAAATTATACCATCAAGGGGCAGAGGCCCCAGCTTATACCTGTGTTATACCGGTAAGACATATACTTACTTATTTGTAATTTTTAACCTGTCTGCTTCTAAAAGGAGAAATAAGCTCTAACTGGTTTGCCTCAGTGGATAGAGCGTTGGCCTGTGGATTGAAGGGCCCCATGGTCGATTCCGATCAAGGGCATGGACCGTGGTTGCGGGCACATCCCAGTAGGGGGTGTGCAGGAGGCAGCTGATCAATGTTTCTCTCTCATCGATGTTTCTAACTCTTTATCCCTCTCCCTTCCTCTCTGTAAAAAATCAATAAAATATATTTTTGAAAAAATAAAGGGAGAAATAATACAGTTGTATTATTTAGTATAATATAACTTTACATAGTAGAGTTAACCTAGGCCAGTGGTTCTTGAACATGGGGTGGGGGGAGGGAAGATGTGAGGGGATGGGAAGAACAATTTTTCCCTCAGGAGACATGTGTTAATGTCTGGAAATATTTTTAATTGTCACAACCAGGGGTTGCTATTGTCACCTTGTGAGTCGGGGCCAGGGCTGCTCCTCATTATATGACGTGCAGAACAGGCTCCACAGGAAAGAATATCTGACCCAAAAAGTGAATGGTGCCGAGTTGTGAAACCCTGGCTTAGGTCAGCCTTTCTTTATACAAATGAGAAACTGAACATCAGAGAGGGTCAGTGACACATGCCCCGTCACACAGTGAGCAAATCGAAGAGATAGATCCTTTAGTGTTTTTCCCATCACACTATGTAACTTCTAAAAGCTAAAAAATGGAACTGTCGGAAAATAAAGCTTCTTATGGACAAATTTAGGCTTAAGATGTACTAAATACAAAATTGCACAAAACTTGAAAACACAGAACTGCTTCCATTAGGAAATCTGGGCAACCAGAAAAATAGAGAATTTTATCATGTAATGTACATTTGATTGCATGCAGGAAAACCTATTTTTCATAATATTTAACCAAAGTACTGCCCCGCTAGTGGTTCTTACACTTTAGCATGCTTCACAGTAACTTGGGGGGCTTGTTAAAAATCAAATAACCCCCACCCTAACCCCAGAGGTTCTGACTCAGCAAGTTTTGCGTGAGGCATGAGAATCTGCATTCTTAAAAAGTTCCCAGATGATGTTGATGCTTCTAGTTGGGAGGTGACGTGTTGAGGACCACTGACTGGCCTAGAACAGGTACTCCATAAACGTTAGCCTAATATTGTGGGTTCTAAAAATATAATATCACTTTATGATGTAATCTCATGTTAGCAAAGATTAATCAATAAAGCTAATTCCCTTAGAGAAACTACAGATAGTAGAAGCAAAACTAACTTTATACCTCCTTTAACTCAAATCCTTTACTTTAAAAAGGAAGACATTAAGAGAACTTTTTAGGCTTCATTGCCTAAAAAGAAGAATCCCATTTAGACAATGGGCAAACAAAAGTATCAAATGAAAATCACTTATAGACCATTTGAGCACTGATAGTGTTTCCTTGAAGGTAAGTAAACTCAAAGATTGTGAGTACAACTAAGTATGAATGCATCATTTTTAATGTTACAGTTATGAGGAATATTCTGTATGCCACGCTGAATGAAACCTGGTCTGGTGAGGCGCTTATGCCAAGCTAAGTCTATGGGGAAAATGCCTATTGACATCAGTAAGATAAAATCCGTCCCTGAGGAACTATAACTGTCTCCTCAAATTATTTGGGGAAAATGTACATGCTTAATCAATTAAATATAGCATAAAATGTTAAGCAGTATATTCCCATCATAAGTAATCAATGTGCTACTGTTGGGAAGGACAATTTTTCCCTCAGGAGACATGTGTTAATGTCTGGAAGTATTTTTAACCCCTTCCCCGGCAGAAACGTGTATACTCGTTTTCACAAAATGTTCTTTTTTCAGTCATCGACGAGTATACTAAGAAAATATGGTAAAAAAATATGGTTTATAGGAAGACGAGTTACAAACTGTTTTCATAACCAGCATCAAAAATACTATATAGAACCAAAATAAAAAAAATTAGTCTGAAAAAGAAACGTTTTTAACAAAAAAATTGTTGGGGAAGGGGTTAATTGTCACAACCAGGGGTTGCTATTATCACTTTGTGAGTAGAGGCCAGGGATGCTGCTCATTATATGACGTGCAGAACAGGCTCCACAGGGAAGAATATCTGACCCTCTATCATGATTAATAGAATGAAAAGTAGCCCATAAGAAATTTATTTTAGTAACACCCATTTTCATTTCTTTAAGTTAGTAAAATGAATGCAAGAAATTCCAGAGACTTAAAACTACCTGTTTACCTAGTGAAGGTGCTCTAATTACCTGCCTTGTGACAGTGCCCCCATTGAGAGGCACCCAGTGACTGAATATTCAGCTTCCCACTTCGCTCTTCAATCATGGAGACAGTTTACACAGCCTACACTTTACTACCTCATGGCATCCTGTTCAAGGGACTGAACTTCACTGCCCAAGGGCGCACAGGAAGCCAAACCCTCTCAAATGTGCTGCGTTTGTCTTCCGTTGTTTAAATATCCAGCTACGTTCTAAATTTGGTGCCATCTGCTGTACCATCATCTCTGGTTAAGTCTTATTAAAATTCCTTGCCCATATCACACTGCTGCTGCAATCTCACCCTGCTACTTCTCCAGGCTTTTCTGCAGCATTCACTAAGAGCCTGCTATTCTAATGAATTCCCACACCAGGACACAGTGTGAGAGTCTAAAACAGAATCGGCGCTATACGTTTCTACTTTGATTCAGAGAGTGAGTAACTAACTGTTCATGTCAAACCTGCAATCATACCTCCAAGTCCCCTAAACACAGCACAGTTTGAATCAAGGCAGTTAACCCAACATCTTTCAGTGCTAGGACTGAATGGCGCTCTCACTGCAGTATTCACCTTGGTACTAAGTAGGCAGGATTTATTATTTGTGGAAGTCACAAAACTGCCAGGTTTGGCAAGCTAGATTATCATGTTACCACAACAGAAAACACATACAGGAAAACATCTAGCTCATTTACAAGGGAAGCAAATTTGCGATCAGACAAGAGCAATGCAGTAGCCAAGAACTGCAGTAAATCTCTTTAAACTAATAGCTACATCTAATCATGTCTTCTACAGCACCTCGGAGCAAATGAATTGCATTCAGAGTTTAAACAGTCAAATCAACATTCATTCCCTGATGGTTAGAGATGATGCTTGATAAACAAACCCTAATTTATGATTCATTTACTCCTTAAACGCTTACAGCTAGGATTGCTA
This sequence comes from Myotis davidii, assembly GCF_000327345.1. Lineage (NCBI taxonomy): Eukaryota > Metazoa > Chordata > Mammalia > Chiroptera > Vespertilionidae > Myotis > Myotis davidii. The sequence goes on from NW_006293001.1 coordinate 6,224,982, forward strand.
ACACATTGACTGTGCTTATTCAAGCATGCTAACAGATCCGGAATCTCTCAGTAATTTCTCCCTGCACCTCTTAGCATGGCTGACAGGCATCTGCCAAGGCGATAGCATAAAAACCACTGAATCATGCAAAAATATTTACCCCCAAAAGATGTAGTACAAGCTCAGCTTCCTCCAGCTTCCATAGCCCCTGAAGTGTTAATCAGAAGGTAACAGTTCCATGAGTTTCCACAGGCCAGCAGTGTGTCTCCTACACTTGACCTAGACAGCCTTACATAAGAAGCATCGGGGCTGGGGAGCTCGCTGAATGTCATCACCAGCAAGAGTTAGAAGTGTTGGCAGCAGCAGGCAAGCAGGCAGGCTGGGAGTTTGCGTGAAAATCATGAAGTCTTTCTTGTGTTTCTCTTTTGAAATATTTTCTAAGGAGAGTTAAGAATGGCTCCAAAACTGGTCTCATTCTTTTTGTGGGAAGAATGACCAGAAGCATAAAAGCTAAATCTTCCAGCGAGTGCAAGACACCTCTTTCAGTGTTTGCAGCAAACCTAGCAGAATGAATAGCTGTCTGCAAAGTACTGTGCCATGACACCTAAGATGAAGGGAATGGTATCGCAAAGTAATGACTCAAAGGCTGCCACCGAGAGCTTTTGTCTGCCTTTAACTCATTGTGGTGAGTAAGGGGAATATGTATGTATGTAATGAGAGTAATAGTTGGAGGTGTGAGTTGGTTTGCAGGATGATAACTAAAGGATTGTAAGGAGTGTTCATGTTCCTTAAACATCTTGTTGCAAGCCAGGTCAGGGCACTTTAAATCTTATATATCACATTCAGCATGGGGTGGGTTAAACCAGTGGTGCTTAATCTATTTCAATTTGAAATATTTTTGTGAAAGCAGTAAGAAAAGCCAGTGCCTCTCTGTGGTAGTTTGCAGATAACTGTTAGATGTGTGAATTAATTACTTCCTTTGTCAATACCAAAAAGGAAGATCTGAATTTCAGCATTCAGATTTTGCATATAATAAATCTTTTGTTAGAGTTTGAAAGCAGTTCCTCAGAACGGGGCAATAGCACAATTCCTGTGCTTTTGAAATAAGCTTTGCTAGGCTCATTTCCAAGGATGGGGTGAATATTTTAAAATAGCAAATTAAAAACAATATACTCTTTCCATCTAATTTCTATTCAATTATCGCAAATGTGTACAACACATGTCCTTGAAAGCTAGAAATAATAAAACCTGTCCTATATGCTGATCCTGAGGATAGTGGCATGGTACTACTAATATAAGATGCATTATATTATTTAATTATATATAAAACTGTGGTTTGACGTGGGGATGTGGGCTAAGACATAATTCCTGAGACAACAGAAATAGAGAAGAAGCCATGCATCATTTAAAAATAATCTTCATGTGCTGCTCTTAGTGGGGAAACTTGTGTCCTAATGCGTCACACTGAAAAGAGAGCAGGGAGATAAGAGAATTTTAGGTCCATGGAACAATACAATGATCTGTTTTCACCCCATCATTTCATCCCTAAGGAAACGAAGGTAGAATGAAGTTAAATGGCCTGCTTAAGGTGACACAGAGGAATAGGTGAGTGTGAAGTGGTTTTCCCGATCTTCACAGTATTTTGCCTACTGTACTCCAGTGAATGCGTGCCCTTGGATACTGGTGTAAAGGTAATTTTTATTTTTTAAAATAATAGAAATGGCAAAAACCAAAGCGGAGTAGCACTAGTCTTCTTAGCAGTAGACTGCTTTGGGGCAAACAAGTTCTGCAGAGGATAGAATGAGGACTTTCATTCAATTACTTCTCATAGCTAATGAAAGTATTGGTGCAAAGTTGAATTAAATTTTCAAATGATGAAAGTGTCCTGAACATTAAGTGATGGACACCACGTTTGTGGTTAAGATCCTTTTATTTTGTGGTGCTTGGCTTTTCCTCTTGTAGAATAATGTTCATGAAATAAACAACACATCAGAAGCAAGGAATTGGAAAATAGAGTTTTCTAAAAAAAAAAAAAAATACTTTATCTTATTACTTTTAAGTAAATTGAGACCCTTCTAGTCAGGCATTTGTTTTCAACCTTGCATCCCTGCCCTTAGAACAGTGCTTACTGGGTCCTCAATAAATATTTGCTGAATGAATAAAGGGAGGGCTGAAACACATTCATGATAATCCATTTATGGGGGTTGCATATTTTATTTGCCTAGTAGAGTTCCTTGGAGGAGTCATTTTAAGTAATGTAAAAAAATAATTCATAAGTATATCAGGTTAATAATCACCATAGTAAATGAATGCTTTCGAAATCCTTGTTAAGAAACTTGTTCTTATAAAAAAATTAGCATTCTCCTTACAATCTAATTGTTAGGTTGGTATAGGCTTGACAGCTCATAAGGGTAATCCAACTTTCACTAGGTTAATCAAATAGACGTTTTGTTTCTCTCAAGTGACATTAAGTCAGGTCAAGTGACATTAAGGTCAAGTGACATTAAGGTAGGACTTTACAGTCCTGGCAAACCCACAGTCCTCGGGGACCTCAGCTCATTTTTCTTCCGCTTGGCCATCTTATGTGGCTTTTATTGTCTAATTTGTTGCCTTGTGGTCTCAAAATGATTGCCTCATCTTCAGCATCCTGTCTACATTCCAGGTAGGGGGACAGGAAGTGTGAAAGGTAAAAGGCAAGTGACAGCTGAATCAGCTCTTTCTCCAAGAGCTTTCCCAGATCCCCTGGAAACTTTGACTTAATTCTTATGGGTCATAACTGTGAAAAATGCCATCTCTCCTGCAGGGGAATCTGGAATAATTGTGTTTTTAGCTGAACCCATTGCCACTCCCTTAATAAAACTGGGGTTCTTCTTTTTTTTAGGCAAAGAGGTTTTCTTCCCCCATATTCATTCTCCCTTAGTATAGTTTAGGTAGTTCTGGTAAAATCATAAAGTATTCAGTGTGATCATTTAGTCTAAACTCATTTATTAAACCAAAAGAAGGAAAAGACTTCTCATTTTAGATCTGGGTCTTCTACGGGGAAAAATAAATATCCTACTTTTGCAATAGAATATTACTTGGGTAACAATGGGAATATACATACACTGTAATCCAATGATGCAAGGAGGAAGATGTAGGCAAACTTCTCAGAATGAAAAGGGGAAATAAACTCATGTACCATTTCACCCCATATTCACCCTCAAAATAAGGTTGTCTAAAGTGGTTTCTCTCTGAAAAGATTCTGACAATGGAAGAATGAATGAACATGGAATTAAATCTCCAATCCTTTCAATTTCTGCAATTACTAAGTAAAATGGTGTCTCGCTAATTTAGAAAAGAAATTTTTACTTTTTTTTTCATTTTCAGTTCTGCCTGTTATCTTGCTAGAATCAGCTAGACCGAAAAGCACGTGGTTCCTCCTGCTGAGCATGGAAGGGCTTTGTAAGATATGCAATTAGTTTGCAAGAATGCTTCTCTAAGCCCAAAGCAGCTTTTCATGTTGGAACAAAGAATAATACTGATATCTTTTAAAGGACCTGGAACAAGATGGCCCCTCAAACCAAACGTTTCACTTTGAACTTGTAGAGGGTTCCTGCCCTAACTGGAATAGAAGCTCACTCACGGGGGGGGAGGGGGGGGCGCTTTTTAATTTCTATTCAACTCACTTTTTACATGGAAGATACTTGACTTCTGAACCAAGTCACAATCACCTTGAAATAACCTATTCAAAAAATTTGAATATTGCACCAGTCTCTTCTGCACTAAAAAGCCACATAGAGTACGTTATTCATTTCATTCACTTATAGGAATAAATAGGGGAAATTACTTGCAGAAAAGCAGACTATATCCAGCTGAACAGGTGACAGCAAAATTAAAATATATTTAGTCACTGATAGGTATGAGTTTTACAAATCATAAACTCAAGGGAGAACACAACTATAACTTTCTTCATGCCCCTATAAATTAATTTCTACTTTAATGTCCCATTTTTGCCTAATGACAGCAAATTTATTTCTAGGCCAGCTCAATCACCTTAGTGCTTTGTTAGTTATCTTAGGTTTAACTCGGTAAAACATGAGCTTTTTATTTTTGCCCTTTATATTAGAGTAACACTAGCTTTAGCAACCAGTACCCCCAAAAGTCTTGGTGGCTTAGCACAATGAAATTGTCTATTTTACTCCTGCAGATTTCTATGTGGTTGTTCCTGGCGGGGAGGTGGCCTTCCATGGGATCATTCCTGAATCCTGGATCTTTCCGTCTTGCGGCTTCTCTTGCCTCTAGGTACTCAGAGGCAACCAATAGATGGAAAAAGAGATCCTAAAGAATTACACCTACTTCTCAGCCCAAAGGTGACACACGTGAACTGGCTTTTATTTCACGGGGGAGAAATAATCGCACAGCTCCACTTAGATGCAATGAAGGTTGAGGAATGTGGTCCCTAGTTAGGCGATTACTTCCCAGAAGGGATTCTAATTTATTTAGTCACCAAGCTATGTCTTCCTGTCTGCCAATCAATCAGTCAACAAACATTCCTTGATTGTTACCCTTTATGACTTCTGCAAAGTCCTCGGGCATTTTTAGTCAGAACTCCAAATTTTGAACCTAGCTTTAGAAATGCTGTTTTCAAATAGCAAATATTGGCTTCCTCGTATATTTGAACATGAAATCAGTGAGTAGGTAGAGCTCTGAACTAGCTTCCTTCGCTTAAGGCCAGAGTTCTCCTAGGGGTAGAGAATTAAGGCTGTAGATGCTAAAGCGGGCAGCCCAGATCCCTTTGTCCATCCCTTTTGTCTCATCTCTTTTCTACCCCTCCCACCTACCCACCCATCTCTGACTTCTCAGTTAAAAATTAGACAACGTGCCTGAGGGAATATAGCTAGTTGTTTCTAGGGCTTAATCTACATATAGGGTTTCTTGAGTAGGGTCAACTAAATGAAAAATCAATTATTAAAATAGACATTAAATAGCCCAGATTTTTTGTAGATATACCTGGATTATAAAAAATTAGAATGTATTCCATTTAGTAAATCTCTAAACATGTTCTTCATAGTGACATTATATATGCGGAGTCATGATCTACTCACCCCCTTTCTAAGTGAAGAAATTGATGAGGATGTTGGGCAAATGACAGATAAATATTAATCATAATTTATATTTGTATGAACTTATTTAATAGTTTACAAAACACATTCATATATTTGATCCCCTAGAACAGCAATCTTCAACCTTTTTCATCTCATAGTAAACTAATTACTATTATTCTGCAGCACACCAAAAAGTACATTATATTTTTTGCCAATCTGACAAAAAATAGGTATAAGTTTGTTCAGTCACACCAGATGGCTGTTGTGTTGGCTGTTGTCATTTTTTTTTTTTTTTGACAGTCTAAGGGAGAAGATATCAGTGCCCTGACTAAACAGTCAGGTATTGCATGTTTTATAAATCCTTGCAGCACACTGGTTGAAAATCACTGCCCGAGAGACTTGGATTTGTACCAGATCCACACAAGGTCTGTACAGCAGTTGCTTACCTAATTCCATGCCCCGCCTAAGGGAGAGCCAGGATCCTTCCCACATCACGGCATTCCGCAGAGAATAGTGCTGTCTGCAGCATGTCACACACTAGGCTTGTACTAGTCAAGTGCAGGGCCACATGGATTGAGGTGGAAATGTGAGTGAGGAATGTCCAGTCCTGACTCCAAACCTGCCGCAGAGCTGTCTGTTCCCACTCAGGCCGCCACCCGGACCCCTGGGAGAGAAGCTTAGGGTTTCAGAGTTGGGCTCAGACCTGTGAGACCCAGTGAGGAACAGACCTTCGGAAATGCCAAGCTCTGTTACTATTCTGACTAACAAGCAGTCCCCAGACGATTTTTATTTTGGGGAAGAAAATCTCAGAAGTGATTAGTCAACTAGCTGAACAGCTGCACGTCTTCAGATTTGAGAACATTGCCCTCTTCGCAGAGGACAGGCAACTGGGCTCCAAATGCAAGCACATTTCGCATATACGAGGAACGACTCCATCAGCTAGCTTAATTAGGGAGAAAAACTTTGCCTCTAATTCCAGTATTAAGGCACATTGTAAATTAACAAATCATAAGATTTGGAGGCTGGATAAAACCCCAATTTTTGCTATTGCCCCACATGGCTACCGTGACAAATACAAAGCAGATAAAGTTTGGCTTTAAGTGTGTTGTTTTTTTTAGAAAAAATATTTCTAGAACAAATTCCAAACCACTATTTTTCTGTACTAATATAAGACAATTTTTAAAATGTAATTTTACTAGTTTGATATTTAAATTTTGAGCCCCAATGAATTATTAGTCTAATAAACAATAACAGTTTATATATATTGTTAAAAACACAAGCTATTGTATTTCAAAATAAATTGGTTTTTCAAAACAGAGCAGAGTAAATATTGCCTATAGGAAATACCACATCTTGACCATATTTTCTCTGTAATCCTGGTTCCCTATATTCAGGGAAACCTTTGGAGGGGGGAAAGGGAAATAATGATCCTCTCTCATAGGATTATTGTAAATTTTAGTGGGAAATATATGGTAGTCACTGGGCCTGTGATGAGTGCTCACATAGAGATGGGAATTTTGATGCCTGGTCAGCTGGAGGAAGACTATTTTTAGCCAAGTAAACTTTAAGATTAAACTAAATTGAAAATCTTTCTCTCTCTCTCTCTCTCTCTCTCTCTCTCTCTATATATATATATATATAGATAGATATAGATATATATCTATATATATCCTTTTAGTCTCAATTCTCTGTAACAGGAAAGGCTGAGTGTTCTGTCTTCATAAAGAAAGTTCACTTTCAGCATGTGTGCTAACCAAAGATCCACTGATTGATTGATTTTTAAAGTATCCTTGCTTCTGATGTACTTAGCCATTGCTGTGTGCTCACTCTAGCTATCAGCAAGGAATACTTATTGGCTCCCTATCCCCGTACTTACCCTGTAGAGCATATACTAGTAACTCAATCCTTTTGTAATGTTTAAGATCTGGGGAACATGTGATAATATTACAGTGTATGATCAGATCAGTGTTAAGTGTGGAAATAGAAAGGGCTTTGAAATTCAAAAGAAAACAAGATCGAGTTCTCCTTTGGTGGTCTGAGATATCTTTTCTGGGAAAGTGGGATTTGAATAAAGAAGTGGAGGTGGAGCTGTCATAGGGAAGCATATAAAGAGGGGGGAGTGGTTAATCCTCCTTGAAGAAAAAAGGAAAGGAGAGCAATATTCCAGGAAGGAGACATATTCCAGAAAAAGGAATAGGACAGTTTATCTGAAGCCAAGGGTTTGTGCATTATCATGATTAATCACGAAAACAGTTGCCAAGCTTTCATCATACAAACATTCTCCAAGAGAATTCATCAGGCTCTATTGCCTATTAATTTCTACTGATGCATTTCATTTAGCATTTTCAATGACAGAAGGACACTTTTTCCTCAAAGGAGTGAAGCCAATAAGCTAAAGTGAGGAATGATTACTGTGTGATATTTAAAAATCAAGCAACGTCACTGCCCCAAGCAAATTAGAAGTATTTAGTTTTAGTAAAGTTTTCAGTGTCCTTGAAATTTCTAAATATATGACTTGACATTTTTACTTAGTACTTATCAATTGATAGCGTTTTATTATCCTATATTTATTATTTATCAAGTATTTATGAAACAAGGCAATGTAGCCCTGTGGTACATGTTTTGATTTGGAATAAAAAAAAACTTGGTTTAAAGTCCTACTTTTATCATTAAATACTCTTTTCTTGTATGACCTTGAATAATGTCGCACAATCTGTGAATATGTGTAGTCACATACAAAATAAGCGAGACTACACTTAGATGCATTTTAATTCCTTCAAGTTTTAAAATTGTATACTATATTTTTTAAAAAGCCTACAATCCTCTATTATTTTTATCATTTAAAAAACCGCATTCATGATGGATGAGATCTGTACAATTTAAATGTGGGTTTGTTTTTTCCTTATGGAGTGAAATAATTTTTCAAGAGCTACATAGCAGCTTTTGACCCAGTTTAATCTTAATGTCAAAACCAATATTCTACACATACTTAATGAGACAAAGGATGATTTTAAAAGGAGGCCTTCTTTCTGCTCCTGGTTGGGGCTGGCAAGGAATCCTGAAATGTGTGTAATTTAACATTCATTACAGCAAATCATGAGGCTTTGCGGTTTTAACTGTGTCTATCCATACAATTGCATGTGCCATAAACACTCTTTAATGACTGATAATAATTGAACATTATTCTATATTCAAGCCTCACCACTGGAACTATAGATGGAGATGCTGCTCTTCTGAAGGGTGTGTGCTATCTTTCATATTGAGGATATGTCCAAGGGAGCCAACAGCAAATGAATGGTTACCCACTTATGAGTATGGTCAAAAAGTCCCTCTGCTAACGTTACTTTCTCTCTCAGTTGCCCGGCAGGAAGACTGAGCTCCCCCTCCCTGAGCCTAGGAATGTTAGAGAGGACATTTGCAGATGTTAATGAGCACAGACCACTGATGCATCTTTTTCAACAGAAGCCCTGGGTGGGAGGAGGTGTCTCTGAACCCCTGCAAGAAAGCTCCCCATAGGCTTCTGCAGTCACCGTTTCTCACAGCCCTGAGAAACCCATTCAGGCACTTTCATAATCTGGGCCTTATGTGAGCATGTAATTCTAGCTTCACATAAATAAATAACAGCAGTGCTAACAGTACATACACTTTTTGTTGTGAGGTTATTTTGTCCTAAATGCCTATTGCTATATGTTTTTAATTCCCTTCAGAAAATAGAAACTTTTCTCCACAGAGTAATTATTGATAGATGAAACCATTTCCTTCTATTTTCCTATTTGATAAAAACAAATTAATACATCTTCTTTTAAGGTTTGAAAACATAGGAGACCATATTCTTATTTCTTAAAGCAGATTTGAATTTTTCTAATTTCACTTTTTAATATTTTAAAAAATATTTGAAAAGGTTAGTACATTATATAAACCAAAATAAGGCTATGCTTATCTATCTATCTATATAAAAAGCCAGTGGCCATAATGCCGTAACACCGTAACAACCAAAGATCAGTCACCAGGAAGTGCATGGAGCACCTCTTGTCCCACAGCCCAAAGGCTCTGATAACAGCAAGGTGGGCGGCGGGTGGGCAGGGCCCTATGGTGAAGAGGGCATGGGGGATGGGCACTGGGTGAGCAGGGACGAGGGGTGGGGAGAGCCATATAGGTCCCCAGGTGGTGAGCAAAGGTGCTCCTGCCGTGGGGGGAGGGGTAGGGGTGCATGCCACTAGTGGCCGGGGGAGGCAGCACATGGGGGAAGGGCGCAAGCTGGGAGAGGAATTGAGGCAGAAGGTAAAAATATGCAAATAGTCATCATGCCCTCATGTCATCACGCCCTCATGCCCTCACGCCTTAACTGCTCAGACACTCAACACTGGGGAGAGAGGAATGGGGGCCAGCCAGGCACAAATGAGCTCATGAGGCCTGTGACAGCGATGGTGAGGTCTGGGGTCCCGCTGGTGCGGCAGGTCTGGGGTCCCACCAGTGAGCACAGCGGGTCTGGGGTCCTGCCGGCACACATGGCAGAGTCTGGGGTCCCACCCTCCCCCTACCCACCCACCCCCAGAAACTTGGCAGCATCAGCAGAGCATCATGGGGTGCCGGCAGTGTCCCTGGAACATGGCAGGGCACTGGCAGCATCCACAGAGCATTGTGGGGCACCGGCAGCATCAGCGGAGTGTCACAGGGTGCTGGCAGTGTCCACGGATGTGCGAGTCATCGTGGGGTGGCAGCCATGGTCCTGGTGGCAGGCTAGGCCTAGTGGACCCTACACGCGCATGATTTAATTGTGCGCTGGGCCTCTAGTGTGTATATATATATATGCCTAAACAACCATTATGACTGAACAACCAGAATGGCCGGAACAACCAGTTGACCAGTCGCTATGACACTCACTGACCACCAGGGGCATATGCTCAATGCAGGAGCATCTGCCATTTGGCCTATTGTATATTA